>NC_089786.1:19991314-20086314 GCF_040412425.1 Macrobrachium rosenbergii
GATAGTAAGCGTCTGAAAGATCGATAGACGTGGTGACGGCTCCACGCAGAAGTAGAGTCCGTACTTGAGCTACCGTAAGCATGCGAAACTTGTCGCATCTTATGTAGCGATTTAGACGTGACAGATCTAGAATCACTCTTTGTTGATTGGAATCTTTCTTTGGGACAGTGAACAACCTGCCTTGAAATTTGAGGTGCCTTACTTTCTTTATTGCTCTCTTGTTGAGAAGCTCCGTCACAAAATCCTGTAGGGTTTTGGAGGGGGGCTGGTAAAACCTGGTCAAGGGAGGGGGATCCTTGATCCAGCTCCAACCCAGACCTTTGGACACAATACTGTGTGCCCAGGGGCTGAAGGACCACTGGTCTTTGAACCAGTAAAGGCAACCACCTACCTGACTGGTCTCAGTGGGAGGAGGAGGGTTTGCTTCCTCTACCACGGCCTGATTTTCCCTGGGAGGTGGATCCAGCTCTGCCTCTGTATGGGGCTCGACCTCTGCCCCCCCTTGCGCTTCTATTAAGGCCGTGAAAGACCCCACGGCACTCATAGGTGGGTTGTACGCGGAGAGGAGACGTACGATGGTGCAGCAAGGGGTTGGGCTGGTTGAACCAGCACGTATTGATGGGGTTGAGCCTTGGAGGTGGAGGGTTGACCCACCGCCAAGACTGGGACAGCCTGAACCATTGTCTGGGGATGAGGCCTCCTGTGCCTCCTGAACCGTTTCCCGACTTACCTGGGAGCTGCCAGCCGGGAGTTTTCCGCTTGAAGGCGGAGATACCCCAACGAGAACGTAGGGCTTTGATTAGCCCTAGTAGCCTCGCTCAGGACTTGTGAGACTTCCTTCTCTGGGAAGAGATTAGTCCCCCAGATGGAACTCTTCATGAGCTTATTAGGCTCATGACGAATGGTGGCATCCGCAAAATGAATTTGCGGCACTCCAGTTTCGCCACCATGAAGTCATATAGGTCTGACTGAAAACCTGCTAACAGGGATTTAGCCAGAACCTGGAAGAGCTGCTCGTCTGCACAGGAGACGGCGACCGCCTCTGACAGACACACGGAATTCAAAGACCAGCTCAGTCTCGTCCTTGCCTCAAACTCCGCCTTCAGGAGAGCTTCCGGGAGTTTGGGAAGCTGCTCGCTGAACTGTGAGGATGCACAGAAAGCATCTAACTTGCCCACTGTAAAAGTGGATGGGGCGTCTCTCCAGAACTCCTCACCTCCCGGGAATACCAGGGATGTGGAGTCCGTCTCCCTGAGCTGAGGCAAGGGTTTGCCTTCGAAGCAAGCCTAAGCCGTCGCCAAAGCAACTTTATTCAGGCAGGGAGTGGGCAACTTATCTCCCAGGGAAAACATTGTATAGTTGCCCTTGAACGGAGTGAGTTTCATATTCTCTGCCTGCCACTCCGTAAGAGTGCGAAGCAGAGCAGATTGGGCCTGGTCCCTAGGGAAGATCACCGTCTCCTTAGGGACCTTGTCTGATCGTACCCAGGCCTCCTCCGTCAACCCTAACGAAGCCTGGGTAGGGGGCAAGAGGTCAGGGGAAGAACTCCAACTCCTCCAGACGTCTCGTGCCAAAACCCTCGATAGTCAGGGTATCCTCGTGTTGAATGGCACGAAGAGCAAAAACGCCACGGGTTTCCTACATCAAAAGGAGGGAGGAGGCAGTATCAGGGGATCTGGTAGCTAGGTCCGGCTGGGGTGCCGAGCGCCCATATCGGCAATAAGATTCTCCTGACTCTGCAACCTCTCAGCAAGCTTAGAAAGCTTGAGTCGACCTCCGACGAGAACTTGGCAAGTAACATCCCGGCAAATGCCTCAGGGTCAAAGGGAGGCTGGCGAGGAGGGCTGGGTTTGGCCGCCCTCTTACTCGCTCCTTTGCCCGAGGTTCCTGATTTGCTCCCGGAGGCCAGAGGTACGGAAACCTTTGCCTTCAACGGGGAAAGGGGATGCCTTGCGGGAAGACGAGGACTTAAAGCCCTTCGCCTTCCACGAAGTCTTCAACTTGGGGACAGTAGATGGAGCGCTGTCCCTCAAGATGGAAGACTTAGAGAAGCCCTGAAATGAAGAGGTGGATGATGAAGGGGAATCAAAGAGGGCGCCCGCCCCCACTGCCTCACTTACCTCACCACCTACCTGGACGTGCTCAGTATTCATGGGCTCCAGGTCTAAGTCCAGAGCGGCGACGTCCTCCGAAACCTCCGCGTAGAGAGTTTCATCTAGGAGTGGCTGGGTCACAACCCGGATCTGCTCAATGATGGGTGCGCCACGCCAGCTGGCACTGCGCCGCAGCGATCCGGGCTCGGGGTAAAGCAGATCTCTCCACTTCTGGCCGAGGACGTATGGTTTCCCGACGGAACGTTTCTCCCAAACCCAGCCACCCAGGCGCGGAGAGACTCCAGGAACTCCTTCTTGGAGGACTCGTCGGCCTGAAAGGGGAGCAGGGAATCAAAGGGAGGCTAAAAAATACCTTAAATAACGTAAGCGTTAAAACAAAATATAGCAACATTGTAAGCTGTAACTAACATGAAGATGGAAAGCAAGCAGCTTACCGACTCGTCCTGGATGCACCCGCAAAGAGCAAAGCACACCTCGCAGCCCTCCGGGTGCCAAACGATCAAATCATCGAGCCGGACCGCACAGCCAGCGTGGGTCCGACACACCACGTGCCCGTAGGGTTGTTGGAGGGCAGCGGTACACCCGGGCTCCTCACAACGAACAGTCTGTAAGTGGAAACAGTAAATGAGCTTACCTTCCTAAGGAACTTAAACTAAGCAGGCAAGGGCATTTCACTTAACCACCGGAGTACTCCGGTGGAATGAAAAAACCTCGTCAGAGACGGGCCTACTAGAAAAGTAACTTAAAATTAAGGTAAGCAAGAAAAACCCCCCCCGACTGCCGGAATATTCCGGCGGAATGAGGGAGCCGAATCAACGGGACCTTTACCGCAAGGGATGCCGGGAACAGGACGGCGGAACCCAAGGGTAAGATCACCGGACTCTATAACCATCATAGAAATAAATAAATACATATTCGACAGCGGGGTGAGCCACCGGGAAAAATAAATAAACACACATATCCACCGGCGGGGTGAGCCGCCGGGGAAAAATATAAATGCATACATATATATAGGATGGTAACATAATTGGTTAACAAAGATATACAAATCCACATTCCCCGGAGTCCGGTACCACCCTCTCCGGGAATCTCAAGCCCCTACCGCTACAGAACAAAAGAAGGGTGAGGCTACCAAACACCACAATCCACCGGGGCAGGTGTAAGCGCCAGTCAACCCAACTAGAATATCTCGAACGCCGGAGCGAACCTGGAACAAGGCTGAGAAGATAGACCCTGAGAAAGATCGAAAACCTGCTTGATCCTAGGAGAGCGGGTTAACGAAGCACGGGGCCCAGCAAAATGCCACCTGGAATCAGCCCTGGGAGGGAGCGAATCCCTCGACCAGGAAAGATCCCACGACTCGGAGTGGAAGTCGGACACCGACATCACTCACACGAGAAGATGACAAAAGCTGGACCTAAAACAGGGTAGAGGGGGTGTGGACAGGGAAGGGAGTAGGCCAGAGCAGAGGAAAACAGGAGACTTGGGGAGATGCTCACCCGCTCAACTGCATGGTACCAAAATCATGGCCTACTCTGAAGGAAAGGGAGGGAAAAAACGACTAAAACCTCTATACTCTCACCCCACACATAGACGTAGCCTATGACATAAAATAAAAAAAGGGGGAAAAGGAAAGAAAGGGAACGAGGGAACAACAGGGAGAGAAATTCCCGAGTCGAAGACCAGCCAGAGCCGAACGTAAGGGAGAGCTATAAAAGCATGGAGGAGACACACCCACCGAAAAAACTTCAACCCCTCCGTAAAGGAGAGGGAAGAAAGTAGGGTCTCACTCCATCACCCAAACAACAGTCAGAGGAAGGCACGACAACAGAAACTCCCTCCACCTGCTGACCCTCCCCTCTCGCCTAACCTAACTCAGGTGAAAGAGAGAGCAGGAGGTCAAGGGTGCAATAAAAGCCTAACATACACTAGGCTACAATAATAAGGTTAACCAAAATAAATCACCATCATATGTGCAAAAATATAAAATAAAATAAGATAATTATATGCTTGTGTTCAGCGCATAGCCTAACCGAGGGAGGCGACAGGTTGAGCCTGACGTCCCCACGGAACTAGACAATGAAAGTTAACAACATGATGTCGAGCACTAGCAGAATAAAAATAAAACAATTATAATAATAAAGCTAAACTGTCCAAGAGGAAACATCCTGGGGAGTCACCTAAGCGGGAACATAACGGGAACCCGATGCGGGAACCTTGAAGGTATGGATCAAAAACATTATCGTTAGAGAGACACCGAAACAACCCAGCTTAGGAAAAGCCACCAGGATGAATCCTAGGGGAAAAAAGATAAGACATGAGCCGACCAGAAAAAACCCAAACAGAACAAGCTGGACGGGTAAACCTCGCGGACAACATGGTTGGCTGGGGGACGCCGTAGCGTCATAACAAAGCCGCGTATAATTAATAAATACGGGCTAAGACAGCCAAACTTATCATAAAACAACCCCACAATAAGATGGTACTTAACTTGGAAACGGTAAAGCTGCTCGACGACATGCTGCAGATGAAAATAAAGGCAAAACACAAGCCAAGCAGAAAACAACAAGTGCAAAATCAAGTGCTAGAAATGGAAAAAGTTCAGATGGCGCTGGAGTCGCCAGAGGGCGGGCGGGTGAGCGTGGGCTGGACGGCCCCTTGCTCTACCCGGGGATCTTGACATGGGGATGTCTATCGAGTGTGGCTCTGTGGTTGTGATTCCTTCACTCACCCTTGGTTATACCGACGTCTTCATTGAAGACGCTTGATCTGGGGGTATTAACTCCAGCATTCCTGAAAGCTTTTTTCTCTGGTATATTTAGCAATATTTATACCTAGAAATTCGTGTTAGTATGGAATTTCACCGGGTGACACGGGGCTGAACTCAGAAAAACAAGTATTTTTATTCAGTTGGCTGAAGAAGACCGTTGCATAAACGGTTGAAAGCTCCCTTGTTTTTATCCTTTTGTATTTTTTGTATCTTGGGAAAAATACAATTTATCAGTTACATTATTGTGGCTTTTTTACTTATTATTTTTTATCACAATATAGTGATGCACCACAGTTTAATATTAAAGTAAACACAGCATATCATAAAATGTATTTTTTTTTTCAATGTCTTTAAGTACATACTGAACTTGTGAATTCCTAGTGTTTTTCCTAGTGTTGCACCTGTTCTGTATGAAAATGGGACAGCCTCAATACACTATGAGAGAAAATGGCTCTGACTGAATGTAGGGGGGGACCTGAGTTTAGCTTTCACATTTAACCGTAAGCCATATATTTTTAAGGGTAATGCTGTAAGATGACTTTGAAATGATATTTTAATGATAAAATAAAGTTTGTTCATACTTACCTGGCAGATATATATATAGCTGTATTCTCTGATAGTCCGACAGAATTTCAAAACTTACGACACACGCAGTGGGAGATCAGGTGGTTAGTACCCATTCCCGCCGCTGGGAGGCGGGTATCAGGAACCATTCCCATTTTCTATTCAGATTTTCTAGTGCCACTGTCTCCTGAGGGGAGGTGGGCAGGCACTATGAATATATATATCTGCCAGGTAAGTATGAACAAACTTTATTTTATCATTAAAATATCATTTTGTTCATGAGACTTACCTGTCAGATATATATATAGCTGAATACCACCATTGGAGGTGGGTACAGACAGAATAGGATTTAGGAAAACACACTACATGTAGGTGAAAGATACCTTGGTTCCTTACCTGTTAGCATAGCTGACTTCTGTGATTACTGTCACCCAAGTCCGCTTCTGCTTAACTAGAGTCTCCAGCAAGGGTGTGACCTGTATAGCTGGTGAGTTCTAGATGATCTGTCAACGGGGGCGTGACCACAATGTGACTAGACCATATTGACCATACAATGAGGGCAAACGAAGTAAAAACCAACCACCTGACCAAGCCTAACTAAGTTAGGATAACGCAACTAAAGCTAACGAGTGGGAAGTCCATCCACAGGCAGTCGACCCAACAACCATAAAAACACTATCCAACCATTTTCTATAGGATAGGATGAGTGTCATCCCCTGCCCCCAGGAAAGTATCTGCATGAAACGTATGGTCCTAGCGAGAAGCAGTTCTCATATGTCGCCTTCACATCTCTCAGGTAGTGTGAAGCGAACACAGAGTTGCTACGCCAAAATGTGGCACCCAGAATGTTACTGAGTGACATATTCTTCTGAAAAGCCACTGAAGTTGCAAACCGCCCTCACCTCGTGAGCATTGACTTTCAGAAGTTTAAAATCAGTGTCTTGACAGCATGAATGGGCTTCCTTAATCGTATCCCTCAGAAAGAAAACCAGAGCATTCTTCGACATAGGTAAGTCCGGTCTCTTTACGGAACACCATAAACTATCTGAGGGGCCTCGACTTTCCTTCGTCTTGTCTAAGTAGACTTTGAGAGCCCTAACAGGGCAAAGGACTCTCTCTGGCTCTTGAATTAGGATCTCAGCCATACCCTTGATTTCAAAGCTCTTGGGCCAAGGGTTAGACGGGTTCTCATTTTTCGCTAAAAAGGAAGGGCTTAAAGAACAAACAGCGTTATGTCCTTTAAAGCCTATATGTCTACTAAAGGCTTGCAGTTCACTAACCCTCTTTGCAGTTGCTAGAGCGGTTAGAAAAATAGTCTTTCTGGTAATGTTCCTCAATGATGCAGAACAAAGAGGTTCGAAAGGAACTGGACATCAGGAACCGTAAACACAACATCCAAATTCCAAGAAGAGTCCTTAGCTGAGGCACCTTTGAGGTTTCAAGGATCTAAATAGATCGTGAAGGTCTTTGTTGTTAGACAGATCCAAGTTTCTATGCCTAAAAACAGATGATAGCATACTTCTATATCCCTTGATAGTCGGGACTGCTAGTTTAACATCACTCCTCAGAAACAAGAGGAAGTCTGCTATCTGGCTCACAGAGGTCGTGGTAGAGGAAATGCCCTTCTTTCTACACCATCTCCTAAAGACGGTCCACTTGATTGGTACAAATTACTGGAAGAGAGTCTTCTGGCTCTGGCAATAGCTTTCCCACTGGTCTAGAAAAACCTCTCGCTCTGGCCAGCTTCTCGATAGTCTGAATGCAGTTAGACTCAGAGCGGGGAGGTTTTTGTGGTACCTCTCGAAGTGGGGTTGTCTGAGTAGATCGACTCTCATGGGCAGAGATCTCGGAAAGTCCACTAGGAAGGACATGACCTCTGTGAACCATTCCCTCGAAGGCCAAAACGGGGCGATTAACGTCATCCTCGTCCCTTCCGACAACGCAAACTTCCTGATGACTTCTCCGATGATTTTGTACGGGGGAAAGGCATACACGTCCATCCCCGACCAATCCCAGAGAAGAGCATCTACTGAGAGCGCTCCTGGGTCGAGAACAGGGGAGCAGTAAAGAGGAAGTCTCTTCGTCTTGGAAGTTGCGAAGAGATCTACCAAGGGACGTCCCCAAAGCTTCCACAGTCCTTGACACACCTCTTGGTGTAGGGTCCATTCGGTCGGGAGCAGTTGTCGCTGCCGACTTAGAAGATCCGCACGGACGTTCTCTACGCCTGCAACAAACCTCGTGAGGATCGTAATATTTCGGGCCTGAGCCCACAGAAGGATGTCCTTTGCTAAGGCGAACAGGGACCGAGAGTGAGTTCCTCCCTGTTTCTTGAGGTATGAAAGGGCCGTGGTGTTGTCCGAGTTGATCTGGACAACTCGGTTCGTGACTCGTCCCTCTAAGAAAAGAAGGGCCAACTGAATCGCCCCCAATTCTTTGAGGTTTATGTGCCAGGACACCTGTTCCCCTCTCCAGGTGCCCGACACTTCGTCCCTCCCCAGTGTTGCTCCCCACCCCGAGATGGACGCGTCGGAAAACAACACTAGGTCGGGGTTCTGAAGTTTGAGAGAAAGGCCTTCTGCCAACTTCGATGGATCGAGCCACCACCGTAGGTGATTCTTCACCTTTGGCGAAATACTCAGAGAAACTTCCAGATTCTCCTTGTCCTGCCAGTTCTCTGCAAGGAAGAATTGAAGCGGTCTGAGATGCAGTCTCCCCAGGGAAACAAACTTCTCCAGCGATGAAATGGTCCCCAGCAGACTCATCCATTCCCTCACCGAGCATGTTTCTTTCCGCAGGAAGGCTGAAACTTTGTCTAAACACTGTAGTTGTCTTTCTTGAGACGGAAACGCTCGAAAAGCCACTGAATCCATCTGAATCCCCAGATAAACGATGGACTGAGTCGGGGTCAGATGGGACTTTTCGAAATTCACCAGAAGTCCTAGGGACTTTGTCAAGGTCAAAGTCGTGTGAAGATCCTCCAGACACCTTCTCATTGACGAGGCTCGAATGAGCCAATCGTCCAAATAAAGAGAGACTCTTATTCCTCCAAGGCGAAGCCATCTCGCAACATTCCTCATTAAAATCGTGAAAACCATAGGAGCTGTGCTGAGCCCAAGCAGAGAGCCCTGAACTGGAATACCTGTCCCCGCAGGACAAATCTCAGGTATTTCCTTGATAGAGGATGTATAGGGACGTGAAAATAGGCGTCCTGGAGATCGAGAGAAACCATCCAGTCGCCTGGTCTTAGGGCTCCCATGACCGACTGGGACGTCTCCATTTGAACTTTTCCTTCAGAACGAAATGGTTCAACTTGCTGACGCCCAGAACTGGTCTCCATCCCCTGACTGCTTCGGTACCAGAAACAGCCTGTTGTAAAAGCCCGGGATTGTAAATCTGAGACCTGCTCCACAGCTCTCTTCTCGAGCATTTGCTCGAGCAGGTTGAAGAGAATCTGCTGCTTCTCCTGCTGATAGGATGGCGACAGATCTATGGGTTTTGTACATAACGGAGGCAAGACGAGGAATGGGATCTTGTATCCCTTTTCGATGACTTGGAGGGACCAGTTGTCCGTCCCTCTCTCTCTCCAGGCTCTTGCAAAAGAAAGAAGCCTGGCTCCTACCGGTGTCTGAAGGTCCACGGAGTCATTTCTTGCCCCTGGTCTTAGAAGGGGCTCTACCTCTTGAGGGACCTCTTCCTCGAAAGGACGATCTAGAAGAGGGTCCTCCACGAAAGGGCTTCTGAATCTTGGAAGCCTGCCCAAGGGAAGAAGTCGAAGGGGCTGCAGGACGTCTAGAAGACTGGGCCAGGAGGTCCTGAGTAGCCTTCTCTTGCAAAGTGGCGGCCATATCCTTGACTAAGGGCTGGGGAAAAAGATGGCTAGAAAGCGGAGAGAACAACAATTCTGCCTTCTGAGTAGGAGAGACCGACTTCGCCGTGAAGTTGCAGTAAATGGCTCTCTTCTTTAAAAGCCCGTGCAGAAGTGGGCAGCCAGTTCTTCGGAGCCATCCCTAACCGCCTTGTCCATACAGGATAGGACGCTAAACAAATCTCCCAGACTAATGGAGTCAGGGCTACGAGCCTGCAAGTCCAGGACTCCCAGGCACCAGTCCAGAAAGTTGAAGACTTCTAAAGACCTGAATAGGCCTTTCAGATGGTGATCGGTCTCAGATAAAGACCAGGACACCTTCGCTGATGAAAGGAGAGACCTTCTGGGGGCATCCACAAGGCTGGCAAAATCCCCTTGAGAAGAGGAAGGAACTCTCCAACCAACCTCCTCTCCTGTCTCGTACCAAATTCCTGCTTTTCCACTCAATCTTGATGGAGGCAGGGCGAAAGAAGTCTTGCACTGGGCCTTCCTGGAGTCCATCCACTCCTGAACCTTGTTAAAGGCCCTCTTCGTAGAGAGAGACGTAGCCATCTTCACAAAACCAGAAGACTTTTGTGATTTAGACGAGGTTAGCTGCGAGGGGGAGGGCGAGGAGCAGAGGGTTGAAACTTGTCCCCAAACAAGTCCTTCAGCAGCCTAGTCAAGACTTGGTAATCTGCAGAAGCTGAAGAAGAAGAGGACTGATCCTCAACTGCAGGATCCTGAGCGCTAGACAGTTCTCCTTCTTCCACAGGAACAACCAAGGGGCAGGAGAAGAACCGGGAGGACGAAGTCCTTGCAGACCAACACGCAAAGGGACTTCTGCTTGGAAGAAGTCCGAGAGGGGTCGCAAAGTCCGGCAGAAGAGTCTAAACGCGTCCCGGTCGAGCGCCCTGACGAATTCCCGACGAGCTTCTTGACGATCGATCCGACGGTAGCGTCCTGGTGAGAGCGAAGTCCGAGGAGGCGTCATGCCTCGCAGCAAGGAGGCGTCGTGCCGAAGCAAGGAGGCGTCTTGCCGAACTGCAAGGGAGGCGTCTTGCCGAGCAGCCAGGGAGGCGTCATGACGAGCAGCAAGGGAGGCGTCATGTCGAGCAGCAAGGGAGGCGTCTTGCCGAGCAGCATGAGGAGCGTCATGCTTAGCAGCATGAGAAGCGTCCTGGCGAAAAACAAGAGGATCGTCAGAACGAGGCGCCAAGCCTGGCAGCATGAAGAGCATCAGAAAGCGGAAAATTGCTATCCCTGCCGAGACCAGTAAAGCGCTGAGCAACAGGACTTCTAGAGGGTGGCGAAGCATGAGACGACGACGAACGTGGAGAAGGAGAAGGGGAAGGTTTGGACCTCTTGATCGGCAGCCGGGAATCCTTCCGACGACGACACGCATCAGTCTCCTTCTGGGCCATTAACGAAGCCAACTGCTTCTCCTCCTCAGGAGAAGGGCTGATCCTGTGAGAAGACGAGGGGCGAGGGGACGCCTTCTTCCTTCTCACAGGGGAAGCAACAGCCTTCTTTCTGGAGCGACCGGAGCGCTCAAAAGCGTCATCGTCCGATGACGTCCTGGTCCTCTTCTGCGCGGGATGGCGCCAAAATCCTCCGGAGAAGAGCGAAGAGCGTCACGAGAAAAGGGACGTGAAGCGTCCCCTTCTTTGAAGCTTCTCTTCAAAGGGCGAGAATCCTTCTGAGATTTCCACCCCGACGCCGGGAGGAGGAATCGGGGAAGAGAAGCAATCTTAAGGATTCGTGCCCGAGCACGATCCTTGGCAGCCTGGGAAGTGTCATCAGGACACTGCCAAGGGACGCCAGATCGGTGGGGGTCCGCGTAACCCTCTTGCGGCTTTCGACTTGCCCACTCCTGAGTCCTGGGAGTCCGACAGAGGTCTAGACCTAGAGGCGTTTATACGGCCGATCTGACGCCCCACAACACTAGGGGACAGACACTATCACTGCACTTCACAGCACTTTGAAGAGCGAGCATTTTAGCTTCCAAGGTACGAATGGAAGACATAATAACCGCCAGGGCATCACCTTCCGCAGACACAACCCCGGGTTGGGGCAACACCACAGGGTTAGGAAGAGCTACACGCCTACAGGAGGGTTAGCAGGTGAAAAACACTACCCTGACTCCTACCACTTCTGGAGGAAGACCTCCTGATCCTATCTCGCTCTAGCTTTCTCATATATGAATCATAAGTCCTCCAACTAGCATCAGACAAAGATTCACACTCCTTGCATCTGTCATTCAACAAACAAACATGCCCTCTACACCCGAAAGCATACAGTGTGAGAATCTACCAAATTTTCGGTAGCCTCACCTTACAGTCTTGCACACAGCAAACTCGATAACTAGAAGAACTAGATTCAGACATCTTAATCCAAGGAAAAACAAAGCCAAATCCAAAACAATCCACAATAGCGTATGCCTAGCCACAAGTCCAAGTCAAAACCAAAAGTCAAACAAATACTCAAGTGACAACCAAGTTTTATCCGAAATCCAAGACGGAGGTACTGAAAACAAGTGTTGACAGTACCGGCGACAGAGAAAATCTGAATAGAAAATGGGAATGGTTCTGATACCCGCCTCCCAGCGGCGGGAATGGGTACTAACCACCTGATCTCCCACTGCGTGTGTCGTAAGTTTTGAAATTCTGTCGGACTATCAGAGAATACAGCTATATATATATCTGACAGGTAAGTCTCATGAACAAAATGATATTTGTGTTTTAGGATGACAGTTTTAGGTATATTTGGTGTAGGATGATAGTTTAAGGTATACATTTGGTGTTTGAACCATTAAATAGGCAGTTATAAATGTTTTTACAGGTAGGTTTTGGTGTCTGACCTGTTTAAATATGCAGTTATAAGCATTTTTTGTGGGGGTGTCAAGTATTTGCCGATTTTAGCTATTCGCGGGGGGTTGTGGTACCTATCCCCCACGAATACTGGGGGTTTACTATATTGTGGATGTTCACTACGATAATACTAATACTGTACTGTGTTGGAAAAATGTAGAGAAGTGATTACTTTTTATGACTACACTACATTTACCAATCACAAACATACTAAAAATTCCAGTGTTATTGGCTGTGGGTGTCTACCATCAGCTCAAAAATAAGCAGACTATCCAAAAGTTTTTCAGTAATGATAAAGCCAATAGTGAAATAATTCTGGAAATTCAACAGGTGAGATTACCACCTTTCTTTAAGCAGATCATATCAAAAACTAACTGAAAGATTTTACCATCAAATTCCCAACTTTTCTGCAGTATCTATGGGACAGTGAAGCCTGATGTATAAAATGCTTTAGAGCAAGTTCCACTAAAGAAAATAATGAAAAATTCACAATAATTTCACAAAACTTACCCAAATCAAACAAATACCGTATAAAATCACGACGATGCAAAACACCTTATAAATGCTACATCAGCAGCAACTATAATGTGATTTGTTTACTTTTGGGGAATATTTCACTATATTCCCAAGACAGAAGCCACAATGATTCTATATAAAACATTTGTACTCATCCTTGGCATGAGATCCTGATACTGATTCCACAAAAGGAATGTAAAAAGCTATTCATCTAAATCCACTCAAGCAAATTAGTAAAAAACATAACAGAATCTTCAAAATTAGCTGGTTCGAGTAACATGATGGTGACATCACCTCATTTCCTTGTTCTAAACCATATTAGTATTAATGGCTCCTTCCCCATCATCAGATTCTGGGTTACAGATCTCCATGTACCATGAAAAACTAGGAAAACAATCACTTACATCTTATACACCTAATTCAAGCTTACCTCTCCTTTTGTAATAATGCCAGGCAGCATCAGATCTGCACCACCAAGTAAAACATCAATTACAGGAGTGTGAGTAGTAAATGTATGCATTAAATTTGGATATTTCCATAAAGTATAAACTGTAGGAAAAATCATCTTCTCTTTCTCCACAGTGAAAAATGCTGGGTCTTTTTGAACCTGAAATGAAAAGCTTAAATAAATTTAATCATGTAAGGACTGCAAATGGAGAAATGATAACTGGTTTCTTTCCCACAAAATTTGTTGGCATATAAAGTAATGCAGGTAACAAGACATATCTGGCCAAAGTAATTTTAGCTACTATTGAAGGTAAAGGTAGGCTAAGTCAGGTTAAATTAAATTAGATTAGCTTGAGTTAGGTTGCGGCCAAAATGACTTAGGGCTGACACAACTGGAATCTTATCAATTATCATAAAGTGCATCACCACCTTTACTTTCAACAAGGCCACCAATCTAAAATCATCCATCAGGATCCAGACTAACAGAAAAGGGGGATGCCTGGCTCTTTGTAGTCAAGGCATGG
This sequence comes from Macrobrachium rosenbergii, assembly GCF_040412425.1. Classification (NCBI taxonomy): domain Eukaryota; kingdom Metazoa; phylum Arthropoda; class Malacostraca; order Decapoda; family Palaemonidae; genus Macrobrachium; species Macrobrachium rosenbergii. The sequence continues at coordinate 20,004,964 of NC_089786.1, forward strand.
CCTACTAGCCTGTGGCCTACTACCTTAATCAACTTTTTAGAATACCTTCAGATATCTCCCAATACAGTTTTGATGGTAATCATTTAAGGGGCATGCCGATTGCCGAATTTCAAGTGCTGTAATGATCAAAATTGAGTTATTGACTGTTGTGGACTGTTTTATGTCTAAATAAACATACCCTGAAGCATTACTGTTCAAAAAAAATGTTTAGACTGGCTTACTGACAATTTTGTTCATCGCTTGTGTGGCGCTGTGAGTGACAAATTGTTGCAAAACTTGTAACAAATTTTCTAGTCCTGTTTAGTTCATAATCAATATACTTTGTCACCCACTAAAATATCCCATCCTTTCTAGTGGTAGCATTGAAGAAAATGAGAGATAAGAGTAACTCGCTCAAAATGTCCCAATCATCCCGAGACCCGTGAAAGTGGCACCATAGATTTACTGAGCCGAACAATTTACATATACAATGTTTTTGTATTTCTTTACTTATTATTACAATTTTGTATTTATTGACTTTTTATATTTCTTGACTTATTTTTACAGTAAAATAACCACGAAATGTTAATAAACATGCTATAAGCAAATATACAGAAACATGCAAATAAATAGCAATCTTCCTCATCACCATTCACATGTACAAAATTTGACATCATAAGTGAAATTATTTACAAGTCAATTTATTTTATTTGAAAAAATAAAATAACTTTTATGTTTTATTTCCTCAGGATATCTATACAGGGTGTCTATTCACAAATAAAAGAAATATCTAAGTATATGGCAACATTTCCTTCGGACGTGCCATGTAGCGCCACAGTGTACTTCACGAATGTCAATCACCAAAGAGGAAACCCAGCACGGATCACATTTCTTCCCATCCGATTATTTTGTAAATTTCAGGGGATTTTTCTTATATGAAGAACTGTTTTTTTTTTATTTTAAAAAATTTGTTTCAACTGCAAAACTTATGCACTTAAGAGGTAGAATTTCTTTAATTCCTGACACAGGTATTTTCAGTATCAGTTGTATAATAAGTGGTAAAATTTTGAGGCAAATCCCTTCAATCATAAGGTAGCTAGGATCTTTACAATGGGGCCTTATGGTGTCGGTGAACCCCTAAAATTACTATTTCACAGTAAAACCTCAACTTCTGATAATTTTGTGCTTATCAGCTACATTACTATGATGGTTGTTACTAGGTTACATTTTTAGATATGATGCTTTATCAGAGGAATCTCTTATAATTACTATTAAGTATATAGTACAGTTTAGTTTAGGCTAGAAATTATGAGGAATTATTATTTCCTGCTGGATATCTTGTAAATATTCAAGTGTGGGTTATCATACAAAGTCTTTATTATTTATCATATTTTGTTACCTATAAAAAATCAGATCCCAGAGTATCTGCCAAGTTGAAGTCCTACTGTATTAATAATGATAGAATGCTGAATACAGTACAGGTACTGAAATATTAAAGTAAAATTTCACTTAAAAAAGCCAATACACTAAATTTTCAAGATAATTTGTATTTTTCCTACACAAACACACCCACATATACACAACAGAGCCTTTTATGTAGGAGTATTCCTTGCTCGAGCTGGAATCAGTCACTGAAGCTTCATGACAAGGTGGTAGGTGGATGAATGGGCGGTGCTACCTATTCACCTGAAGTAACACCGTAATCCTTCCATTCGCATCAGGAAATATATGGGGTGGATTTTTAAAGTACAGTAATTTGTATATTTCCTAACTATACAAACCTAAGGTCTTTACATAAGGAATATGCTTCAGCGTAGCTGGACACGGCTGTTTAACATTTAAACAAGGTGGTTAGGTAGTTAACTACCGGGGACTGGGTGAGAGTCCCATCCACCCAACTGATAAGCTTCACTTTGCCTTTTGGCCCAGGTGTCAGACTGAGGGGTGGCATGAGGTGGGCATATACTAACTGTAAAGTCCTCAGGTTTATATAGTTAGGAAAAATACAAATGACTTTAAAAGTTTGTCATTTGTTCCTACACAACATACAAACCATCGGTCTTTCCATAAGGAAGACTTACTTCTTGGTGGGAGGAGTCTGAGTAAGCTTCTGAACTGACTGGCAGTTCACCTCACCTACTCTTCTTCCAGGTCATGTAGATCAGCTGTCAGACTTCTGGGCTTTTTCAAATGAATGGGTATGAAGCAACATTATTCGAAAAAGGGCCAGGATGAATCTTTGCATGTCAGAGACATAAAGCATAAGGGCTAGGATGAATCTTTGAATGTCAGAGACATAAAGCAATGCATAAGCAATGGGTTTGTTTTATTGTCATGCCCTCTCTTCCCTTGTTAGAGAGGGGATCAGGATTGCTTCTATCTACTGTAATGGAAATACCAGTTAAAGTTAAGTTAAAGTCCTCCTGGACCTCTGTAGGCTCATAAGGCAAGCGCTGATCTCCTGTTTCTTAGGCCGACAGCCCATGGGGGACAGGTCCCAATGCCTATGACACGTGGTCAGTGTATTGAAAAACAACAAGTTTTATCTGAAGACAGAAATTTTGAAGGGTGATGTACTGTGGCTGATAGGTAAGAACACCATGAGTAAAATGGATATGACTATAAATTTATAAGAGGAGTGTGTTCAAATAAAAGTATTAAAGATAAACAGGGTCACCTAAGAATACCAATTCTGAGGAGGAAGGTAGTAGATGAATTGTTACTGGAGGAAAGAAAAGGAGAGTCTAAAGGAAATTAAAGGTGCAATTACTAAGTTACATCTACAATTTGGTCACAGAAGTGGAGACAAAATATGGAGGCTAACGGATGAAGCACAGTGGAGTGAAGGTCTGAGAAAAAAGAAAAGGAAGAAATAAAAAAAGTTACTAACAGACTTTACTGCAAGTTGTGAGGTACGTAAAAGATACAAAAGAAATCCAGCAAAACCAGTAGTGGGATTTTCTTGGAGTAAAATATTTAATGAAGTTGTAGCAATGGATGTGGGAGAGATAGAGGAGAAAAAGTTCTTGGTAATGGTAGATATGGCAACGAGACATTGTCAGGCCTTTTAGATAAAAGACAAAAAACCAGAAACTATTATAAAGACACTTTCTGATGGGTGGTTTGCAATATTTGGAGCACCTTCTAAAATATTATCAGACAATGGGAGAGGATTTGAAAATTAAATAGTAAGGAGGATGGCAGAAAGATGGAATATTAAAGTATTGGCCAAGGCATCTGAATCTCCATGGAGCAATGGATATGTGAAAAGATGGTAGGTATAATCAAAGAAAGCTTAAGTAAGACAAAAGATGATGAGGAAGTGGATTGTCAATAGTATTAAGATGGGTAGTGAGTGCTAGGAACTGCTTAATATATATTGGTGGTTTCTCCCCTAACCATCTAGTATTTGGAAAAACCCCTTCTTCGCCAAATTTAATGGGAGAAGAGAGTTCAGTTCAAGTACTGCCTGCAGAGGGAAAGGTATGAAAGAAAGTATAGTAAGGGAAACATTGAATGCAATGCATAAGGCCAGAGAAGTGTTTATCAAAAATGAGTCTTGTAATAAAATAATTGCTTTATACAGAAACATCAGAGAACATAAATTTAAAGAAGCAGTAGTGGGAGATGAGGCATTCTATAAGAGAGAAAATGAAAATAAATGGAGAGGACCTGTTCAGGTAGTAGGAGTATCAGGTAAAACGGCAGTGGTTAAACATGGGGATTCTCTACGAGAAGTAGCTAGAATACATGTTACTAGGATTCAAAGCCTGTCATTAGAAAAAGAAAAGATAACTAAAATAGATAAAGCATATACTGTGAAGGATGAATCCTGTGCATGAAAGGAGGGGAATATACAGTGGATGGGCAGGAAGGAAAAGAGATGGTAAATTGGCTTGAGAAGGAATGCAGATGGAGAGGAGGCTACAGAGGGAGATTTAATGGAGGAAACATTGGAAGATGAAGGGGAAAGTGAAATGAGTTAGTGGAAGAGATACCCAAATTCAAAATGGGAAATAGAGTTAAGAGCTATAAACAAAAATACAGGACAAGTAGAAGAATGGACTATATTAGTCTTGCAGGAAAAAGATCAAGCAAAATTTGGGCCGATTCGTACAATGTACAAGACTCACAGTCAGGTGACAAGGGATGGATTAACTTAAGAGATTATAGTCATGTAGAAAAAATTGAAGATGAAGAAGAGGTTTTACTAGGTTTTGAAAATAAAAGCGTAATTTGAAGCTAAAGAAAAAGAACTACAGAGTTGGAGAGAAAACAATGTATATGAGGAGGTAACTGATGTTGGACAAGAAGCCACAGGGTATCTACAAGATGGATAATAACTGAAATGGTAAATGGGGAGAAAGGAAATGTAAAGCAAAATTGGTAGCTAGAGGTTTTGAAGAATAAATGGCTGAATGGGAAAAAGATGCTCCTACATGCAATGCCAAAATTTTAAAATTTTGTTTGACAATAATTAAATTAAGACTGGATTTGCTATACAATAGATATAAAAACTGCATATTTACAAGGTTGGAGAGGATTATGGAAATTGAAGAAAACTGTTTATGGGCTAAAGGATGCAGCACAGACATGGTTTTGTAAGGTGATAAAAGTGGTGGAGGAGCTTAAAGGTGAGAGAAGTGGATTAGAACCTGATATATTCTTTTGGAGAAAACACAATAAATTGAATGGTATTTTACATACACTTGTAGATGATTTTTGTTATGGAGGAACTGAAGGATTTTTAAAGGAAACAATTGGGAAATTGAAAGGGAAATTGCAAGTAGGAGAAGAAGAAAGTAAAAGTTTTAAGTATATAGGAGTAATGGTAGAGCAAAAGGAAAACAGAATTTATCTTAATCAGTGGCAGTACTGTACACCACTGCAGAGGAATGAAGAAGGTATCCAGACATCTGTTGCTGGGGGCAAGAAAGCCCACTTGCTCAAAAGAGATGCTGGATAGTCTCCAGCCGTGAAGTGAAAGAGACTCCACTGATTGGTGGTACCATTCTACATTCAGTTGACACAGAAGGTTGTGCCAGGAGGGAGTCTCTCTCGGTGGCTCAGAGAGCAGAGCAAGCAAGTCTGGATACCATACAGCATGTGCCACCTGGAAGACCCCAGGGTCATCCTGAAATTCAGGGTAATCACTGCCCTGTTGATCACCTTGTGAATCAGACAAAACAGAGGAAAGGCGTATGCATCCAGGCTGTCTCATGGGTGTAGGAAGGCATCCTCTGGCAAAACGGAACAGTACACTTATAGTTTTCTGTTGTGCCAGGTGGCAAACAGGTTGATAGATGGAAGACCCCAAAGGTCGAACAGCCTTTCCATGATGTCTGAGTGAAGGGACCACTCTGTCCCCATCACTTGACCCTTTTGCATTTTAATTCGGAATAGATATCAAATGCTCTTGTCTGCCCACTCATGCACCTGCACCATCAACAGGTGTAGCGGAAGAGACACTAGGCACCCCCTGCTTGTTGACATAGGCCACTACTGTGGCATTGTCACTCATCAACACCACAGTGTGTCCCATCACTCAATCCTGAAACTCTTGAAGAGCCAAGAAGACTGCCTTGAGCTCCAGGATATTGATGTGAAGGTGCTTGTTGTTTCAGCTCCACACACCTGAAACCAGCAACTCTTCCAGGTTTTGATTAACCCATCACTCGGTCAAAGCATCCGAGAACAGAAGCAACTTGGGAGGGGGAGCACACATCACTCGGTCGAAGCATCTGAGAACAGGGAGGGGGAGAGTGCAGAGACACTCCTATTGTGGGTTTCCTGACGTCCAGCCACCAGGCTAGGTCCTGTCTCACTTTCTCTGAGAAAAGAATGGGTAGGGATGGGTAGTTCCAAACCAGATACCAGAACTCCTTCATCCTCCACTGGAGAGAACGAAGGAGAAGCCACCCAAAAGGAACCAACTTCTCCAAGGATGATGGGTGGCTGGGAACAACTTGCCACTGTTGAGCTGGTTGCTCTTGTCGAGACAGGAACAACTGCGCTGCCTTCCTGAACCTGCTGATACGCAAGTCTGAGGGGAAGAATCTCACTGCTGCTGTATCTATCAGGATGCCCAAGTACTTTATTCTCTGCTTTGGAAAGAGATCACACCTTTTGATATTTACCACAACCCCCAAGTCACAGCAAAATTTGAGGAGATCCCTGTCCTAGAGCAACTGTGATTGAGAGCTTGCCAGGACTAACCAATCGTTGAGATACCTCAACAGACATATCCCATGCAAATGGGACCATGCTGACACAAGGGTGAACACTCGCATGAACACCTGGGGAGCAGTTGAGAGTCCAAAACAGAGTGCCCTGAACTGGAGTACCATCTCCCCGAGGATAAAGCATAGGTACAGTACCTGCGAGAGGACGGATGGATGAGTATCTGAAAATAAGCATGCTTCTGGTGCACTGTAAGCATGAAGTCGGACTCCCTGATGGCTATGAGCACTGACCATGTCGTTTCCATTGTGAAGCGAGTCTGGTGAACGAATCAGTTCAATGGAGAGAGATCTCTGACTGGTCTCCAAACCCCCATTGCTTTCTCCATGAGAAAGACTTAGCTGTAAAAACCTGGGGACCGATCTGTAACAACTTCCACAGTGCCTTTCTTCAGCATCACTTCTACCTCCATCCGAAGGGCGAGGTCCTTCAGTGAGCCGGGAACATACATTCGGAGATTGTTGGTGAGGGGTGGCCACGACTCAAAGGGAAGTAGATAGCCCTCCCAAAGGACATCCAATACCCAGGTTTCAGCTCCATATCACTGCCATGCTGCCCAATGGCTCGCCAAGCAACCCCCCCAACAACAACGGCATGTGAAGGAAAACACTGTCCTTTAGCATCCTCCTCTCTTCTTCTTGCCCTTGCCCCCTTTTCCAGACTGGAAGCAGGGTTGAAAGGGGTGCGACTGCACACCTTTCTTGGTGGGGGCAGAAGGAGGCTGGGTGTTCCCCTGGGAACCCTTCGAAGCCTGGGACTTCTTGGGGCCTGTGGAGGCAGTGCTAGCCTGGCTCGAGGGTCGGGCTGCAGTGGCACCTGAAGACCCAGAAGTCGTTAGCCTCGACTTTTCGCTTGTCCACTGCAGCAGTTACCTGCTCTCAAGGGAAGAGAGAGGCAGATCCCAACAATGGTCCATTCTGTAGAGCCAATGCCGATTCTGGGCCCACAAACTTGGATATCCAAGTTAGGACAGCTTTCCTACTTATAAATACTAAGTTCGCCTACAGGTTTGCTGTCTGGTGGGCCAGGTAAGTAATCGCCCTACCTCCAGACTGGCAAAGTCTCCCAAAGGTGGAATCCTCCCCTGGGGTTATGTATAACATATTTAACAATATCACTCAGGCATTTACATACTTTGACTCACCATAAGTACAGCTTTTGATGTCATTAATCCACATACATATTGCAGGACCACTTTTGTAGCAGATGATGCTCTACGATGAAGATGATGACCAATTTAGCTGGAGATTTAGCTCAAATACAGTTTAACTGGATTCCATTTCCTTATATAAGCTATCTGAATTAACATTCACAAATTGAAGTGTTTATTCTTCAAGGTATACTATAATCACTATGGTGCCTAGTATAGTATAAAAGAATGTATTGCACTTTTTCTAATATGACTTTCTGTGTAACCTAAAAATGCTCTTTAGTGATAAGAGTATATGGTAATGTTCCACATGGAGTAATGACAATTACTTGGGAGATTAAGATCAACTCTTCTTGCTTGATTGGTCATGCAGCAAGTACAGTAATATGCATAGGTAAAGTAAAAAGTTTGCTCAATGTGCATAGACTCACCAACAACAATAATTTACAGCAGCATATAGAAATCTTGCAACTTCTCCATAAACAGCCTGAGTACTGAATGTTCACCAAGTGTGAAAACTCCAGTAAATGGGAACAGGAATTCCCCCTTGAGCTGCTTAACCATCGATTGATGTAATCACTGACTAATGTACTAACCATATGCCAGTTCCTTCAGTTTGACTGGCATATTTTGTGAAGGAAAGCACATTAAGACATTCATGGATCTTTTATATTATAAGCTTTAACTGACCTCAAACCATTACATATAATAATACTCACCATATAAACATATACATTTTCTCCCTTGTAGCAATGCATTTTAGTGAGTGTAACATCTTCTTTGTTAGGTATGAGCTTCGTTAAGTCCTCAGATGTTAATAATGGGAAGATCTGTGCTAGCTCAGCACGAACCTTCTTCCTGTAAATTAAAAATTACTGATAAGGAACAAAAATCTTTGCCAGTTGGTGATTAAATGTAACAAAAACATTCTGATTAAAAAGGTAGGTACTGTATAGTATCTGATGATCTAAAAAACAAATCAAGCTGCAAATGTCTTCACACAAAGTTCAGTATAACAACAATAATAACTTTTAAACATCTTATATACTCTACATATGACTACAATAGTCAGATCATTCAACCTGTATCTGACATAAGGCTTTTTTTTTTACTTAAGGAGACAGCATGAAGGATGCCTTCTGAAAACCAGAAAATGCAAAAATGAACTCAACAAACATCAACAACAAGAATTATGAGAGAGAGAAGAGAGAGAGAGAGAGAGAGAGAGAGAGAGAGAGAGAGAGAGAGAGAGAGAGAGAAAAGAGAGATTGAAAGATGAGATTTTTAATTTGGAATAGAGTTTTGAAGATGGTGCCAAAGCTAGTGTATTGTACCAGTCTCTGACACAATGTACATCCCTGAGACATTTAGTTATTAACCTTTACACTAAGGGTTCAGAATTACAGTCAGGTACTTGCTGTCATGGAGGTACACTTTGCTAGTTGGTTATTGTGTGAATTATGCATAGTTTCAGTAGGATGCAGTTATGGCACTTTTCTCACTTTGCACTTATAACATAAACATGTACATTGAACACTGATACTTTCACAAGGTAAGTTACACATTCACTTAAAATTTTAAAAAAATTCCAAAAACAGAAAAGAGTACAATCAAGCCTAGTGGCTATTTCTTTCAGGGAGAAACAGTAAGAAAAAAACAATACAATTACAGATAGATGAGACACATACTCATGGTAATTTATCTAATAGTTGACTGAACAGCATTCTTATCACAATTGAATTAATCACCTTTCAACTATACACTAAGGCCCTGAGTAGCTGGGGAAGGGGAGAATGAAGCACTGTATCCTCATTTTTTCTTAGAGCTTCAGAGAAGTTGAAAGAATCTCCTTCCATAATTTTACTTAGGCAATGAACAATCTTTCTAAATATCTAAAGCAAAATCATTTCAGATCACTACTTGATATCACCAATATCCAAAGAATATACACTTCCCCCCCCCAACAAAAAACTATTCAATAGGACCTGAAAGCAACCATGAAAAATATGCTAATACCTTACCTATCTGAGCCTTTCAACTGTGTCTGGGATTTAACTTTGAATGGCTTGATGAACATCTGAAATAAAAAGATATCATCAATCAATAAGGCATCAAAAATGGAGTATAGTACTTTACAATAAAACAACAAGCATTCTGAGATCCCACCCAACACTTTCCCTATGAACACTGCATCTGATAAATTTTGAAGACATCTTTTTCCTTCTTAAAAAAAAAAAAAAAAAAAAAAGGGTTTGAAAAACAATGATGACCACTATGGCAAAGTATTTGGTATGAGGGTCATGGTCAAGATCAATGAGTCACTATCCTTGATGTCTTTTGAACGGAACTCAATAGTAAAGCAAGCACACAAAACATGAAGTTTCTATCTCTCATACAGCAGCTTAAAGGTTATGGCCAAGGTTAAAGTTCTGTACAAAATCAAAGGAATCTGGATTTATGATTCCACCTTTTGACAAAGTCCTTATATACAGTAATCATAAAACACTACCAATAAGTCATTAACATCTATTCACCTGTTTGATATCTGGGTGATGAATTACCAAAGTGCTTTTGCACTTCATACACCCTAAGTGTCGCTAATCTTGTTTTTGCTGATGTAGTAGCCATTACATACTTATGTGTTTAAAAACTTCTTGCAACAACATTGGGGCAGATTTCACAAAGACTTTTAAGTATTGCTCCAGAATCCTCTATAAATGCCATGAATCAGTATTCATGGTCATTTCTGTTTATAAGCCTCTAAACTGCAAAATCTCTCATTTACCATGATTTACATCACACCTACTAAATCTAATAAAATTATGCATTTTTTAATTACTGTACAATTACAATCCCTGGATCTACGATTCACTGCACATTTGCCAGTGTGGATCATCCCCTCTCTTCAGCAGGCATTTCTGTTCCATCTAACTATACCTTTTATATCTCTCTTAAATTACAACCCCCAAGTTAGCTTTAAATTATCATGATTTTTATAAATTAAGTCTCTTGCAACTGGATTACATTTCATTATGTAATGCCTAGTATTCCCAGCAGATGGTTTGTTCTTGTTCTCAATATTTTCAAAATTCTGCAAATATAAATTTCTTGCAATCAGGTTGTTTATGGTTTTCCTTTAACTATTCACTCAACACATTATGTAGTATACTTCTAGGTGAAAGCTACTTCACCTTTTTCTAGCTGTGTTGTCCACATAACCAATCTTCATGCAGCATCACCTCTCTCCTATTAGTTTAAAAAATCCTAATTGATTTCTTCTTCATAATAATATTCCGCTGTCAGCAACTTGAATTTTTTCAAAACTGCAACTGCATCTGCTTTTTTCCTTTAACACTCCACTTACTATCCAAAGATTCAACAGTCATAAGATTCTTCTTAGCAATTCTTCCACTTTTTGACTGCATCACTATTTGAAGAATTTGTTGCGTCAGCACACAGTAGTTCCCCTATCTTACTAACAATAATTATAAAAATCTATTATATGAAGTTTTCATAATAAAATTAATATTGTAATACTGACCTGAACACCTGAATTAGCTCTTAATCCCACTAGCCCGAACAACTCTCAATTACCCATCCCACTATAGTGGGAATTTTAACAGCCAGCATTACCAACACTGCAGGTAAAATCTTGTCACTTGAGCTACCATAACATACAGTTGGCAACACTGACACAGGTGTGCGCTGACACGCCCCATTTTCGTCAATTGCTTTATTCAAGGTCAAAATTGATGTGGGGAAAGGAGGGTGGGAATCATTCAGGTGTTCAGGTAAGTTTTACAATATTAGTTTTATTATGAAAAGGCAATACACTCCCTGAACACCTGAATTAGCCCGATTAGCAATTTAGAGGAGGAGGGATCAATTCTATTGCACGCCCCTTTGACAACCGCAAGGATGGTAGCTCACCATTCTGCTCTGCATAAGATATCCGTTTAGCCATACACTCACCATATCAATCAATGCTTTTAGTGATGAGACATGTTGGAGAGTACTTCGATTAATGGTCAGGTCAGTACTCTCGGTCCGTCGACCTCCCATGTGGTTCCTCAGAACCTCTCACGTATGGAGGAGAATGAGGCAGACTGCAGAGCCGCTGCCCCTCCGAGAGAACCTTCTAAGTTTGCAGCACACCCCTTTTACAACCGCAGAGATGGCAGCTCACCGATCTGCTCTGCATAGAATACCTATTTAGTTATACACTCACCTTATCAATCGTTGCTTTTTGTGATGAGACATGCTGGAGAGTACTTTGATCACCTGTCAGGTCCGTACTGTCTCGGTCCATCGACCTCCCATGCGGTTCTTCAGAACCTCTCATGTATGGAGGAGTAACGGTGACCTCCCATGTGGCTATTTATAGCCTCTCATGTATGGAGGGAAATGAAGCAGTGTGCCAAGCCGCTGATCCTTCGGGTAAGGCCCGATGAGCGAAGAAGTATCTCAGTGCCGACAAAATAGCCTAGCCTACTAGAGCACCCCCTGGACTCTCGTAAGGAAACTATCAAAGACTAAGATACTTAAAACGTACTAAACCTAAGTTCATGTGATTATACTATCACTGTTGCCTAAGAATTCTAAAGACTAAAAGGAATTCCTCTATCTGGTTAACCTAAGAATCTTCTCACTAAGTGAATACCACCTCAGCTAAATGAACGCACCTAGATAATAGACTTCACGCCATGCGGAGAATAAGTCACGTGAACTAATAGAATAACCCTCCAAACCTCCGAAACTAAGCGAAAGTCCACCACCTCAGCTAAATGAGCATCCTAGATAGTAGCCATAATGAGACCGGAAATGGGCGGGAGGGAGAAAAAAGACACAAACACCTGCAGGAGTACACGCTATGAGGCAAAAAAAATCTGTTTTGTGGTTTTTTGTTGTTGTAACATCTTGAGTAAAGAAAGTAAACACTGAGACGGACTTCCAAGTACCTGCCTCCAGAATAGACGGCACTGAATAATTCCTTAGAAAGGAAGACGAAGTGGACATACTCCGAATACTGTGCAGTCGGGGAAATACAGAGCTGAAGAAGACAAAGACCAACCCTGAGAAGCCTGGGAAATCACCTTCCTCAAAAAGTAACTAATTGCATTTTTGACAGCGGACGGGAAGGATTCTGCGGAGAGACAAGAAGTGTGTGTGGAAGCGGACAGTTTCCCAACCTTTGATAAATAGACTCTAATGTTCGCACCAGACATAAAGATATCTCCGCTGGATCGCTGGAACGAATGCTGGAGATAAAGATATTTAAAACGAACAAGGCAGAGTTTTAACCTCCGATTCTGTCTTCATCACAAATTCCGGAAGACAGACAAATACGTATCATTTCTTGCATAGGAACCCAACCTAGAAACTGCCTGGAGCTCGAAGCTAAAGCCGTAAGAAAAAGCAACTTCTTAGTCAGTGTCTTAACGTTATAGCTTCAGTGGGTTCAAAGACAGGGGAGCACAAGAAAATATTGAAGTACTTCCGACAAGTCCCACGGAGGGGCCCGAGTCGGCAAGACAGGACATTCAATCTTAAAAGAACGTAATAAATCATTGATTATCTTCCTACTACAGATTTCAGGAAGGTGGAAATTAATTGTACCACTAATCGCTGAACGGTAGTCAGCAATAGCCGAATACAAAAGACCCTTGACTTTCCAAAGGAATAAAAGAAAATCAACTATTTTGGCTATGGAATGTCTGGAGACCTTCCTTACGACACTAACCTCTTTATCTTGTCCAGCTGACCTGGTAAGGCTTACGAGTTGACTTAATCAAGCTAAAAGGAAACTATCTAGACACAGCTTTAGGGAGTCCGGACTGTTTAGCGGCTCTCTCTACAATCGCCCTGCAATTAGGTACTGCACGCGGGGGTTTGGATAATAATAGTGAGAATGCGGTCGTCAGAGAAGTAGTTTCACATGGGTAGGGACATTGGAACTTCCGTAGGGAGTTCTAGGAGTTCTGGAAACCAAGCGTGTTATGGCGAGCAGGGAGCTATTAGAGCCATAGTCATCTTGACACTCTCCCGCAATTTCCCTATTACCTGATGAATGAGACCGGATGGAGGAAAGGCATACACCTGCATGTGATTCCAATCTGTAACGTCACCTCAGTGCCTATCGACATAAGTCCACAGTTACTGGCCACTTCTGGAAAGCCTGACCTATTACTTCCAGAGCCAAAGTCCTCTCTCTCCCCCAATACCTGATGGGAGCGACTGAGCGAATCGGCCCGTACACTGAGACTCCCCGATATAAATTGGGGAAGAAGAGACACTTTTCGTTCTTCGCACCCTCTCAGGACTCTCTGTGCTATAGTATTGAGTTCTGTCGAGCCTGTTCCCCCTCCAAGTTCTTCAGATACGACATGGCAATTACGCTGTCGCTAAACATAGCCACTACTCTGTTGCGCACTAGGACTGATGACAACTGAGGGCTTCCTTTACAGCCTTCCCAAAGATTTATTGACTCCTCTCGTTCCCGAACCCCACTACAGGCACGAGGCCTGGATTTCCTCCAAGGTTGTTCCCCAACCTTGATCTGAGGCATCTGTGTACAGATGAACGTCGAGAAGAGGGGAGTCGAAAGAAGGAGGAGGAAGAATGAATGAGGTTCTGCCGAAGCTAACCTCGGTCTGAAAGTTACTGCTGCGGATTGCTACTGAAAGAAGGCAGGTGACAGAGGAATAGCAGTCCTGCCAAAACTTACGCGGAAGCGCTAAACCGAACTGGAGGACAGGCAAATCCTGTGAAACACCTGATACTACCAGGAACAGCCGCTGAAATGCGGGAAGCAGGAGATGGAGCTCAGATAACCAGACTGGATCAAACATGAGATGACTGGAGGCCAAAATCTGCTGAAACTGCGTTTTACCTGTCTGAGCAAAAGCTCCTCTACTGGAGAAGACAGTACTGAGGAAGGAAAGACTGGAGGCAAAAGAAGAATAGCAGACGACTAAAAAAAGGAAGTTACCTGAGAGGAGGAAAACCAAAGTCAAGAAGGAGGGGAAAACAAAGATGCGGAAGCTGCAGGAAAGACTGGAGCAGATGAAGAAGATGCTAAAGAGGAGACTGAAAAGGGTGCAACAGATAATGTGGGAGCGGGAGATGAAGCCACAGATAACCCAGAAGAAAACTTAGAATGAAAGGGACAGAAGGTACACCGAATCTGTAACCCATTGAAAGACCCAGCAAATCCGTCTTATTTTTCACCACATCCAATTGCAGGTCCCGCAAACTACTTTTAGAAGCTGAAAGGATACACCAGAATCCACGTTACTAGATGGAGGAGTAGAAAACGCAGAGAAGGGGGAAACTACAATAGGAGATTCAGAAACAGTCGGTAGTGAGTTAGGAGGATTCTGCACCCCTGTAACTGAAACATTGACTTGAGACTGAGCCAGACCGAAAAGAATCGATGAAGGTGAAACTCTTGCCAGAGCACAAAAACCAGTCAAACCCGAAAAAGGAACCCGTCCAAGAGAACAACTCTGCACCCTTAATTCCTTCTCCTCACTACCTGACCCAGACCTTTCCTCTTTTATCACACCTAGGTCTTGATCCTGACTAACATTATCAACATTAAATTTATCAATACTACAAGGGGGTGGGGGGGGGATCCTTCACTGCCTGCTCCGCGCCAAGGGGGCCGGCAGACCCTACCCACTCGGAGGCTTGTGGTTCTGCGATTACCCTCAGCACCCGTTAGGGCTGTTTCTGGAACAGGCAGGGGAGCTGAAAAGGAAGAAGGATTAGACATCCTAACACTACTACTATCCCTATCTGAGAAATGTTGAAGAAGACTAGCTATTAAATTTTCCATACTACTTGCAATCCTATCCTCTATTTGTTTGACTACCTCTGAACTTGCTAAATCCATCAACTGATCTGTAGCAGAAGCCTGAGGCACTTGAGGCAACGAGAATCTGACAGACGTTTGCCGCCCTTATTAGCCAAAGATTTGCAATGACGAAAGTAATCCTCCATCTCTTGCGCCTTCCAATCAGAACATTCATCGCAATGAGTCTGCACATCACACTTAACCTTCCTACATACCTGGCAGAATGTCTATCGTGTCTCAAGGTGCTCATCCGTCTTTGCAGGAAAGAAGGAGCGATGAGCGCCAGCCTCCACCGTTATAGAGGCAGTCGAGGTCAACGTCGAAGCCGATGGCTCAGTAGTAGAAGGCGAAAAAGTCCATGATGAACAATCGAGACCGGGAACCAGCGAGTCCAAATCCAAAAGACATTCCACGTCGAAGATATCCATAAAATCCAAGAGAAAAACCATTAAATACAATCCAGGTCTTCACCACAAGTCCAAAATACAAAGAGAAGTTGGGCAATAGGATTAAAACCTCGCACTGCAGAAGGAAACAACCTTCCAGCAGCGTGAACAAAAAGCAACAGACGAAAATGGAGCGTGTCGGAGCACACCTGTGTCAGCGTTACCAACCATTTGTTATGGTAGCTCAAGTGGCAAGATTTTACTTGCAGTGTTGGTAATGCTGTCTGTTAAAATTCCCACTATAGTGGGATGGGTAATTGTGAGTTGTTCAGGTTACTGGGATTAAGGGCTAATTCAGGTGTTCAGGAAGTGTATTACAATATCAATTTTGTTGGCTGCCTCTCTGGCTGTGTGTGTGTGTGTGTGTGTGTGTGTGTGTGTGTGTGTGTGTGTGTGTGTGTGTGTGTGTGTGTGTGTGTGTGTGTGTGTGTGTGTGTGTGTCCATTCCTCCTCATGGAAAAATGATAATCCCTCTCCCCTTCCTCCCCACCTCCCCTCCTCCTTTCCCATCCCTCTTCCCTTTTCAATGTTTTATGATGAAATAAAATGTGTTGAGGTTGAGCACTATAAAATGTTTATAGACTTGTAAGGACATTTTTTTGTGTAAAAGTAATGTACTGTACAAGTTTTCAAATCAAAATATAACTTGCTCGACCTTTAGAATTTATGAGGTGTTTAATTAACCTCGTGTGCTAACTATGAACCACCTGCATTCCATTTAGGAGCTGAAGACAGCTTCAGAGGATCCTGTAGTCTTTAAGAATTTAATAAGACATTATAATCCTATGGACATTTCTCCAGGAATGCTTCAAGAGCCGAAGACTGCTTCAAAGGATCCTGGAGTTGTCAAGATGTCTTTCAAGATTAATCTATTATATTAATTTCCTTGGCTGCCTTTGTGCATGTGTTGTGTGTGTGTGTGTGTCCCTCCCCTACCCCTTCCTCTCTCCCTTCTTCCCCCTCCCCTTCCCTCTCCTCCTTTCCCATTCCTCTTCCCTCCCCTTCTCCCTTCCCTCTTCTCTTTGCCCCTTCTCCCTTCCCTCTTCTCTTTGCCATGTTTTATGATGAAACTGTGTTTGAGTATTATTAACAAAATGTTTATAGATCTGTCAGGATATTTTTTTTTATAGAAGTAATGGACAGGTTTTTCAAATCGAAATATAACTTGCTTGACCTTTAGAACTTTTGAAAATTGACATTTTTATAACAAAATACAGTTTTATATATAAATTACTTATCCAGTAATTATATAGCTATTAGTTTCACTTGCTTGGCAGCTAAAATTTTTAAATTCGCTGGTCGCACTAGTTTGTTTTGGGGTAGGTGATGTGCCTTGTCCACTCTCGGGGAAAAGAGAGGAACAACTTAGCAAAGAGCTCAATTTGCTTATGCCCTTATGTCCATGCGAGGGGAGGAGGGAGGGCCCCGATCATGTAATTACTGGGTGAGTATCCGTAAAACTTTATTTACATATAAGTAACTTACCAAGTAATTACAGCTATACTTTCCACTTGTGCAGCAGCCTAAATTTTAACATTCGCAGTAGCGCTCCGATTGTTCAGTGTAGGTGACCAGTCAGGCCCACTAATGGGAATACCAGGAATGACTTAGCAGACAACCTCATTCTCTTTCTGTTGTGCTTGGTTTAAACATCGGATGTTGGCAGCAGCTTTGTTTATTATTTGCCAGTTAGATAACCGGATTTTGGTGAAATATTATCGCTGATTTCCAGTAGCCTTCAAGCCTACAGCTTTCAGGATCAGTATTTTATCGTTTTCTTATTATATAGATCTGATTCAAGTTTTTCGTATTTTGCTACAGCGATTTTGCAATCAATTGATTAACTCTCCTTTACCAAGTAGCGTATTATAACAAAAATATCGTGTTCGTTACTGAACCGATGTTTTCAGTGGTGAATACATGCCCGCTAGTCTCAAATAATGTTTGATAAGGAACTGATGTATGTTTTGTGTGATGGTACTTTGTGTACTTCAAAACAACTGTCGGTAAAGAATTCATTTACAATATTTCTTATTACCCTTTCCTTTGCAGAGAACTGAAAAAGTGTAAGGGCAGAACCGTGTAAGGAGACAAATTACTTATTTTGGCGGCTATGGGCCTTTGGATAAACAGACTTTCCTGACAGCTGAGAATCAGTGCTGAGCACCTGCTAGCTTCAGCACCAAGCACCCAAGAGTGATCACTAGCTTCTGGAGCTACTAGATTGCCTAGTGCCCAGCTACACCGGGTGCCTTTCACATCCTGGGATAACGCAGCACCCAGCGCCAGCTCCCGATCGTCTAGGAACAACTCTTCCCACATTAATTTTTTCTCTCCTGCTACTAGCCCTCTTTATTTTCTCCCACACCTGGCTCCCTCAAGTCATTCCTGTGCCTTTGCCAGTCTTGTGTATGGGTTAACATAAGTTAACCTTGTGATAGTGTAGTGTTGAGCAGTGGAGGCAGTGTTTATCCAGCCTGTTGGTTCTCCTAGACCTAAATCACTGTCATACTCTCCTGAACTTGGGAGGAGTTATACTGAAAGTCCAATGGAGGTTGATGGGAAGTTCCACAGGGAATTGCTCCCAGTCAAACCTGCTGTATTGTACCAGGTGGCGACAGACAGTCAATGAAAAGGCGTCTTGCCGGAAGTGTATGGGACGAGGTGACTATCTGGTCCGTTGGATCTCCTAGACCAAAGGTCACTGTCCTGCTCCCCTTAACCTGGGAGAAGACATACTTGCGGTCCAAGGAAGTCCAAGGGGGTTTGACCTTGGGTAGTTGCCCCCCCTCAGTCCAGCCTGTTGTCCGGTCCCAGGCATCAGTGGAAAAAACACTGAAAAGGCGTCCAAAAAGGCTGTGCTTTAGTGATATAGATTCTGGTTTGGAAGTCCCTGGTGCTTGTTTCCTGTACTTCCAGTTGTGGAGCACCAGTATTTGGCGCCAAAACTCTCATCCAGTGCTCGTAAGCGCCCAGCAATTTCCAAGCGTCCAGTGGCTCCAGAGTGCCCCCTTCTCAATGCTCCAAGATAAAAGGAAGAAGATAATCTGAAAGGTTAGTGGGGTTTGCCCACGGTAAGTCACCTATCACTCACAGTTCATGTAGTGGAAGACCTTCAGACTGCCGTTGGAAGGACATCCCTTCTAGTGCCCACCAGTTGTCACTGGACTCAAAATTAGCCTTGACAAGAGGCGTTCTAGGCATTTTTCACGGCTGGTCCCGACCCTTGAAGAGATGTAGTGACAACGGACTAGAGATTCTTCTCTCAGCAAAATACAACAGTCACAGTCTCCGAGCGCTCAGCGCCTGCTCCTGAGCGCCTGCTGTCTACCTCTGTGCTCTTGGCACTGGCTGCCAAAAGTTTGGCACCAGCTCCTGAGCGCCCAGCGCCAATTCCTGAATGCTCAGCGCCGATTCAAGAACGCTCGGCGTTTACTACAGAGCATCAATATCTATCCAGTAGACTCTGCCTGTGAACATTTATCACCCGCTCACAGACAGTTTTTTAGAACACACTGTTGTTCTTTCTTGAACGCCAGTTCCAGATTGAGCGCCTGGCTCCAGTTTTTTCAAGTGATTGGCGCCAGTTCCCAATAACCTGGCACCAATTCTTCAGTATCAGTCTCCCACATCTGGGCGCCATACAGAGAGCATTAGTCTGCATGTAGAGAGGTCCCCTTTTCAGAGGACATTTATGTCCAGTATTTTTGAGCTTTGTGAAGAAAGCTCCCTCCTCTTAAACAGCAAGAGCTCTGGTTAAGAAATTAGAGGACTTACGGTTTTTAGTTGAGAGACATCACCTCGGTTTGTCTTTGAGTCTTGTCCTGTGTGGGTAAGGACGATTACGATGTCTTTTAGAGATCTCCGCTCTTTACTTTGAAACCTCAAGAAGAGAAAACTTGGGTGCTCTTTTACTGCTGAGGGAGTTACACAATCGCATTCAGCCCTGCTATTTTTGCCTCTGGGAATACATTCCCTCTTCCCTCACGACACAGTTGAGAGAACTGTGTCTGTTCTACAGAAGGGTTTGGCTGTTTGTCAAACCCACACTTCTGCTGTGCTAGGTTTCTGTGTTTTCTGCATATGTCTTCGGCCTGTGCATAGTATTACTGAGTTCATTATAATCAAGTCCGCTCAAGTGTCCGCCGACTGTCAAAGAGTCCGCACGGTCAGCAGCCAGTCCACATAGTGGTCTGCGGGTCGGGACGAGGATCTGCAAGTTCCCTCAGTTGTCCACAAGACCGCACAGTAGTCAGCAAATCTGCACAGACCGCAATGCCCCTTTTTTCTCTTAGAATAGAAGACAAAATTCAGGATAAAGATGAACCAGGCAATCCTGTCATCCCCTCTCCAAGGGCATTTGGATGAAGACCTGAGTTATGCAAGAAATATCCTTCCATGTCCCTGCCGGACTCTGGGAGTATCTCATGTCCGTCTGGCAGGACAGAGTCTTCTAATGCTACTATCTGTATTCCAGCCTCTCTATGGCAAGCCTACTCTTGAGTCCTCACTCCTCTAGTGTTTGCTTGCTTCATGTTCTGGAACGTCATTCTTTACCTGGATAACTGACTTCTTCGATTACCTTCGAAGGAAAGTACGAGGTCTTCTAACATTTTGGGCAGGGAAACGCAGCTGGACACTTTTGTTTTTTCCCCTTAGTCCTGAATTAGGTCAGACCTACAGTAGTGGCTGTCCGAACATAATCCAATGGAAAGCAAGTGCCTTCATACTCCAAACCCAGACCTAGTTTTCCATTCAAATGCCCAGGATCAGGGTTGGGAAGCCTGCTCAGGGAACCAAACAGAATCTTCTCAGATAGCTGAAAGCTTTTCACTTACAACTTCAACGCTTATCGACCCTATTTCACTCCTAGACTGTGGTAATCTTGTCACAAGACCACAGTCCTAAGTATATTCTTATCTCTGTTAGATAGTTGAAAGCTTTGCACTCACGGCTTCAATGCTTCTTGACCCTTTTTCACACCTAGACTGTGGTAACCTTGGTTCAAGACCACAGTCCTTAAGCATATGGAAAAGAAGGAAGCAAGGAGTCTCTCTCTCTCTCTCTCCCCCACCGGTCAGCAGAGAACTCCTACGATGGGCATATCAAACTGAGTTTTCTAGCCTCTTGATTTTTTCAGGACACACAAATTAGTTACGGCGGACACACTGAACTGTCAGAAGCTTTTCTTTCCTACCATGTGGACCATGAATCCCTGGTCTGGCAGAATCTGTGGATTCTATGGGACACGTCGATTATTGCCCAGTTTGCCACCACAAGTAACCGTTGCCTTCCTCATTTCGTTCTCCAATCCCAGACCCTCTTGCACGGGCAACTGACGCCATGCTGCAAGTTAGGTCCAACCTGGACCTTTAACGCCCTTCCGCATTCCAACTTGGCCAAGGAAGAGCTGAACAAGTTTTCAGGTTCATCACAATGTAACGATGACACCCTTAGCCCCGTTCTGGACCATGATATGGGTTCCCAAACCAGATATGGTTGTTGGTGGACTCTTCACGACTCCTTCCACATTCCATATCTACTCAGACAACCTCGCTTCAACAGATACCATTAAAGGGTGGACGACTCTTTTCTCGGACAGATTTACAGACTGTCCGGGAGCTTGCCTGGAAGAAGTGAACTTTTCAAAACCGACTGCAGAGACTGTTGCAAGATGCAGGCAGCAGTCTTCTTGCCAAGTACTCCAACCTAAGTTGGCAGTCTTCCATCGATGGTGTAACAGCTATAACATCTTGTCTGTAAATTCCTCTCTAGCTCAGATAGCAGAACTCCTATACCTGAGGACTACCAAGGGGGGCTCTCTTCTTCCACCTTCAAGGGGCATAGAGCAATACTAGGCTTAGTATGCAAACACAAAGGTCTAGTTTTATCTTCTAACCAAGATCTTAGCAACCCATGAAGTCTTTCGAGACTTCCAAGGCAGAGAGGAGTCTACTCTGTATATTAGAATTTGGAAGTAGCTCTTAAGTGGTTAATGGGCCCCTCTATCGAGCCTCTCCATTCCATGACTCTTAACTATAAAACTATTCTTTGTAGCCCTAGCAAATGCCAAACAAGTTAGTGAGCTTCAGACTATGGACAAGCAAGCAGATTCTGCTCAGGGAGACACAGTGTGTGAGCAGGATCTGTGCTTTCTCCCTTAAGATTGTTGGACATCCCTGGCTCAGGGAGAGTGAGCGAAATGTCTAGTTTGAGCTTTCGGGTTTTACCTAAAAAAGCTTTTTAATCAGAGGGCCATCCATACCTAGAGTGTAAGGACAAGATCCTGTCTTGCCCTCAGTTTATAAATGCACTGTCCTTCATCTCCAATGAACTTTGTTTTTGAGACACTCTCAGATTCAGGTGAACGATTTGCCTACCTGTTAAAGGAAAGCTAAGATGTCAGAATTACCTCTACCTCATTAGCTTTCAGGCTCATGTCACTCACTTCCGTTTGGCAATCAGCCCACTGGAAGTGTAATAGTTCTTCACTTCTAAATTATCCCTGAAGTCGAAACACTTCTAAATTATCCTTGAAGTCGAAACAGTTTTTGAGAATTTTTGCAGTACCTTGGGAACATTATAAGTAGCTGGCATAGCACTGAAGGAGGAAGCAAAGGATTTTCTCCTAGGAGGAAGCAGCAGATTTTTTTCCTCCTATCTCTTTACCTTGTAGTAAGGTGCAGAATGTTTTGGGGAGCCAGGGGGTTACAATGTAACTGGAGCACCCACCACTCCCAGTGGATGGGTAGTTGTTTTATTTAAGTGTAGATGACAAAGTTAACTGGTTGTTTTTTATTTGTTGGTACTGCACCACGGGCAAGGGTACCTAGTGATGCTTTGCCAGCCAACAGAATACTCATTGACCGCAAAGCTCCCACTTAAGTAGTGGTGATCCTTGGCTATTCTGCCGTGCCACTACAAGTTAAGATGGGCACTAACCAGAGGCAGTATTCTCCTGCAATGGCTCTCTCAACTGATAAGGAAACAACAAGCATTGTTTTCCAATGCTAGCAGCTTTTTTTCTATTTCAAATTCATTGCTTATCTTAATGTTTTGGAATGGAATATGTCCATGTATCCCACCTCCTGTCAATGTGGGAATCAGCTATGTAATTGCTTGGTAAGTTACTTATGTGAAAATGTTATTTTCATAATAAAATTAAGTTTCATATATACTTACCAAGTAATTACATAGTTGGAGCCCACCCTCCTCCCATCATAAGGGCAGACACAGAATGAGGTTGTCTGCTAAGTCATTCCTAGTACAGTATTCCTGTTAGTGGGCAGGACTGGTCACCTACACTAAACAATCGGAGTGCTAACGCGAATTTTAAAATTTAAGCTGCCGCACAAGTGGAAAATATAGCTATGTAATTACTTAGTAAGTATGTATGAAACTTAATTTTGTTATGAAAATAACATTTTATTATAAAAATGTCATTTTTATATAAGTAACTTACCCAGTAATTACACAGCTGATTCCCACACTGACAGGAGGTTGGAAGCATGGACATATCTACCCCAAAACATTAATAAAGGTAATGACTTTGAGAACAGAAAATTTTGCTAACACTGAATCAATGTTTGTTGTATCCTTACCTGATAAGAGAGTTGCTGCAGGTAGATACTGCCTCTTATCAGGTAGAGGCGAGGACGTATAGCCTGGGGCACCTACTACTTCAGTGGGTACTTTACAGCGATGGACAAATTCCGATGGCTAGCAAAGAATACAAGTTGCCCATGCCCAGAGCACAGTACCATACAAAATAGCCAGAACAAATATACAGTCACCAAAACCACCAAACAATATAAAAAGACACCAATACCCAACTATTAAAAAGGACTGGAGGGTACCCCAGGTGCACAGGCTCCCCTAGAACTCAACACCCTATGCAAGGCGAAGAGATAATAGGAAGGAATATTGTCTCCTATGTTTCCTCCCCCAACACCACACCAGCCGAATAAAATGGACCCAATATACTGCACTCGTCATAAACTGTTTCTATATCACGTAAGTAATGTGAAGCAAACACCAACTTACACTTCCAAACAGTCAATTGCAAGATAGAAGCAAGGAATATATTTTCCCTAAATAGTAAAGCAGTAATGACTGTCCTTATTGCATGAGCTTTCACTTTACATGAGGGAAAAAGCTCTTCTCCAACCATGGAGTGCACTTCAGATATAAGATCTCTGAAAAAGAATGCCAGGGCATTCTGAGAGAGGGCATGAGGGATTTTTTACTGAACAATTAAGACTGCTCGAAGTCCCACGAATTGCCTTCTTTCTGTGAAGGTAAGGCTTAAGGGTCCCTCACAGGACAGAGAGTCCTCTCCTCTTCAGCTGGACCCAGTTTATCAGACAAGCTCTTAATTTTAAAAGAACGGTGTCTCGTTCTTTGCCAAGAATCCCAAGGAAAAGGAGCATACTACATTGCCTTGGGAAAAGCCTACTCTTTTATCCAAGGCACGTATCTCACTGGTCCTTTTTGCTGTAGCTAAAGTGACCAGGAAAAGGGTCTTTCTGGTAAGGTCTCTAAGAAAGATAGACTGCATGGGCTAAAAACGGGGACTGGATAACCATCTAAGCAGTATGTCTATGTTCCATGAGGTTAAGGTTGTTTCCTTCCGTTTGGCTGAATCAAAGGGCTTGATGAGGTCCGACAAATCCTGGTTCGACAACAAATCCATTCCTCTGTGCCGGAAGATACAGCTTAGCATGGCTGTGTATCCCTTAATACTGGAAGTGGAGAGACCTTTAGTAGTTCTTAAATACAGCAGAAAATCTGCTATTTCTGCTATAGAGGTCTTAGTAGAGGAAACATTGTGTCTTCTATACCATGTTCTGAACATCGTCCACTTTGCTTGATAGACCTTTCCTGAAGATTGCCTTCTACACTGGGCAATAGAGTCTGAAGCCGCTTTTGAAAAGCCCTTCTTTCTGAGCAATCTCCTGACAGTTTGCAACCTGGCAGGGCCAGAGTATGCAAGTTTTGATGAAACCACCTGAAGTGCAGTTGTCTGTGTAGCTGCTGCTTTTGAGGCAACAGTCTTGGGAAGTCTGAGAGAAGTTCGAGCAGATCTGGAAACCACTCTTTTGCTGGCCAAAATGGGGCTATCAAAATCATTGATACATTTTTGAGGAAAGGTGTAGAGTTCTTTGTTCGACCAGTGCAGTACTGTAACACAGCATCCGTTGCCCATGCCAGAGGGTCCAGGACTGGCGAACAGAACAGAGGGAGACGACATTTCCTGGAGATCGCGAAAAGGTCTAACATCGGTTTCTCCCAGTGTTTCCAGAGATCTAGACATACCACTGGGTCTAACGTCCACTCCAAGAGGAGAACTTATTTCTGGTGGCTTAATTCGTCCACTAGAACATTGAGTCTTCCTTGAATGAAGCGTGTAACTACTTGAGTGTCGTTCTGGTCCAACCAAAGAAGGAGGTCCATCGCTGCCTCTTAAAGAGAGAAGGAGTGAGTTCCCCTTGTTTCTTGATGTAAGACAGGGCAGTTGTGCTGTCTGAAAGGTCTGCCACTGTCTTGTTCCACACCTCTGAGGTGAAGAATTGCAGGCCCAGGTGTATCACCTTTAGCTCTTTTACATTTATATGCCAGGATCTCTGTTCCTGGAACCAAGTTCCTGAGACTTCTTTGTTCCCTAGAAGAGCTCCCCAACCTAGATCTGATGCATCTAAGAAGAACTCTAGGTTGGGGCTCAGAGAGAGGAAAGACTTTCCTTCCATCAGTCTTCTTTCGCAACTCGATGAGTGCAGGTCTTCTTTTATTTCCAACGTTACTGGAAATACAAATGTATCCGAGAGACTTTTCCTGTTGCAACTGACTCTTAGGTAATACTGTAGAGGTGTCATGTGGAGCCTGCCCAGAGAGGTGAACTGCTCCATGGACGACAAGGTGCCCAGAAGGCTCATCCACCTGTTGGCTGAACAATCGTCTGGAATCAAGATCTTGTTTACTGTCTTCAGGCAAGATTCTACCCTATTCGGAACTATGAAAACCCAGAAATCCCAAGAGTTTACCTTCATTCCTAAATAATGAATCTCCTGAGGAGAAGTCAGCTGTGATTTCTCCATGTTTAAGAGAAGGCCCAAATCCTGAGCAAGGAGAAGGGTTGTCCGAAGGTCCTCCATACACTGTTCTCTCGATTGGGAATGCAGTAGCCAATCATCGAGGTAAAGGTATACAGTATCCTGATTCCCATCAGATGAAGCCACTTCGCGAGAGGAGCCAGCACTCTGGTGAAAATCTGGGGGAGGCATCGAAAGACCAAAACACATGGCCCAAAACTGGAACACCTTGCCCTCGAAAACAAACCTGAGGTACTTTCTCAAGTCTGGATGGATCGGTACACGAAAGTATGCCCCCTGCATGTATATGGATGCCATCCATTCTCCCTGGCTAATGGATGCTAGAACTGTTTGATTTGTTTCCATTTTGAATTTTGTCTTTTGTACAAAGACATTCAGGGCGTTGACATCTAATACAGGTCTCCAGCCTCCTGGCAACTTGGGGACTATGAACAACTGGTTGTAGAACCCTGGAGAATAAATTTCCTCTACCATCTCTATGGTTTCTTTCTTGACAAGAGATGCGACTTCTTGCGAGAGAGCTGCAAACCTCTTTGAGCCTGGCAAGTAAGCTGTCAATGTGACAGGAGTGTTGACTAAAGGAGGCTTCTGCACGAAGGGTATGGTGTAGCCCTCCTTCAGGACAGAGATTATCCAGGGTTCTGCTCCCTCCTTCTCTCAATGCTCCCAAAGGAGAAGGAGCCTTGCCCCTACTTGAGCACGGAGGACTTTGTCCTCACTTCCTGAAGGGAGGTCTAGAGGCGGAATTTTTAACGGCACGTTGCATAAAACGTATTTTAGACCTTTGTCTAGCGTGCGGTCTGGGTCTACTGCTCTGAAAGGGATACATCTGCAGTGGTGTCATGGATCTGGAAGCAAAAGCAGGCGTTTCTTTAGGGTGTCTCGATGATTGGGAAAGAAGATCTTGGGTACTCTTCTACTGAAGATCAGAACAGTAGCTTGAGGAAAAAGGTGCAGCCAATCCAAGGGAGAGAAAAGGAGCACTAATCTCTGCGAAGGAGTCACTCCCTTAGATGTAAATGAACACCACAGTTCTTTTTTCTTTAAAATGTCCATAATATAAAGGCCAGCTAGCTCCTGAGAACTACCCCTGATTCCTTTATCAATACAGGAAAGAATTCCTAGCCAGTCATTAGAGGAATCCTGTGGCAATATTGTACAATCTCTAATCTTCCGAGCCAGAGCAGCTACGGCCCAGTCTAGAAAGCTCATCATTTCAAATACTTTATCAACCCAGAGAAGTCCCCCTGGGAAGAGGCAGAAACTCCCAGGGAAGGAGCTTCTCCTGTGGCCTAGAAGTGGTAACTCACTCGTGAAAGCCTGGAGGGAGGAAAACTGAAGGTAGCTCTACCTTGGTCCTCTTCTCTGCTAACCATCCTTCTACTTCACTCAGCGCCTTTTTCACTGAAGAAGAATATCAGCTTAGGTAACTTCAACGCACCGGACGTCTGAGACTCCATTACAAAAGTCGAGGCAGGAGAGGAAGGCGTTTGGAGAAAAGAAGATAGGGAAGGTCGCTAGCAGGAATCTTAACAAGGAGGCATACGCCATCGAGGGTGCGTTCTGTTCCACTACCTCTTACTCATCAAAGGACACAGGAGACAATGACAAATCAGCTGGAGTCTGGGAAGGCGGGGGAGCCTTCTTGAGCAAGTTCAAAATGCTATCTAGCTTACTCTGAATAGGGTCTGGGACGACTGTAGGAGCCGGAATACCAGAAGAAGGAGCCTGGGTACTAAGAGGCACTTGTGCAGTTGATGGCTCTGGGTGAGGAAGAGACGAAACTCCGATCAACATAGAAGCAGGAGTGATGAATGAAGAATTACGTTGCAAAGGTTGACGTGAGGGCGCCGATGGGCGCTCTGAAACCACTGAGAGGTCAGTAGCTACAGGGAGCATGGATACCTTAAAGTGTTTGGGCGCCAAAGAACACAGAGGAACACTTGGGAGTTTGGGCGCTAATGGGCGCATATCAACTACTGGGAGCTCAGGCGCTACCTCACGTACGGGAGCTGTTGGGCCCTATCTGGCGCTTTGAAGCTACAGTACTGGGCATTCAACTTCCGAAGGAAGTTTCAACACTGCTGGGCACTCAAGTGCTTGACAACGTTCCTTAGAAGCTTAAGGGAAGCTTGACATTTTGGCGAGAGGTTCTCGAAGGAAAACGAAGGAATCCGGTTGTTTCTTCCTGTTCCAGTTGACTTTCAAGAAGAACTGTAGGTTTCTCATGTGAAGCCTTCCTAGGGACACGAACTGCTCCATGGACGAGAGAGTCCCCAACAGGATCATCCATCCGTTCACAGAACAGGACTGAAAGGAGAGAAACTTCATTTCTGAAGGCAGGAGTTTATCCTTTCTGGGGAGGGAAAAACCCAAAAACTCCGAGAGTTTATCCTCATCCCCAAATAAGTCATCTCCTGAGAAGGAGTCAGTTGAGATTTTTGGAAATTCAACAAGAGGCCTAAATCCTGGGTGAGAAGAAGGGTCTTGTGAAGGTCCTCCGCACATTTTTCCATCGACTGGGAGTGAATAAGCCAATTATCGAGATACAACAAAACGTTGACTCACATCAGATGCAACCATTTTGCCATTGGGGCAAGAACACGCGTGAAAACCTGTGGGGCTGTTGACAAAGCAAAGCAAAGGGCTCTGAACTGGTACACTTTTTGCTGGAACACAAACCTTAAAAATTTCCTTGAATCCCAATGGATTGGGACATGGAAGTAGGCGTCTGCTATGTCTATCGAGATCATCCAATCTTCCAGACGAATGGATGCAAGGACAGGCTGGGATGTCTCCATCTTGAATTTGGTTTTCTGTAAGTACAAGTTCAGAGTGCTTACATCCAGAACTGGCCTCCAGCCCCCCAACACTTTGGGGACTACAAACAGTCGATTGTAGAACCCCGGAGATGAGATGTACTCGACTGGTTCGATTGCTTCTTTTATGAGGAGAGCTGTCACTTCTTAGGAGAGGGCTGAAAACTTCTCGGAGTTTGCCAAGTAGGCCGTCAATGAAACAGGCTTGTTGCTCAAGGGGGGTTTTTTCAGAAACGGGATCAAGTAGCCCTCTCTTGGAACTTGGACAATCCAATTCTCTGCTCCTCTTGCTTTCCAACGCTCCCAAAAAAGTAGGAGCCTTGCCCCCACACGTGTGCGGAGGACTAGATCCTCACTTACGTGCAGGTGATCTGTGGGAGGATTTTTTGATAGCTCTGGGGATGAAACGAGCGTTTCTACGAGGTCTGGGGAAGCCTCTTTGTCTGCTCTACCCCGAAAGGGCTGGGGTTGGACAGGAGAAATTGTTCTGGGGGGAAAAGCTGGAGACTCTCTAGGCCGTCTCGTTGATTGTGTGGGGAGATCCTGCGTAGGTTTCTGTTGAAGATCAGTCGCAATTTGTAGCACAGTCGATTGAGGGAAAAGGTGCTTCTTGTCCAGAGGCAAGAAAAGAGTGCGGACTTCTGGGAGGGAGAAACTCCCTTCGTGGTGTATGAACACCAAACCTCCCTTTTTTTGAGGATACCCATTACAAAAAGGGAGGATAACTCAAAAGAGCCATCTCTAATACCCTTATCCAGGCAAGAGATGACTCCCAAAAAATCCAAAAATCGAGGGATATGAGGGCACTCCTTCACTTTATGAGCAAGAGCTCCTACTGCCCAGTTGAGAAAGCAAGCTGAGCACTTCCAAGACTGAACAAATGCTTGGTCAGATGGTCTATTTCCGAGGATGAGAACAAAATCTTGGCTGCATTGAACGCCAACCTCCTGGAGGAGTCAACTAAACCGGAGAAGTCTCCCTGGGAGGAAGCAGGAGCTCCCATGGAAGGAGCCTCTCCGGTAGCAAATGAAAGATATCTTCTCTGCGACAGCCTAGAAGGAGGACAAAAAAAGAGGCTCTTCCCTGCTCCCTTTTGCTCGAGAGCCAGTTCTCCACTTCACGGAGTCTTCTTAGCTGAAGTGGACAGAACCATTTTAGGCAGTCTTGAGGAAGGCGTTGGGTTATCCATGATATAAGTCGAAGCAGGAGATGCCGGAGCTGCAGGAGAGAAGTGATCAGGAAAGGTCACCAGCAGAAAATTGAGTAAGGAGGCGTATGCCTACGGAGAAGAAACAGGGTCTGCTACTTCCTCTTCCTCTGAAGAGATTGGTGACAGATCCACAATGGGCTGGGGGACCAAAGGGGCTTTCTGAATTAAGCCCAGGATATTGTCCACTTTGCGTTGGATCGACTGAACAGAAGGATCCAATACAGAAGGTGCAACTGTCGTAGTCGGAGCAAGTAGAACCAAGGAAGACACAGGCTCTGCCGAAGAAACGGACGAAATCGGGCGCTTGGAAGCAGCATTAGCCTTGGGTGCCAAAGGAGTGTCTTGCTGCAAGAGGGGAATGGGCGCCAACGGGCGCTCAGAAGTTGGTGAGCACTCAGGAGCTGATGGGCGCTCAGAAGCCAATGGGCGCTCGGGACCCAATGAGAGCTCGGGAGATGATGGGCGCACAACAGATGAATGGCGCTCGGAGGGAGCCGCAACAGAAGAAGCACCATGAACCACTGGAGAAGGAAGATCTGGCGCCACTGGGCGCTTTAGCGCCACTGATGACTTCTCTGCCAACGAAGATTCAGGAACAACACTGTACAGGCGCTACAAGCACAGGAGTTGGGCGCATGGGCGCTGGAGAGCGTTCCGACATTACGACCTGCCTCAGCAAGTCCTCCGGAGCCAAAGATGCGCACTTAGAAGAAGACAAAGTTCTCGATGCCGAAGAGCACTTCCGAGAGGTAGCGTGCTTAGAAGGTAAAACTTGTCCCATAAATGCTGGTTGATCCTGGGAGAAACGTTCCGGACTGTCCCAGAAGCTACAGGAAGGAAGACGTTCTGGAGAAGCCTCTTTAGCCTCCTTAATCGGAACAGCAGAAGGTTGAGAAGCGGCCGCAGCACGTCTTTTCAGAGGACGAGATTCGCCTAGCCATTGGCGCCTAGGACTGGAGTCACTGCTGGAAATACTAGAGGATAGGCGATCCACTTCCATTGGGACACCTTTCCAGCGGGGCTCTGTTGTAACCTGGGAATTGGCAACAGGTACGAATGAGGGGGCAACTGCCAGTGGGCAGACCCGACCTCCTTTGGGCTGCCAGTTTGGCTCCTCCCAGGTTTAAGGGAGTTTGCCAGGGACCTTGGCCTAGGAGAATTGGCGGGACAGACAGCCATCTCCTCCACTAACACTTCACTATCACCTTTCACATTCACTTTGACCATTAGGACTTACAGAAACACCAATTTTTTCCATCGTGTCAACGAGTAATCCAAACTCAAGATTAATTCTCAATTCAAGGCTGGTAATGAGGTCAGGATCAGGAGTAAGGGAGCCAGGGTGCGGAGTAATCGGTACAGATAGAGACATGGGATCAGGTGGAACAAAGGATACAGAATCAGAAATACCAGACAAAGATTTTGCTGACACCTGACTAGCTAAAGTCTTCTTACTACTAGCCCTAGCCGCTGCTTTTCTCTTTTTATCCCTGTCTAATTTCGTCAAATGACTATTCAAGGTCTTCCATATTTTCGCATCCCAAGAGACACATTCATTACAGGTCAATTCAGGGGAACAAATCTGACCCCTGCAAGAAGACAGAGAGCATGAGGGTCATGACATGCTTTAATCAGTCTCATGTTGCAGCCTTTACTGCAATACCTAACACTTTGGGAGCCCGAGTCGGACATGCTAACAAGTCGAGTCAAAGAAAGTCCAAAAAATTGTCAAATTCGGTAATACAAGTCCACAGAAAACCTGAACACTAGCTAATTGTGCCGAAAAGGCTACCATAAAGCGAATACTTCACCAATGATCAAAAGAGAAGAGAAATTTCAAAACACCACTGCTGCTAATCACTGTAACCACAGCCATCAGCCGGCAGAAACATACTGAGCTCGTTTGCTAAGCTGGTTCCTCTCTTACTCCGAAAGTGGGCGGGGTCACTCGCCTAGCAAAAAACAAAGTAGCGCTACCGCAAATTTCAAAATTCTAGCTGTCGGTAAATAGAAACTAATAGCTATGTAATTACTTCATAAGTAGCTTATATAAAAATACAAATTATATACAGTACTTTTAAAATTTGTCATTTGATCCCACACAATATACAAACCATCTTTCTTACAATAGGAAGACTTACTTCCTCGGTGGGAGGATTCTGAGTAAGCTTCTGAACTGACTGGTAGTTCTGCACACCTGGGTCTCCTTCCTGGTCATAAGAGTAAAGGAAGGAGACCATGCCTCTGGCATGTTGAACAAAAGTGTGAACAACTGTGTGTTCAACTATCAGACTTCTGGACCTTTTGCATTAATGTGTGTGTAGCCACATTGCTTCGAAAAAGGCTTGGATAAACCCAGGGCATCAGACAATAAAACTAGAGGTAACCAACTGGTTTGTTTATCATCAGGCCCTCTCTCCCCTTGCTAGAGGGATGAATTACATCTATTAATCTATCTAAGATTATAGACAGGGTAGTCACTTATGACAAGGTATTTGGCAGTTATAAGCCAGCTATAAGCATTTTTGGAGGGAATTTTTGCATTTCTGCAATAGGTTCTATCCCTGGGTAAGAATAGGGGAGCACTGTGTATGTATGTATGTATGTATGTATGTATGTATGTATGTATGTATGTATGTATATATGTATATATATATATATATATATATATATACATATATATATATATATATAT
This sequence comes from Macrobrachium rosenbergii, assembly GCF_040412425.1. Taxonomy (NCBI): domain Eukaryota; kingdom Metazoa; phylum Arthropoda; class Malacostraca; order Decapoda; family Palaemonidae; genus Macrobrachium; species Macrobrachium rosenbergii. The sequence goes on from NC_089786.1 coordinate 20,037,467, forward strand.
ATATATATATATATATATATATATATATATATATATATATATATATATATATATATATATATATAAGTATACAGTATATATACATATATAGGTGCATAAATAAAAACAAATAACAATCACACAAAAATATATAAACAAAAAACCAAGCAAAAGAAAGCAAACGGCAGTCAGGCAGAGAAGCACAGATGTCTTCATACGATGGCAGCCGAAAGCAAAGTGGAGTGCAAACCGATGAGTGGGCAGGGCTTCTCCCTTTAGCATTGGTAGTTTACAACCTTGTCTAAGAGTTAAACAGCCATTGCAGCTTGGGTCTGTGAGCTAAATCCTATGTAAAGACCAAAGGTTGTATCTGTGTATGAACAAATACTGTAGTCATAAACGGATAACACATGCCAATAATGCTATGCAGTGCTGGTAGTAAAAATGCTTTGATTTTATGGTAAACTATAATTGCAATTTGGACTCGAACATACAATTCGCCTATGTTTTAATGTGTGGCTCGAATGTTTCTAGCATTAGTTTTGTAGCAACCTAGTACTTAAAGAGATATAGGCTATAGTGGACCCCACCCTTACATTCTACAAATTGGGGGGCCACAATGGGAAAGTGGAATATAAGGGCATTAATTTCACTGAGAGTTCTAATTTAGATTAAGGTAGTTCTATGGATTGCTTTCAGACTATTACCGTGCACTAAGGTAAGGACCTGGTACCATAAGATAGGTTAGACTAGGTCATTTGCTAACTAGGATATACAAACATCAAGAATGTTCAATACACACATTAACCCATGCCCCAAAGCAGCATGATCGAGATTTTGCTGGCAGAAGTCGAACTGCCACAATCGTAGCAATCCAACTTTTTCCAGCCTTTTACCTAATGTTACATCTGGCAGTGATGTATTTTCAAACAGAAGTGGAAGGCTGCCATTGGCTAATAAGTTTCTATGGCAACCAGTCAGCCAATCGCGTTTCAATTTTCTTCTGGACGAGAAGGAAGTAGCCTTTTGTTTGCGTAAATCTGTAGACAGGTGTGACAAAAGTTTGTGTAGGGTTTGCGTGTTGTGTTTAATGTTATTTTGTTAACAAAGTGGTTTGAACGCGTACTTAATATGCTGTGAATAAATTAATGAATATAGCCTACGAAGAATAGACCGAGTGGATTTATTGCTTTGAGATTTCCTCTCTTCATGTGTACAGTAAACTTTTGTTTTCTGTTCCAGCTTAGGCTTTGTTTGTTTACATTCATCAGGGGTTTGTTTAGGCTACATTCCTCAGGGGGAAGAATACGATCTTTGAAAGTTTTTTTTCCATCGTTTTATACAAACTGCATGATGATGTAATAATGAAACAATCTTTTTTCTAATGTAAACAGCTTACATCATAAAATGAACACATATATAGCTTTGTTTATTTATTTCTGAGGTATGATTTTTTTTTTAGGATATGTCCAAGAGGTGACAGAAAGATTTTGCTTTTGACATGTAAAATACCGTTGCAAGCTGAAAGTCTACTCCAATAATAGTGTACACACTTGAATACGACCATTTTTGTCAAATAAAATCATTTCAGATCATTCTGAGTGGGAGCAGTGAAAGTAATCTCATGTTCATTTTCTTAATTTTTTGCTTATTTGCAAAATGTTTTTGTTTAATAATTATGGTCTTATATTTGGATGTTTCTTGAGTTTCAATAAGCCTACTACCACCATACACCTTAGGTCTTTAGCTTTATTTTTATATGTAATTATACAGTTATATGGAAAAAATAATGGTAAAACTATAGGATAACTCTGCATAGCTTAGTGTATTGCCTTGGAAATTGAGTTTTCCTATACTTTTAGTGTTGCTGATGAAGGCGGTGGTGTTGTTTATTGGCAGTCAATTATTATTAACCTCACATCTCTACTGCAGACCCTTTGAGAGCGGGGGCTTTTGGACGAGGTAAAACACTGGGAGAGAGAACAGACATGTTATTGTTTGGATGGCCACCTTGGAATGATTCCAAGCACATGCAAGCCATATGGGAGCCATATGTTCGAGAAGGGACTAGCTAAGGAAACCTATTATAAAAGGAACTATACTAACCTAACCTAACCTAGTAGGCTGTGTTACCTGACTGTGGGGCGGAGACCTTCCGGGGTGAAGGAACCTCCACTCTTTACCAAAAGTTCCCCTATAACACTGCGCATGTGCAATAACTTTCCAGGATGGCCAGCATACAATAACATATCAGTGCTGAGGTTAATTACAGTTGATCACCAAAAAATAATGGTCAGTTCTTGATAAGCAACCAAAATACTATAGAAAAACTCAATTTCCATGGTAATAAGCCTTATGGAGTTATACTTTAGTTCTACCAAAATAATTTATGAACAAAGGAGCAAACAAAATTTTGTTTTCTTCCACATACACTATTTTACCTCTGTCTTCTGACTGCAACAAAAAATTACGACCTCCGGGGCATAAGGGTTACAACAAAGGAAAAATATTTTTAATTCAAAATGCACTACGGGTTTAAAGTAAACTGGTATTCCTAAGTAAGGGCTCTGCACGGACTACTACCATGGAAATTGAGTTTTCCTATACTTTTAGTGTTGCTGATGAAGGAGGTGGTAGTGTTTATTGTTGGTCAATTATTATTAACCTAATATCTACCCAACATGGTTAGGGACCCTTTGGGAACATGGGGTTTGGAAACAATGGGAGAAAGGCCGGACCGCCTTCTTGTAGTTATGGAACGGTTCCACGCATTCGTAAGTCATTAGGAAGCCATATGTTTAAGAAGGGATTGGCTAAGGAAACCTATTATAAAAGGAACTATACTAACCTAAAGTACCCTAGGCCTAACCTAACCTAACCCAGCAGGCCGTGTTGCTTAGTCGGGAGTGGAACTCCCCAAACCCCCAGGTGAAAGAAATCACTTTTTACCAAAAGCCCCCCATAACATTGCACATGCGTGATAGCATTACAAGGATGGCCAACCTACAACTCGAAGTTAATTACAGGTCAATTACAGTCGACCGACAAAAAATAACGGTAAATTCTTAATAGGCTAAGCAATCAAAATACTATATGAAAAAATCAATTTCCAAAGTAGGCTAATACCCGATGCGGAGCCCTTGCTTAATTCTACCGCAAAATTTTACCACAGTTTACATAATGGAAGCAAAATTAGGCTACGCTACTCTACTGGGGAAACTGTTTGCGCTAGACCATTGGACTAAGGACAGCCTTAGCCTATTGGACACTATGGTGCAATTGGCAAAGCGAGATGGCTGGACCCAGTTACCGGATATTCCTGATATTTCGGAGGGGTATTGCAAGTTCCATAAAACTCTCAACTCATGTGCGTCTTTCATTCTAACCGGCAGGAGGAAATGCTGTCAAACACACTACAGATTTAAATTATTTACTTACGTTGACAGTCAGCGGGAGGGTACCAGATGTAGGGATGTTACACTAATTTCATGCGGCCTTAAAGTTGAAATGGCTAAATTCATACACACATTTCTGGAGGATGAAACTCTCTGGTAATGTTCGGTACAAAAAATATTTGATTTGTTTCAATTTTTCTTGTATCTTTGCTTTAAATAATACTAAGTTAAATTTATAATTAATTTTAATTAATTTAAATTGAAATCATCTATATAAACTTATAAATTATCTAGATATATTCTGAGATTTGTCATTTGAATAGTAAGAACGAATTCCACAAAACAATACATAAGGCTTTTCAGTGAACGCACAGGCCGCTGTTGACGTCACAATGTCACAGCCCGAGGGTAACTTGAAATTTTGTTGGTAAATAACACGGGATCAATGTCTGTTCCTATTGTGGCATGAAATTCTACTACATGATTAATGACTGCTCTGAGGATAGCTATTTATGATGACTGTATATTACCCAGCAGGAAATATTCATGTTAACCATTTCATTTGGAATCATTCTTTCGCTTCCTCCTTTCTATGGAAACTGACAGAACTGCAAACCATTCCCTCTTATATGGCAACTTAACAATCATTTCCCACGAATGAAAATTTGTTTTTCGTTGAAATGAGAGAGGAGGACATTATATAAGTAATTATAACGGAGACTCAAAATCATAGGTATCCTGTGGCCATTACCCTGTAGCTATACATGCAACGGACTCGTCAGCTGTGTTGGAAAAGCGCTTAAAAATTATATAAATTTCGACGAGTTTATATATTTTGCATAACAGAAGAGAGCCCGAGCACAGTGTCCCTCAGGCCAAGCTTTGTTAATCAAATCCAATTCCATTAAAAGGAGGCATCCATTATTTATGTTCAGGTCTTCTGCTCCATTGGGCTGTCTCCTTCATACGAGTCAGTTATGGTGCGTATATATATACTATAGCTCTTTTAAATAGATTTGTATTAATTCCCTTTAATTCCTGTTTGTGTGCAAAAGTCTCCTTTTCAATATCTTAGTTACTTTAATTTGTGCTCAGTCATCTATGCTCTTATGTATACCTACTGTATACTTAATATGGTGTGTGGCCCAAGATCTCTTGTAGATTCCATTTTGGTTAGGCATCGATTTTAAGTCATGAAGAAAACCCTTAACCTTAACCATAGGCCCCACAGTTGGCATTTCTTTTGCTGCACGTCGGCACAACAAAAGAAACCAAAAAATTACTGATTTTTATAATTGCAATAAACTGATGTCCCTATGCTTTTTTTGTGTGCATTATTTATCATTCTTTATCAAATTAATAACTTTAACTAGTATTAAATGTCCATGGTTTTGCTAAATAAAAATCCATTATAGCAGCATATTAATTATATTAATCAACAGTCTTAGGTCACGCTAAGTCATCAGAGACTGGAGGGACCCACGTTGATCTGTATATCCATGCATCGAGATATCTTTGAAAACAACCTAGAGAGGTATCAACAGGCGACAGTTGCTTTAAACTACACTTGAGGATGTTATTTTTCAGGAGTTATACGGAGGACTGCCTGATTAAAAACAAATAATAATAACACCCCGTGTGAATCAGCAAAAACTTGAACCCATGTATTACAGTATTTCCCCACTTCAGTGACAGCGAATTTTAATGTATTTCTAAGGGTGCAAAGTATGTCCTAAAAACACGTAGGCTAGGTAACTTATCGCATCGTTGTTACAAACAAGTTGGAACTGGAGACCGAGTCTTTGATAATTGCTGGATAATCTTATGAAGCACTGGTTAGGACTATCAATAAGTCTTTAACTTCTATCCCTATAGGCTTAAAGGACGCACCCTTAAGCCTACTGATTGAGGTGGAACCCTAATACGACCCATGATGAAGTCACTACCGTTAAATCTGAAGAATTTTCTCAATTTTTCTTCATATTCTATTGCCTGAAGTAAGTATACCTTCGTTTTACCAGACCACTGAGCTGATTAACAGCTCTCCTAGGGCTGGCCCGAAGGATTAGACTTATTTTACGTGGCTAAGAACCATTTGGTTACTTAGCAACGGGACCTACAGCTTATTGTGGAATCCGAACCACATTATAGCGAGAAATTAATTTCTATCACCAGAAATAAATTCCTCTAACTCTTTATCAGCCGGCCGCGGGAATTGAACTCCGGCCCATCGAATGACAGTCTAAAGCTCTGCCGAGTCGGCCAACAAAGGGCTATTCTATTGTCTGAACTTCGCCAGGAATCAAAAACGTTAACTGTTACGAAAATGCAATTCTACCTATTGAAAGTTTATGGCAAAGGAGGAATAAATTGGTCGCCATTTTGCCAGACACTACAACATACTGAAAAGTCTGGCTTCTCCCGTATTTCGTACTGTTGAAGGGAAATAAGAGAAGTCCTTTTTGGTGCATTTTATTATTAATCAATATAAATGAGTAGAATTTGATCCTCATATAAATAATACAGTCAGATTGGTTGGGTGGAGTGGGAGAAAATAGGAAAGTCATTAAAGCTATGAACATAAATTTCCTCACACTACATTGCTTCTCCCTAACCTAAATTAAGGAATGTGGACTTGGACTAATACCTTGAGTACAAATGACTTGCTCTTGGACAGACAGCTCGCCAGATCTCTTATTTTCTCCATTCAGATGAGACCTTCGACTGGTGACTTCCATCTGACCACAAGAAGTCATTGCGTATATTTTAATTTCTTTCTCTTGTGCAGAGCTAATTCTGTGCCATACATGTGCAAAACCCCATGACAACAGATGAGTCAATAGGAGAACGAAGCAAGGGGCAATTTCAGCACAGGAGGACAGTGATGTACTGCAGTTCAGCAGCTTTTAATGCTATTAATGATATTTTCTGCGCAACAGAGAAGCTCATCGCCAGAAATGCAGAATTTGAAAAAAAGAAAGATTAAAAATTTCCAAATCTATTGCAGAAAGCCAGTGTGTGATAACAAGAATCACGAAAATAAGCAACTCAGTCCATATGATTGTTTGTACAGCCTTGCTTACATCCACTGACTCGAAATGACGACACAGAACTATGGATATGCTTTTGTTTGAAGACGGAAGTTTTCAGAGTCATGGGATAAAACCACATACAGCTTCACGAACAATGTTTGGGAAATGTCAGTATAAAAGGTATGCTAAAGTGTAAAAACCATTCTCACTATGTATAAACCCTGGACAATGATATTTTGACAAAGGAATTTTGTTAAATGATACGGCAGTGAGGGTGCTTTTCTGACTAAAATAAAATAAAAGAGGAAGAAGCCTGAATTTCATTCAGACTGTGGTTCCAGAATAAAACATCACACATATCATTACATAACTATATAAAACAATTATAGTACAATGTGACCGGTCTTCTTAAGACCTAGCGCTGCAGATTCCATATTCAGTATTCTCTATTCGAACCTATTTTAGGGTTTATGGGATGACAGTTTTCGTGAAGGTATTGAGGGAAACAAAATTTGCTGCAGTTCATCCCTGGAAAGGACTCACTGACAGGTGGTTTTGAAAATACCTCGTATATTGGGATTAAAATATTAAAATTTACATTAATAAACCATACGACATTTTATGCAGTTTAAGCACAACATTCACAAACTGCGTTCACAAATGTTAATGTTTTAGGGTTTAGAAATTTTTTTTATGTCAACAACTTATTAACAGACCCTTGCTTATTTTCAACTTGATCTGCAACGAGTATTTAAAGTTGGGACATGAGTAGCTCAGGAGATCTTAAATATTGCATGAAATGCAGTCTTTCATACCATTCACTGATCTTCCTACTTTTGGTCGAACAAACCATTTTTGTTCAGTCAAGAATCAAATGATTCACTACTTTACACAAGTGTCGCTCTCTTGGCCCACACATGAATTGTAGCCATTTCCCCTCCAACCCTGCACCCCAAACACTTTTTAAAGTTTTCTCCCTCTTAAGAATTGCCAGTCTTACGTTCAAAGGATGAACAAGGTTAATCATGAATATCTTTTTAATTTAGTCTAACAGCATTCTATGGAAAATAAAGTCTCGTACAAAGAAAAATCATGTTAATCATATCGATAATTTTTACAAAATCACTCAGGTTCAAAATCTAAATCAGACTTCTAGAACAACACTTTTGTAGGCTCTAGTTAAAAGGTACACTACGACAAGATCCATTGAGGGGATCCTATGCTGTCCTCTCAATATAACATTCAAGTGAGTGCTCTTTGTGCAATGGCTAGAATATGCCTGAAGAAACCAGAAGGGTGGAAATAATTTCTTCAGGGACTCCATCCTCAAAACAAGAAAAAAAGTCTAACCACTCTCGTACACGCATGTATGTATTTGGGAGATACACACCCACAGCAATGCACATTCCATGTCTGTCGTGGGCGACGTGATATTATTCTGATCATTTTTTGGTTCTCATTATAGGCTAGTGTTACGAGAGTCATTTTTCCTGCACAGAAAAATTAAACCACTGTGACCATGCAGAGCATAAAGTTACTAAAGATGAATTACAAAGAAAAAAAGAATAACTGACAGAATCTACATTTTACTTGGACTTTCCCAGTTCCTTCTTCTTTTCATTTGTTTTGTAATTTTCTATGAAATTTTACGAAACAATATCGCAATCTACATATAGACGCTTAACCAAGAAGAATTACTTCGTGTGAGAAGAATACTGGGTAATTATTTGTATTTCTCAATACTGTTTTGATTCAAGCATACTTTTACAATGAAATTGGATGAAATGTGAGAAAGCATCATGGAACAGATTTCATAATGAAACAGTGAATTGCTAAACGCTATAATTGATAACTAATATTTTGAGTCCATAGTTAAGTAACATACAAAGTCTCCCTTTTTCTTTTGTTTAAATGACAAAGAATGCCGTGAATAAACATACTGTATGTCTCTGTATTATCTTTCAGATATTACAAAAGCTTACGGTATTTAATGACTCTAGGTAGATTAATGTTGGTTTTTACCATCAAAATACTAACATGTCATTTAATTATGAATGTCTTTATTTTCATCCACATGATTAGTAGTCAGCTAATTGAATATTAATACTGTAACTCTTACAGAGCGCATGAACAAAGAGCAGACACATTCATTACAACATAATATGTAAAATCCAGTTTCAACTGATAAATTTCTTGTATTCTCTGGAGATTCAATTTGGGAAGTCTCCTGTCAGGGATACGTTCCCATCAAACAGACTAACGAAAAGTATTATTAATGTAAGCTAATTCAAGTATCCCCCATTATATGATGATAGTTGCAAGAGGGCTTCTGTACATTCGACCGACAACTACGCTGTAGCCTTTCTCCTTATTCATTTCATAATTGTGACATTCAGGCTGTCTCTAGGTTCCTCATCATCTTCATTATTATTAACGTTTTTATGCCAGATTTTCCCTTTATGGGGCAGCAGATGTAGTGAATTCTCTCCACTCACTTCTGTCATGGCCACTTTCTGCCGGAATTCCCAACTGGTTTGTCTTTATCTATTTCCTTCCATTTTCTGCGCATTCATAATGGTCTCGTCTTGCAACCTCCATGTTTACACTTTTCTCAGAGATTGGCCTTCTCCATTTCCTCGCATGCCAGAACCATTCCAGTCTGTTTTCAGCCTTAGACACCAAGTTTTTCAACAACTGCTTCATTCCTCATATGATCATCTCAGTGCCCTCAAGCCTTGAATCTCAGCCTTTCTTAGTCAAACAGCTCTAAAACCTCTAGTTTTTTCTTGTTTACTCAGGGGCTAGTCTACCAATCTCTCTCCTAAGGTTTCCCTTCCACCATGGTTCCCCTCCTCCTTTTCTTATAGATTTTGGGCATTGTAAATCACTGACTCCAAGTACATATTGTAATCCCGGCCTTCTGAAACATGATCTATTACATTTGCTACATAATACTGCATACACCAGTACACTTCTCCAGCAACATCCATGTAATGCCTTTCTTGACTTTCTCCTTTGCTTGCTTTCCAGTTACCATAGATCTAGTTTTGCTTACCCTGGTTTTCAAAAATACATGTTCCTGACTTTTACAGACCTCCCTCCACCTTTGATTCCGTCACCACAGGTCTTCTGCATACTACAGATCCCAAGGGCTTCATTTTCTGCACTCCTTTGTTTTCTTTTATTTTGATCAACGAGATGACTCAGTGCTGAACAGAAACATTTATTGTAAATCAATTTGACATACCTCCACTCTCTTTACTCAAGATCTTGTCCTGTATTAGAGCTCTGTGACTTGCTTTGTGAATATTTCCTGTATTTTCAGCTTTCATAATGGGCATGTAATTGCCTGTATTGCTATTATGTCAATTGCGTTCATTAGAACTACAAAAATAAGATATACATTGGTTCCTATTCACGTGAATCTTCTCATGTAGTTGTTATATAATAAAGACGGTCTCTGTCGTAAATTTCCTCAACTCCAAAGTCAAGGCCATAAGGCCGATTTCGCACGTTCTTCTTAGTCTTTCATTCAGTACCTCCCATACTTTCGTAACATGCACCAACACACTGCACTGCACTTTTCATGAAACACTGCAGGGCATCCTTTTTACCTTATATTTTTTTATGCAATACTCTTTTTCGCTTTTTTGGTCTCTTTCTCCTTTAAAATGATATCATATTTTCTGGTCAGTCCTTCCATGATTGGTTTTCCAGCTGCTTTCACAAATCGCTTGCTATTCCTAATGGTCTGGAGCTGTGCTGTTCCTCACCTTCATTGCGGGCTCCCATAACCTCTTCAAGAGCTGCGGCATTCGACTGGGTCAAGCACATATTAGATTTTTTTCCAGTTGGCCATTAATTAACAATCCTCCTCAGTGCATTCTACATTACATGAAGGGTTAAAATTATTTAGCCATATTCATATTAAATTACCCATTGTGAATAATTTCTCTCACGATGACATGATAAGTAAATTTATACAAAAATTTTAGGGCGTTTCAAAAACATTTTTCTTTAATTATTCATTTACAGCAAATTTTAAATAAACAGCACTTAAGAGAAACAAAATTCACATCTCTCCATAAAGATGCCAAATGTTAAGTAGGAAATGCTGTCACTTTTTAAAGATGGCTGTCTTGTTTATAGAGACTGCAGTTACAACTGACATATTCACACAATTTCCATTTCTCTTCTGTAAACATACGTTTGTTAATAAACAAAACCCTTTTATCAATCATTGATTAATGCTTACACTGATTTTCTTTCACTTTTTCTATTCCTAGAAAGATAACATCAGAGTATCAGAGTTCCTAGTTAGTCTTTCTTTGAGTATTTCAAAGTGCTATTTACAATAACCATACGTATTTCTATCCATAAGAGAAAATAAAATACCTCTGTGCCAATTACAACAGTCAGAAATATCACCAGTTTCTGACATTATTGTTTGTGCAGAAAATATACCAAAGCCTCTCCACTTGCTAGTTTGATTTTCTTTGATGAAAGTATCAGAAATAAAATGTCATGGAATTTGTGATTCTGATGAAATGTTTCTTTAGATGCAGTAAATTGTAGGAAACTGTTTGTCAGTTATGCCAAGGCTTTCTTGTCACTTTATGTACCGATCGAGACTGAATTTTTTGACATGGTAAAGGTCTTGTTTCTTCATTTTTGTTTGAGTCAAACAGTGGAATTAATTACTGCATATTTCCCTAACTATAAAACTTGAAGGTTCAACTGATATACTTTACAGTAACTAAGGAGACACTAAATCAAAGGTGACAAAATATCATTTAAGATGCTTTAAAGAATTGTTAACAAACATTTTTGATAAATAACAGATCTTTACAAAAAGACGTTTGTCTTTGAAAAAAGGCTAAGAAATTTGAAAAAAAAATTTCAAAGAACAAAATACTGATAGCTTAGCTTCATAAAATTCTAATATAATAACAGCGGAAATCAGACAGAAATGTAGCCGTATGCAGATATATTAAAGATAATGATTCAGTTTCATATAATTAACTGCATGTTTCATTTCTGTGACCAAACCAGAGTTCGGAGATCCACACCAGACCTCATATTACCTTTCACACCTTAACCACACCTATGGGCAACCTTCAAGCAAGGGCCCGTGCTGTCATAAGGCCAGCTTAATCTAATAAAACCACCAATGGCTTGTGACAAAAGAAAATATTGAAACAATTGTATCTCTTATTCAAAACACGTACAATGACGAACATGCAATTCGTTTTCATAGACCAAGCGTCCAACACCCATTACGCAACACACACACCCACACTTGCACACAAACGAAGGTGGTGAAGCAAGGGTTACAAGCTCTAAGTTGAGGTCTTGACAAGCACTCTCATGAGGTTTTAAAAAGTAATTGGCGAGGTCTTAGAGTCCTTGCCAGCCCTAGAAGGGTCTTTAAAAGCTCAGTACACAGTGAGATCTTAAATTCTACGAAGGGAGAGGTCGTAAAAGGCTAAAACTGAGCCCCTGAAGCCCAAAGGTTAGACTGCCCACGAGGGGATCATAAAAAATCCAAGGCTGAGACTTAGCTCAAGGGTGAATTATTTATCATAAGTCCATCGATATGTCTCTTTTAATGCCCCAAAAGCCCAAGGGCGAGTCCTTAAATTCCCAAGGGTCAAACTCCAAAACTCAAAGCACGTGGCACTAACAACCAAAATGTAGGTTTCATAAGCCCAAACGGCACGCTCAGGAGGGAAGACCACACACCTGGGAGCACAGATATGATGACCACAGTACAAGAAGAAGAAAAACCAAGGTGGGAGGATGGAGCTCACAACATCAAAGCAAATTTGAGCAATTACCCAACACTTCGATATTACAAACAGAGAGGCCAACACTTCCCTGTACACAAGGCTTCCGAAATTATCTACATAGATAACAAAAAGTAGTCATCCAGAGCGCGTCCCTATGATATACAGTTATGCGGTGAGAAAACACTGGAGCTTTCATGAAATTTCAAAAGGAAAAATGGATGATGGAATGAGCACTGGTATATCAAATGTGATATGTGCACGATGAGACAAGGTTTGTATGCGTACGACTTTATCAATGTACAGGCATCATTTGGTCTCACTGAAGCATTTCTTTAATTTCACCATATATTATTTATATAAATACACCACCTTTTCAATACACGAACGTGGAAACGTTTGTCAGTGACTGCTGCCTAATCACAAAGATTCGCGGAGATATATTCCGTTGTGTTAGTTCACACCTAATGGAAGGTTTCAACAGAAAAGGAAATAGAAAAAAATTGAAATAATAATGGTAGTAATAATGATGATGATGATAATACATTACTGGCAATGTCACTAATAAAGCACCGGGTTTAAAGTTATGGTCCACAAGGATATCTGTGATTGACACCACATCACACACTGAACATGTACACTGGTAGAAAGAACACTTGACTGATTCCTCGGGCGGTGCGGCATCAAACGTTGACCACCGAGTCCCGCTTGCCTGCTGGCTCGAGGCCAAGAGCCGAGGCCTGGTCCTTCCCTGATTCCTTCAGCTTCTCCTGCATCTGGCTGAGCATTTCTTGCATGCGTCGGATCTGAGGAGAATCGCACAAGTCATTTTAAACTCAACGCGCAGAAACAAAACTGTTAAACAAAGCACAGGGAAAACAATGTCACCCTGGTACTTCAATGGATGATGACTGTTTGAATGTAGGTATGTTCCGATACATGAATTATCAGTTACACTATAAATACAATCAACAAGCAATAAGTATTCGTTCAAGAGATTATGAAAGCACGAAACTTTTCGATTATGAGCTACCTTTGACCAAAACAGTAACTACTTTTACTACGACAAATAAGGACGAAAGGATGATATTTTCGACCATGCAAGTTGCATTTGAATATTCCATAAGCATACTAATAAAAAAAGAGAAAATCTGACTCATATCAAAATGCCAATATGGAAATGAAAGTTAGAATTAAAGTGTTTTGTTTGGAGAAAAGGGATGGCCGTTAATATGCACATTTTGGATGGAATAACTGATATGTTGCATGAAACGAAGACATAAAGGAGGACAAAAATTTCTATTTTCGTGGTCATGCAATTTCAGTGGAGGAAATAACAATTTCGGCCGAGGACTTAAAAAATAGAGGGTTAAAGAAAACACGAAAGAGCCAAAGAGGGGAAAGAATAAATTTCAGAGAAAACAAGGGAAGAAATCTTTCATGGAAACAAAACGAAAGATGACAGATTTACTGATACATAAGACAGTAGCACAACAGAACCAAAGCCATCATCTGTATGTGTATATATATATATATATATATATATATATATATATATATATATATATATATCTTTAAACTTTACCTCTTCATCTTTTTGTTGTAACAATTTGTCAGCATCTCCTACGTGGTCGAAATTGGCCGCGCTCTCTCGCTTCAATTTGTTTCTCTCTTTCATCGCTACCTGCTAAAATTCAGAAGAAAAGAAACAAATAAGCAAATTGGTTACATACTCCGCAATTCGGGTCAGTTGTGTCAGATTTGTTCTGATCTCCACACAGAGTTTTTCTATCTTTATGTTATTTTTTTAGAAGTCGTTCATGCTTTGTGATAACAAAGATTTCATATGACGCCTGACACTAGCCATATGGAAATTATTTATAAAGGAGCTATGCAAACTACTAACACCCATACAACTTTAGAAAACAAATATGCTTGAAAATTATATCCAGTCCCCTATCTCAATAGACAGATCCACAAAGCATATAAAAATAAATAAAAACTATCCATATCATAACGTTGACACTATAACAAGCAAATCAGTAGGTGGATCAGGTATGGCAACTCGCACATTCACTGAATTTTGTACAGCACTTCCTATACATGACTATCTTGAACCAAGCCATAGCCTAACTTACAACGACTCCGACGTCCGATGGATCTAGATTTAAGTTCTATGCGAAATCTAAAACTAAAAATATTAAGAAATGACCTGTTTTATATTGGCACAAAGGGCTTAAACAAAGGGCAATATCATATAGCCAAATAGTGATCTCTCTGAATTACTTTACATCCAAAATGATCTCAGCGCAGAGACACCTAATCCAGAAGAAGAATCGCAACGGTTGCATCCAAGTGCAGCGCCAAAGCAGTCCAGATGAAAACTTAATCATGCGTCATATACGGAACTTACCATACCGTTCATTAATTCAAATGTCTGCATACATCAAGTAACCCCAGCTTTATGCATAAACTGCAGGGAAAAGAATGATCAAATCCAAAGGTAAAAGTGGTATTCTGTACAACAGGGAAATCTAGAATGGTGCTTTCTTCTGGCAGCTACTAAATCACAGCGAGAACTTTCTTGTAACTGCGTCGCTTACAAACGTCAACGCTAGCATAATAACCTGCTTTTTGCTACGCCATAGTTACCTCTTCACTCCAAACCTTGTCATTTCCTTATCATAGAGGACATAATTTTAGTGGCTTATACTGTACGTAAACATTTGCCGCATAGCAAACACTTCGAGAGACACAAATCATGTATACTCTGACCTGCATTTGCGAGATGCACTGAGCGCGGAAGTTTTCGTAATGGATGTCTTGTGTGACTTCTTTCATGTCCTGCATGTGCGTTGAGATGAGCATTGTGCGCAGTTTCACGAAGTCGCAGTGCGCAGAGTTCTCCACTGGAGAGAAAGAAGAAGGCTTAAGAAAGACGTTCATGTGCGTCCAAGAGTGTTAAAGCAACCTTTACTTTCAAACACAACAGGTAAAAGACAAATATTAATGATAAATGTTCTGTTATAATACTAAAATATTGGTATGAATTCAAATGTAACGCCAGCTTTTCATCATCACATCTACGTGATAACAGCTGCAAGCACCGCCAAGAAGCTCAGAGTATTAATTATAATTTGATATCAGATAACACTACTTATTAAAAGCAGCCATTTGCATGTGTTACTTTTTCAGTTACATATAAATACATGAAAGATTACTGCCTATAAATATTAAATACTGACATCTATACAGTTACAGAATGCTCATTTGTCTCTTCATCTAATTCGGGACCAGAAAAAGTATATGAAGCATCAAAGAAATATAAGACTTAGTTCTAATTAGACAGCCTACGAAGTATTTATGTATAATGAGGATTAGGATGCCTGAAGTTCTCATTATTCAGTGCACAGAAAAGCAATGCCATTTCCGAATAAAGTTGTCATTCTTTGCCATTTTCGATAAAAGCACAATACTTTTTTGCAACAACAAAACTGAAAATACGATCTCAGCTCAGTAGAGCACAATCCTTTTAGTTTTTGCTTAAGTGAGTGGAACAATACTTTACAAAGAGGGTTATTTTTTTACTGAATAAAATGAGTAAAAAGTAAAGTCTTCTTCACTTTGCAAAACAAACTTTTGCAAGGCAGTTCATACTAATATAATGAAAAAAGTCGTTTTTCGATTTTCATATTTTGCCATAAAATCTGTTTTTATTTTACCCAACAATTATAGCAATTTCTAATAAAGAGAATAATGAAAATCTTTGCTAAAATGCCTAATATTACAAACATTACCATAATAACAAAAGGTAAGTCATCGAAAACATTTTCTAAACATAATACATCTAATATATAGCAGGATTTGGCAACTCTTCGAAAATGATCAGCATATTGTACATCATCTAGCTTTAAGACACCCAGCCTCAACCTCGGCAACATAATCACAGAGAGACCATCGGCACAACTGACCTTCAACAATGCCCCATGGGTACTGTCGCCCTCTCATCTTCTTCCCGGCAACTTCTATGATGCAGTTTGAGCCTATCACAGCAAAGGGTATAGAGGCCTTCAGCTCGCGGTCTTGTTGCTTGAAATCTTCGTCTTCGTCTGAATCGCATTCGGGAAACTGGTAAATCTGTTGGGAAAACAAACCGCTACAGTACATTCCTAAGCAATTACATTCCTAATTATTGCTATTATTATTGTTATTGTTTTATTACTATTATTATTATTATTGATGGTGTTGTTTTTTATTGTTTATGTTTACTTCTTATTGTCATTATCTTTAATGTTATTATTATCATTGAAATTTGCTTTATTTACTTCTTCGTATTTAGCCCTCTGGACCTGACTTCTGTTTTCCACCTAAGGTGCCTAGCAGGAAATTGGTTTGCAGGCAATCTGTTTTTAATTGCTATCAGTTTTTAATATGCTCTTTGTTAATATTTTTATTGTTATTCCCAATAATAACACTGTCACTACCAATAATATAATTATATATTTTCCTAATACTACCTCAGCAACTGTGTGGATATTGTCAATTATCATTTTTATAACTTTAGCTCGTGTATCTAGTTTGTCTGTATCTGTCGCAGTGCCTCTACTTTATACCGTATATTCCATGTATATGGCCTTGTGCTGGAAATAAAGATGATCATTATCAGTATTATTATAAAGCATTGAGCTGAGCTCTCTTATTTGACCAGTTTGTTCATTTAAGTAAATTTAAGATGGTGTGTCAAAAATACCTGCACGAGTATCATGTGTGTGTGTGTGTGTGTGTGTGTGTGTTGCACTTAAAAATATGTATAGTTCGATTGTACTTGTTTCCCTGCTATTCATCACCATTATCTCATTATGATTACGAAGACATTTACATGATTTTGCTCTAAATCCGACGTCATTCCCTAAAACTGCACCAAAGTGCTTCATCTTGAGAAGCAGTCGAGTATGTGAGTTGAGTAATCATAAGTCTGAACAGAGGAAGCTTCATCGGCAAGATGAAGATGGTAGAATTTTTCATGAGATATGCTCAGTAGGGAGAATCAGGAGCATCTGGTTGTAAGATCAAAATAAGGATATGATTACCTTCACTATGAAATATATTTAAACTTGAGATCTGAAATGAACTGATATCTACAATAAATAAAAGTAATACACCAATTTATGAAGGTTAGCATGAATCCGCTATGTTTTGATGTCAGATCAGATGACTGCATCTAAAAGTGAGGGAAGCCGTCTCACGTTCCTCTGGGGGCGACTTGACTTGTAATGATGAAGGGAGACAGAATCTCCACAACTGAATGGCCGCAGTAAGTCGTACCAACCTTAACTTTATTGTCCTCAATATCATTGAGGATGTTGGCCTTGAGCTTCTTAATTTCGGATTTGGTTAAGGTGTCCGCTTTCGCTATGACAGGCACGATGTTCACCTTCCGGTGCAACCGCTTCATGAATTCCACGTCGAGTTGACGCAGTCTGAAATAAATCAGTTACGAGGAAAACATCAATACGCTTCCAAAGTAACACACAAACGCACGCGCATACACATACATACATACATTACATACATACGCACACATTAACATATATATTTTATATATATAACATTTATATAATCTATATATATATATAAATTATATATATATATATATATATATATATATATATATATATATATATATATATATATATATATATATATATATTTTTTATTTCTTTATATTTGTGTTTATATATATATTATATAATATATATATATATATATATATATATATATAATATATATATATATATAATATATATATATATATATTACTAAAAGACCTCATTCAAACTGGATGGTATCTAATGAAGTATTTATTCAGAAAAACTTTCTCTGAATACATACTCCATTAGATACCATCCAGTTTGATTGAGGTCCATTTAGGAATTCTACTAATGCACAGAACAACTGTGTATGTGATAAAGTTAATATATATATATATATATATATATATATATATATATATATATATATATATATATATATATATATATATATATATATATATATATATATATATATCGTTTAAAAAGGGTTCATCATGCATTTTCAATTTGATTCTCTTTTTATTTGTGTTATCCATTTTACAATGTTTTCAACGATTTTTATGTTTTCGTCAATAATCTGAGCCTGATGATGAGGTTATATATATAAACGTCGAGGGCTTGAGTAATATGATTCAACATCAAGTGAAGTTTTCCAAGTAGGCTCCTAATACTGAGAGTATATATGTGTATGTATATATATATATATATATATATATATATATATATATATATATATATATATATATATATATATATATAAACACAAATATAAAGAAATAAAATTATATATATATATATATATATATATATATATATATATATATATATATATATATATATATATATATATATATATATATATATATATATATATATATATATATATATATATATATATACACAGTATATGCGTGGATGTGCATACAAATATACTGTTGCATGACAAAGTCTAGTGCGTAATATCGAAGCATACAAACCGGCAATATCAATGAGCAAATTTCCCTAAAAGCAAGATTAAGGGATGGGTTACAAGCTAATCTAATGATGCATAATAACAGTACCTTCTCGACTACTGAATAAACAATTTGTGGAGTGATGTAAAGACCTGGATTCAATTAAAATATTGAATGATAATTCTGGTAAACTTTGGTGACAAGTTGGAATATGATAATGACGACCAGGCAGAAGCAATATGTGATCAGTACATTAGAGTGATAGAAAAGAAAGCATTTCGCAGTGATGATGGTATCTATGATCATTCTTTGTAAATGCGTGTCATTATCGCAGTCCTGAGCCGTCAGCTTAAGCAAAGTAGCCAAATGCAGTCTTGTAACACACTCTAGTCGTCATTTCAGAAGGGGACACCACGCATACATGTTTGGTGTTTCCGCAGGGTTTAATGCTCAATAAATTTGTAAAAGTTTCTGAAGACTGCCCTTTTGGGGTGGAGAGTCATGTGGTAGTCGTCCCATGGTTATTTCTTCAATGGTACAGTAGGCACATTCATGTAGTTTTTCATTTTACTAATGAAATCCAGCATGAAGCAGCAATCATCTTTAACAAAGGTGAGCCATAAAATCAAAGCATTTTAACTATGAGAATCATTTGCACTCAGAAAGCTCGAGGAGTTTGCGTCTTTGCAAGATGAAGGGCCTTCTCTTACTAAAAAGAAACCTTAATTAAGCCTTTGAGAGTTAGCTGTATTTGGTTTAGGTGAAGGTGTTATTTATCTTAGTTTCATCTGTGACATTTTTCGCCACGAAGATTCGTTCCCTTTGTATGTGCAAGGCTCATATCAGAGACTGAAGGGAGACTGTGTCTGATGAAACGCATGTTACATTCCAAGGTTCTGTCACTCTGTATTTGAAATTTACATAGTATTTTATTTTACTTTCACATGAGAATTTATTTTTATTTTCAAGAAACTTCCCGTTTACTCATGTACTTAATGATGATGTTGCACAATTAATGAAGAGTGAGTCTGTCATGAATAAGAATATGGGTTTGTATTAGGAAGCAGGGAATTTCAGGTTTTACTCTATAAATACACAGGGACAAGGTCGGACAAAAGTGACATTTTGACTGGCAAAATGAGAGAAATATGGCCTCAACTCTCACTGTCTCTTCCATTCATGTTTATAGATTGTCAGCTTACCTTCTCTCTCTCTCTCTCTCTCTCTCTCTCTCCCTGTGAATATTACATTCACGATAAAAATGGTAACTTTAACTCTCTCTCTCTCTCTCCTAATAATTTTTTTTCATAAACAACTTCTCTCTTTCAGTCAAACATTATCGCCCTTTCTGTCATTTCGCCTTCCCTTTCTCCTCACAGAGCGTTATTCTTTTTCTCTCTTTCTCCTCTTCTATCTCCTCGTTGTCATCCTCATTCTCATCATGGTATTTCTCCCTGCTCTCCTTTCCATCTCATTTACCTCTTTTCCTTCCGCTACTTCTCCCTGTCGTCATTACTACTATTGTTGGCGTTTTGCTCCATTTCCTTGGGGGCCGTTCAAAAATTACGTAACACTTTTTTTGGTAATTTTTGACCACCCCCCTCCCCCTTGTCACGCCTCATAACACATGTCCAGACCCTCCTCGAAAATTATGTAACATCAGCTAGTAACAACGCCCCCCCCCCACCGAATTAGTATGTTTCCCTTTTTTTAATGCAATAATATATTAAAGTCTAGCTTTATACCTGGAAATGATTACCTTTAGGTTTTTCTTAATACTTTTGTGTTATGATATTAAAGAATCACAGATAAGTTTGAAATGAAAATGTTCTCTTATGCCATGTTTAGAAGAAGATTAATTTCATTCGCGATATTTTTCTAAGTCACATTTATGCATAAAGTAAAGAATGTCGGAGCTCGGAAAAGGGATGAGTTTGTGAGTTTGTGATATTATCCTGTGTCATGTAATACATATATTAGAAAATGTTGAAGTACAAACAAGGGTTGAGTTTGTGATATTTTTTAAACATATAATTATGCAAAAAAATTAATTACCAAGTTCTCAATATTACCAATATATAATAAAAGTCTATTGCAGAATCTTTACTATCTCTCTTTTGTCCTTCTGCATTCACAACTTTTCAAAAGAAACAAAGGAAAAAAACCTGAAAACATTATATGAATTATGGCTGCACCCCCCCCCACCCACTGTCACTCTTAACACTTCACCATACGCCCCTCCCCTAAGGCGCTACATACTTTTTATCATTCTTATCCTAACTATTCCCATCCCGATTATCATTCTCATTCACCCCCTCGTTGTCCTGATGACTCACATTCCCATTGTAGTTTCCTCCTCCTCCTCCTCCTCCTCCTCTTCTTTCCCCTCCCCCATTTCACTCACCCATGGCCATAAGGCGGAATGAAGTAGAGACAACAGTGCACTCTGTGGTCCTGGATGTTCTTCCGGTTGAGTCCAGATTCGTCCTGGAAAAATTTGTTGAACTGTTCATCGACGTATCGCTCGACGCTCTTCCAGCCTTCCTCGCAGTTCACCGCGTCTCCGAAGCCTGATCCACCAATTGAAAGAGAAGAAACAGAAAGAAACATTATTCATTGTCAAAATAATAATCCTAAAGGAATACTGGTTTGCGAGGTGTGATAAACGACGGCTCTCCAACAATAAATGGAGGCACAGTAGGTAGAAGGAAATACACATATCGGCAATCACAGTTTCGTCTTGAATCTAAATGAGCAGATTATTCTCAGCACCATCGCTATTTTCAGTTGGTCTTGGCTGAAAAAAGTATTCTTTCCGCCTGTGTATTTATGGCCCAGGTCAGAGTTTTGCTTCTTAACATGTTACACTGAACTCTGAGGAATACTGGCAAAACATGATATGCTTGTTAAACGTAGCAGCCATAGATAATGGAGTAATGGACGACAGTATGGAGGATAGTGATGGAAGTTGTTGACAATCTGCAATTCTAAAGTCAATATCATGAAAGCTGGAAGAAGAACACAGTTATAAATAAGGCGAAAAAGGATTGTGGGAGCTGTAAAGGGTGCGGTAATTGAAGGAAGGGTCCACGAAAGCTTAAGTAAGATGTATACAGGGACTTTTGAGCAACCGGTTTTATGGATTTCGTATGTAATGGTTGAAAAAAAAAACAGATGTTAAGAGCAAGTGCATGCATAATATAAGAGGCGTGATTTATAAGTTCTGGTACTACTCCTTTTAAAAGCAAAAACCGTACTTGATCAATAACTGGCTGCGGTTCCCGGTGCTTTTGCCATAATTGGAACACTCCCAGGAACCCCCGTTCTGGAAGCATGTTAAACACCATCTGCAATTCGCGCTCAACTTTCTCCACTGCGTCAGAATGGCAACCCTTCAGCTTCAGTTTCACTATAATAGGAAAGGATGGGAAGTCGCAAGGAACCAATCCACCCGCTACTTACTGAACTTGACTCCCTGCAACTTCATCTTCTTCCCAAAGACGCTACAGAGGTCATGCACGAATTGCTGATTGTTCTTGACGTGTTTAAAGAATGGAATTTCCCGGGAGCGTTCCAAGCGTGGCAGAGGAACTGGGAACGGCGTAAGAGGACTACTTTAAAGGGAGTGTCAGCTAAATTTAAATCAGACATTATGATCTGCTTTTTATAAGCGTGGTTTCGGCACACCCTGATCTCTTCTCGTACGTCGTGTTAGAAGTTGATGTAGTGAGATGAACCATTTGGTTAACAGATGGATCATAGTGTTCTTAGGTAATTTGACGATGCACAAAAAAGGTGCATGTTTCAAAGGTGTAAAGAAGAAAGAGTAGAAAAAACACGGAATTGCTCTGTTATGTGAGTGGCACCAGAAAGGGAAAGGATCCCTACAATATGGAGATGAATAATGCATTACATGCTGCGGGTACCAGGGTGCTGCTGGATATTCTTATACATATGACTACGAAGAGGATGAAGTGAAATTTTTCCTTCATAAGATATTCATTCTTTGTTATTGGCCGGAGGAATGGCCTGAAACCTCCTCTTTAAAGGGAAATGGTTAAAAGGTGAAGGATATTTCATTCACAAGTGTTAGACTGACAGAGAGGGAGGCCTCGGAAGCGTCTTGTTAGTTTTCTGTTAAAGAAAACTATTGTGCAGGCTTTGTCCGTCCGCCCTCAGATCTTAAAAACTACAGAGGCTAGAGGGCTGCAAATTGCTATGTTGATCATCCACCCTCCAATCATTAAAACCAAATTGCAGCCATCTAGCCTCAATAGTTTTTATTTCATATAAGGTTATAATTAGCCATAATCGTACTTCTGGCAGCGCTACAGTTACCAACAACATAGGCCACCACCGGATCGTGGCTGAGCTTCATGGGTGGCGGCAAAGAGTTTCATGGGCCGTGGCTGAGACCACCACCGGACAGAAAACTCGATTACGCCGAAGAAACTTCAGCGCATTTTTTACTTGTTATTTGAGTGGCGGAGGCATGAGGAGGAGGAAAGGCCTCAATCTCCAGAAGGGCGCTGGTTCTGGTTCAGCAGGTGGGCGATTTCTGCGAAAGCGACTCAGCCATATAGGTTACTGGTGAAGCAAAACCTTGTGCAATTGGTAATCCTACAGTTTAGGGGTCCAAATTCCCTGCATTACGTAAAGTCAAGATCAGCACACAGTTTTATCAAATATTTATTGAATCATGGAAAACAGTGAAAAAATGAGCAGTTTATCTGCTTACAGAAGCAGAGGTTGTAAAAAAACAAAGGGTATAAAGGGGGAACGTAAATAAACAACAACATGCCTTAGGGGATACGGACCCATAGAATTTTGAGAAAATCGTAAATCTCAGCTTCTGTAAGCAGATAAACTGCTCATTTTTTCAGATTTATCAAAAAGTGGCTGCTGAAGAGCAAGAGCCCGTGCCAGATTCCTAACTGGTTCCTGGTTCCTAAGCGCTCACTCCACAAACAGCTGCGGGCACGCTATGCTAATCGCCTGTCGGGCAGAGCTTTAATCCCTTTGTGTTTTTACAGTCTCTGCTTCTGTAAGCAGATAAACTGCTATTTTTAGCAAATATGTTTACAAGTCTGTCGAAAGAAGAAACTGAAAATAAAAAGAAAACTTAAACAAACACACACACAAGGGAGCAGTGAATTTGAACCCCTAAACTGTAGGATGGCCGAACAATTTGCCTCTGACTCACCTGGAGTGTCGACAACTGTTAGTCTAAGTTTAACGCCTCTTTCCTCAATTTCTATGGTCTTTTTTTCTATGGCGACCGTCTTTTCCACCATAGCTGTATGGAAAGATGTGAAAACAATACAGTTAAAAAAAAAGCAATGCAAGGGAATATGTAAATATAAAAAATACATTATCTTCCAGTCAAAGTCTCTTCTTAAAAAATGCCATATAGTTTTAAACACAATAAAGTCTTTCCCCCCAAAATGACCAACTTAAAATGACCAGACCCACTTTCTTGCCGTTAATCAAAGTTAGCTCAGTATTTAGGAAAGATCAACTGTAACATAGCCTTGAAAACTAAAAAAAGTAGAATGTTTGGGAAATATCAATAACATAATGAGAAAGAGCAGTAAAAGAATAATTATGGTTAGTAGTAGTATATATCAAAGAAAAATCTAAAGGTGATTATTTTAGCTTTTGTATAAAAGCTAACAGATTGTAAAAGACAATTTAATGATTAATATCATCCTTTCAACAAAGTTTCTTAACCTGTTTAAAACAAGGTTCTTACAGTTACATAACCATGTTGTATGGCACAAAACAATATAAATAATATGTTGAATAATTCATTATACATTAACTTCGTGCTAAACCTAATTTTGTTAGTGTGACTTTTGTAAACTGTCAATTACATAATTTTATGCATGCATAATATATATATATATATATATATATATATATATATATATATATATATATATATATATATATATAAATGTATATACATATATATATGTATATACAAATATTTATACTTGCAATATTACGCTAGCATTGAATCATTCCAGCACCAACTTTACCTGAGGCGTATGATCTTTTTTGTTGTTACATATTACTATAAATTGTTTTAGATTCATTTGTTCCAGTATTATTTTACCTAGCTCATGAAGGGACTACATTTGTCTCATGCAGCCGCCGGCAGCACTTAACGGGCAACAAATTAGGACCCATAAATGTCGCATATCTTCCAACAAAAGAAGTATTTCTCACCCAATTGTCAAAGTATCATGAAGGTGATTCATTTCGAGAAGAGTTGGCCTTCCGGTTTTTATTGCACCAGGTGATAGGGGGAGGGAACTCTCCCCCTTCAAGTTCAACACAGCAGTGATAGAAAAAGTGACCTACAGAAAGAGAATGAGGAGAGGTGAAGATACCTCGTCGAGGCCTTCCCGTTTTGATGGTATAAATTTTGAAGGAGCAACGAACGCCTACATCTAGTGTGCTAGCCTATGACCCCCAAGAGCTGTTCAATAACTGCGCGCCTAATTTCTCGCTCCTCGTCTGGTTCGTGATTTGAACACGGGTCGTCCAGTTGCGAATTAGACATGCTACCATCAAGCTGCGAAGCAGAGAGAGAGAGAGAGAGAGAGAGAGAGAGAGAGAGAGAGAGAGAGACTCATCTTATGGAGGAGAAAAGAGATTCTAGAGATTAGGTAAAAGTGGATCCATCGATCAAACGAATTTCCTTAGATCCAGTGATATCGGGGGAAGACAAAAAATGAAGAACTCCATTGAATGAGAGAAATATTCCAAACAGGATGAATAAGTACAACATAATAATTTACTGCATCTAAAAAAAATACACACAACTTTATCTGTGTGCAAAATATGCTGTCATTATGGTTATCATGTCAACTGTCTTAGAATTTTTGCGAAAGAACTCATCATTCTGCAAAAAGGTCATTATTTTGGTCATTTTGCAAATGGGTTGGACATTTGGCAAAAGCTCATTGTTTCGGCCATCTTGCTAAAAGCAAAATTTGTCATCATTACGCACATGAACCATTTTTGGTGATTTGCATGCAGACAGATCATTTAGCCTTGTAGCAGAGTGACCCTTGTTTCATTTCACTGTTTTTCGTAACTGGGCCAGAGTTTTGGACTTTACAAAGGTGCCATCAATTTATCTAATCTGCAAAAGGCCATTAATGCACACTTTTTGGCAAGGGGCAAATCGTTTTGTAAAATGGTCATCTTGTTGATGAGTAAAGAAAGAGACGGCTATTTTTGGTTTTTCAGGGCCTGAAGCACGAAGTATTTGATTTGGGGATACTTTAAATTTAAAGTCCTCCTGGGCTTCTGTAGGCTCATAGGGCAGCCGCTTCTGTTTCTTAGGCCGACAGCCAGTGGGGGACGGGTCCCAACGTCTATAACACGTGGCCAGCATGTCGCTTAGGTCCACTGTTTAACTCCCCAGCCAGGATATTTGTTGTGGCGCAATCCGAGCCATCAGTGAGTGGCGAGATTTGAACCCCGGCCCTATCGACTGGTAGCCGAGAATTATAGCACTGCGCCACCAAGGGGGAAGCTTGCATAATGTTAATTATTAGGCCATGTTGTCAAGAGTCCTCAGATTTAACATTTAGCTCCGAAATCCCCGTATAGTTTGTTTACGAAGGAATTAGAAATTTTACAAGTCCCTGGTTATTTTGCTAAGACGCTCTTCCTCTGGTACCATTCGAGAGGGCCAGATTTGCCTGCATAATGGACTCCATTTAGACCATTTTGTAAAAGGGTCGGTCATTTTTCAGGGGATTAGTCACATATTTTGCAAATAATATGGCCATTCTGTTTAAAAAAAGATAAAAAAAAACTATTTTGGATACTGTACATCGCTTTGGGTATTTTGTAAAACGACCACATTTGCAAAAATACCCCGAAACCTATCACACACACACACACACATACACACACACACACACACACACACACACACACACACACACACACACACACACATATATATATATATATATATATATATATATATATATATATATATATATATATATATATATATATATATATATATATTAATCGTCACAATGACCTCTCAACTTTTCGACTTCCTTGAACTATTTTTGGATACACTTGATTCGAATAATAATAAGCGTTTCATGTCCCCGCCCCCACCCCATTCCCAATAAAAAAAAAAAAAAAAGAAGTGCGAGAGGTCGAGAAGTTAAAAAAGCCAATGCAGCTTTCATAATATATATATATATATATATATATATATATATATATATATATATATATATATATATATATATAATATATATATATACAGTATATATATATATGTATGTACACATATATACATGTATATATAAATATGTATATTTGTATATATGTATACATATACATACATACATAAAATGTATATATATATATATATATATATAATATATATATATATATATATATATATATATATATAGAGAGAGAGAGAGAGAGAGAGAGAGAGAGAGAGAGAGAGAGAGAGAGAGAGCTGTGTATAAAAGCTCTCATCTGTGGGATTGAAGGTTCGCAAATGGTTACCATACCCTAACGGAGCAAGCCAGGAAAGGAAAAAATTTAATTTTCTGGAAAATGTCCAGGACTCTCACATTACTGTTACGGCCGAGAGCATGAATACTGGCAGAACTCTTCGTTACGAGGGCAGCGGCGACATCTTCCGATCTGCTTCAATTTCGAAAATGGGCGTTCCCAGATTTTTAACGAAAGAGAGGCACAGATTTCGAGTAAATCCAGTGTACCAAGAAAAATGAAGTCAGTATAATTTTTTCTTTGTGCTCTCACCATTATCTTACACCGTTTTTGAGCCTGTGATACATTAAATAGAAAGCCTTTGGTTGTCGAAAGCCCTGTTCCGTTCTCGTGTGAATCCATAGAATTTATAATTAGTGGAGCGGATTTACATCTTTTAACTGTAATTCTTCCCACATTGCTAGCATACCGTAAGATGCTGGAAGGAGCGAAGGACGTGCTTGTGTCTCGTTATTTTGAAATAAATGATCCTTAGCTGTTTATTTACGGAGCATTTGTGCGTTTCTGGCATTTTCCTTCGCTTTCTTTGACCAGGACACCTGAGGAATTTTAGTTTCCATGTCAACTGTTTTCAGGGGTATTTCAATTCTGCCTGGAACTCCTCCTCTGCTCTTTTTTTTCCAAAAAGTCTGCGTGATGCTTTCAAGTTAGCCTTCCTGCTGAGGCACATTCGAGGTAGCACCAGTTTTCATAAAAACTGGTCAGTTGATGAAGGACAGGATATAAATTCTAAATTTTTGTTTGGAAATACCACTACCGCAGTGGCAGCTACTGGGCCAAGTAGATTACGTTTGGTTCTAGTTTGTAAGACTTTATTATAGTTGTCAATCAAGTGTCGGATAACTTTTTCTAGCACGTTCCCTGTTGTGTCTAAAGAAGCAGCTTGCCTTTTTCTCTAAACTGGAGATTAAGGCGTAGTGTTTAAACCATCACGCTCAAGGACGAATCCTAATGCACGTACAAAGCGATGTGCCTCTGCTTCTTAATGACCTTTATACTTTTAAGACCATGTTGCAATTTATTGACTCCAACAGCCTGCACGTTAGGTCAAGTTAGGCTCTTTACTTGTTTTTCTGTCAATGGCAGAATTAGCAACAGAACTTGCATGATAATAGGCCCTACTAAATTTACAAGTTCCGCATTATTTCACGCTAGTGTCAATGAAAAGTGCAGCCTTTAGCTCATTTATGAAGTATGAGCTACGCAGTTCAACATATTTCTCATTCCATTTTAGAAATAACTTTTAGGGCCTTTGTGAAATTGTGAATGGTGAACAATTTTTGGGGGGCTTCTAGGACCATCACTTTTATCTGTACTCATAAATCCTGCCATACAAATTTATGTAGTTATGCATTGCCTATTTACCTATCTATTTTTACGCTGCTTATTCAGTTGATAAATTTAGTTATTGTTGTTTTAAATAACAGTGAATACATGACAGCTGGATGCGCTCATTTCCGATATCTAACTGTAAATCATCTTTATATTCACAATGAAATTTAAATAGAACGCATCTCAAATAATGAACGATCGAAAATAAGTTCACATGGTCCATTGCATGATACAGCTGAGTGACAATCGCATATAGCCCTCCCCTTCTGCACGTGCCATACTTATGTGTGTGTGTGTGTGTGTGTGTAGGCATATGTGCTCGCGAGGTTACGTGAGAAATCAAACCAAGCAAAAGTAAACTTACATTCAGCTGTGGGAACTTTCCTTTCCTTGTAGAGATCTGTGAGGAAGAGGCTGTTTATGAGCGTGGACTTTCCCAGACCCGACTCTCCCACTACCATCAACGTGAAGTCGAATCCCCTTTTGACACTCTTTCGGTGGACTTGCTCGGGCAAAGTGGCGAAACCAATGAATTCCTGCGAGTTCTGTCAAGGAGAGATGCTGTACGTTAGATACAGAGGAAAAAACCAGCATACACAGATATCCGAAAACATACGCACACAATAGTGTTGTGTGTAAATATACACATACATATATATAATATATAAAAGATCAACATTGATAATAGAAATAATAACGTAACTGGTTTACATCATTACCAGGAACCGTAAGTTACTATGAAATAGTGAGAACTGTGTTCAGGAGCCACGACTCTTGCAAGTGCGTGACATAACACGAGAGCGATGGCATAACTTCTGTCGATTGAATTGACAGGGTTGATGGCTCTAAGTGTCAGTCATTTCGTGAATGCATGATTTTGACTCACTGGGTTTAGCCGCATCCAAGATCTATGCGATCGCGCTGCCTCATCATCACCCGACTATGCGACCTACTGTAGGTCAGTCTATACCGCCATATGAGCAACAGTTAAGGGCCATCTCATTGATTTATCACAGGAGTCCTTCCAAAACAACAGCTTTACCAGGGAAATTCCTCATTCTTCATGAATTTGCATGAGTAGTCAAGACACTTCAAATGTGTTGCCAAAAGTTTTATTCAATCCTAATGACTTTTCCACAGGAATGGTTCATTTCCAATGACTTTGCAACAGGAATTTTTCTATTCCAATGACTTTACAACAGGAATGCTTCATTTCCAATGACTTTGCTACAGAAATGTTTCTATTCCATTGACTTTGCTACAGAAATGTTTCTATTCCAATGACTTTGCTACCGGAATGCTTCACTTCCAATAACTTTGCTACAGGAACGTTTCTATACCAATGACTTTGTACAGGAATGCTTCATTTCCAATGACTTTGCTACAGGAATGTTCCTAATCCAGTGATTTGGTCATATGACTCCTTCAGTTCCAAAGGCTTGGCCACAGAAAAGGTTCATTTCCAGTTTCTCAGACCAAAGAACGTGTCAGGGGGATCATTTAGTTCTAACGACTTCGCAACAGGACCTCGTAACCATATGCATGATCATGACCCAATCCAAAGGTTCCCCACCCGTCCTTTACTTCTTCGAAAAATGATGTGGTAAATATTGATAGAATACTTTCCTTTGGAAAAAGAGTGAAGACTTTTTTATATTTGTTAATTCCTAGCCCTCAGCTGATCTAAGGGAAAACTTGATTGGATATTGAGTAAACGACACCATTTTAATGTTCCTGCTACCTTTCTGTCAAGATAAATATATATTCTTGTTTTTTGTCTTCTGTTTATGAAAATGGAATTCCGAAAGTGTAATCCCAAGTGTTTTTACTTTCGTGTTAAGACGATCTTAAGCTGAACATCATCAAATGTAATTATTTTACAGATACTGATTTTGTACATATTTTACGTGCTCCCCTTTTCATTAACTTTTTTGGAAAGCAACAAAAAGCATTTAAAGTTGGTATTGCTGTTTTGTGACGCCCCAGGAGAATGTATTAACTGCTTTGTTTGTCTCTTGTTGCTTAAAAGATATATAAGTTATTTGGGTATTCAGAAGGCAGAATGCTCATGAATGTTTTACATAAAGATCAGACGATTAATAGAGATTCATCACAGACCTGGAAACACATCTGGAATCCTCACTAACGGCAAGAATTATGCTACTGAAAAAGGGAAGGAAACTGTTCCTGAGTAAAGCAAAACTACAATTCCAACAGCCTCCGGTTCAGGAAGTGTGAACAGACTGGCCATTTCACTGCTGTTGTTTGGTCAGGGTCCAGGGGTCCACACCACAGTTCTTATTGTCTTCAGCACCTTACAATCAGTTACCTGCCCCCAGAAACTTCGTTCATTATTCTTGCACAAACATCCAAATCGGTGTGCAAACATAACACACACACACACTATGTTTCAAGAATATTTATTACCTTCAATGAGAACATTTCTCATTGATTCAAATTAAAAGAATCTTATGGCCGCTTCTTAAGTAACAATGAAAAGCACTAAAAATTTCAACGCAGACTATAATAATATCCTTCCCCTCTCAAGCTGCTCAGTAATATTTGCCAGGACATTGCCTTCTGCATTCACTCTCCAGGGAGGGGCAATTTTTGGATAGTTGGTTCAATGACTGGTTTCGTTCTCGCTACAGCCAGTCGTTGGAATTTTCTTTCTATTTTCTTTTCCCCTGATTTCTGTTATAGGATACGAACCGCATTTCCGTATCAGTCCTACCAATTTTCAAATCAAGACGAACAAGAATTCACACATCTTTGCATAGAGAAAAATCAGTGGTACAAACAGCTTTAAAAATCGTTGATGGAAAAATCTTCTTGCATTAATGTATAATGTCTCATCTAAAGAAATAAATACCGTTGAGAGAGAGAGAGAGAGAGAGAGAGAGAGAGAGAGAGAGAGAGAGAGAGCTCTCAGCCATAAAGTTCAAGCAGGCTCAGCTCCCAAGGGATACTGAGATGGTGCTTAAACACTTGACATTCAAGGGGACTTGTCGTCTGTGTTATAGACCTCTTCTCTCCGACTTCTTCTTTCTCCTCCTTCTTCCTCTTCTTGCTCGACTCAAACCGTGTCCCTCCTTCCTCCTTTTAAATTAAACCCATTAAGCCCAAGAAGGAAGAAAGGATACGCACCAAAGTCGATTGTTTTCTCGTTCTCATTTCTTCTTTTCAGCAATAAATTACTCGTAACCTTTTCACAAAAATTCGTCAACTAATTATTGTTCACAAGTAAAACTAGGTAAAGACTTGAGCAATGCAAAGGAACTTTCAAGCTAAGCACCGATTTCTCCCGTTATAATCCTCGTCTAAAAAGACACCATTGTACTTTTATAGCATACACACGAAGACAGAAAGGCGGGGGTGGGGGAAATATTTCTAAAAATCATCCCTTCGGCGACTCGTCATCGAATCAGTTTCGCGAGTCCGCAGAGAATAAAGTTGAAGATGAAGAGCGATGGAAGATCAAAGGTTGGTTCAATTCTCTCGACAGCTCTTCCCCATCAAGGAAAGCGGTCGAATTAAATGAGGCTTCGATCCATGACGCTCCAAGAGCGGGAACTTAAGCGAGCAGAGCAGAAGGCTGCGATCGTTATTTTGTAAGTACGTCGCATGAAGTATGATGCTATTTTAATCTCAAGTGAAACTTGATCTCGCAAATACGGATACTTATGATAATGCATTTACTGCAATAACAATAATTGTTGTAATGCACGATGAAAAGGCTCTTCAAAAGGTGAGTGCTTAAGATGCACTAGTAAAAATTACCCCAAACCTTTATTCCATTCTCTCTGCAGAAGGGAACAGGAGTTTCCAAGGAGCTCAAGAGGTTGTAATATTTTCGGCTCCTAAGAGCATTTTATTCTAAAAACTTTTGAACCCGACATCAATCTTACGTTGAATAATAATAATAATAATAATAAATAATAATAATAATAATAATAATAATAATAATAATAATAATAATACACTTATAGACAAATAGATTGGATTATAATAAAAATAAGCTACAACTTCGGAAAATCTAACCAACTAAAAAAAGGTAAAACATGCTCAACTAAAAATCTGCTACGCAATACGAAAACGCGAAGCATATTATTTCACAACATACACGCGTTTTCATATCTAAATACTGGATAAGAAGGCGTGCTTTTTAGCACACGACAGGTAACACAGCTACCTGCGCTTAACGCGTGATTCACGGAAGAGAAAGCCCGGGAATCATCAGTGCTGCCATGACGCAGCATTCCATGACACTTGTTTTCCCAGAAGTTCTGAGAAAAGGGAACAGTTTTCCGAGAAAGAAAAGGTGGAGTCATTTCTCCTTTTCACGAGTGATCATCACGAGTTATCTCCTCAGGCTCGGCGTTCCCCTCCTTAGGGAAACAATGGGAGAGGGCCTTTTAGTTTCTGTTCGACGCCACTCATGCGTTAAGAAGGGCTTCTGCGTAACCCCTCAGAGCGTTTACCGGGGTGTGCAGACGTCTCTTCCTCTCGGAGCTCTTTTGCCTATTCAGTAAATGCACACGTGTTCGCAATTAAGCAGAAGAATGGGGATGTAAAGATGTTTTATTCATATGTGAACGCATATGCAATTTTCTTAGAGATGTAGGCAGTACTATACAATGCAAGGTCATATGGTTCTATTACATGCTTCTTACAAGTAAACAACAAATACGTCCAACCTAGTGCTTCTTAACACAGACTTACTGTACACACTCAAGAAATGGTAACCACTGGATTATCCACATCACAATCAGGAGCACTCAGCTGGGGGCTTACCTCCGCCAGGCCATGCAACACCCCTCACCCGGAGTAACTTCAAGGATAAAGTTGCACCTCGGCCACTGATCTTCCTCTCGCCTCTTCTACTCTCGGAACATTGATAATTCGATGGGCGTGCTCAGGTTCTACTTTTAATTAGCTGATAACAGAACTGAGAACTTGACAATGACTTTGGCCTTTGACCTTTAAAGATTAAACTATGTTGACATTGTTATTCTGGAATTAGATGTAAGATACAATATGAAGAGGATATCAGCTTGTCCTTCAGCAAAAGAATGTTTCTCATAATATGGAAAGCCATAATGTTTCACACCAAGCCAAATAATTTATAATCAATCAGTCCTCCAGTTCAGGGATGGATGAAAATCACAATTCCTGTTTCCGTCGCCTTCAGATGACTTCGGTTATTCATAACTTTCTTAAGTTTGTCAAAGTAACTAATATTTATTTGGCAGCGAATATTTTCAGAGGGTATTCTCCTGAAAGGTCATCCACCTCTCCATTCTTTCCACATGACTAAACCAACCCAACACAACCCAATGTGATCCATCTTTTTACCTAAGCCTGCCATTTTTTTTAACAATATCTTCATGCCTCGGATTTTCTCACCCTTTTAAGGCTTCTTGCCCCATATTGTTATGTGCACAGTTTGTCTTAGTAGTTTACACTGTTTTGTTGTCGTTTACGTTCACCATCCATACTTCAGTTCTGTTTTTACATCACAATGTTTGCCTTCATAGCCACAGCTCTTCTAAATTATATACATACATACATACATACATATATATATATATATATATATATATATATATATATATATATATATATATATATATATATATATATATATATATATATATATATATATATATATACATGCATATTGTGTTACCTTCCTTGTTTCGCCTGTTCTGAGAAGCATCTATTTCTCACCCTATTATTATCTATTGCACTTACTCCACAGTATTAACATGACTCAACCAATTCAAGTTTTCCATCTTTCAGAGTGACATTTATTGATCCATCTTTTTGAATTAACACCTTAACACCTTACTCTTGACAACATTCACGTTCATCTTTATCCCTTTACGAACCCTCAAACTCTCTTGCCAGTTTCTGCAGCTTCTCTTTAGTATCACCAACACCGAAGCATCTTCAGACATCAGCCAAGCCACACACATTCATAACCTCTCCATATCTCGCAACTTTAAAACTAGCGTCCCCTGTCTCTTCCTCGATTCTTCACGTCGTCCCATCCTTAGAAAAATAAGAAACAACCACAGGGTCCTGAGGTATTTTTGTCTCAGACCCACTCTTACAACAAACCCGACTCTCTCGACAACGTAATCTCAACTATTCGATTCCAAAATAGGGAATCTAAAGAGGAAACGCTTCTTCAATGCCAGAATTGGAACAGAGGATCTAAGGGAGATCAGTTCATCGCTTCTGTTACCACATCACCATGAGGATATATACATACATACATCCATATATATATATATATATATATATATATATATATATATATATATATATATATATATATATATACTGTATATATATATATATATATATATATATATATATATATATATATATATATATATATACTGTATATATATATATATATATATATATATATATATATATATATATATATATATATATTTATATATGTGTGTATATTTATATGTATACACGAGTATATATATGGATACTGTGTGGTGCAGATACATCTGTTAATACACTTGTCATTGTTTTAATGCCTCCCTTTGATAATGAAAATATAAGTTGAATTTGTAGGGAAGTTCCTAAAAAGCGAATCATAAGTCTCAATCGCTCTTATCTATCCATCATAGAACTCTATTTATTTTACACTAAGCCGTTGCCCTTTGCAGGGTTGGCACCAGAAAGAACATATGGAACCTTGGCATAGTGGTACTTTAAATGCTGAATTGTAGACTAAAACCCCCTGTACAAATCTTCCACAACTTTAGCGCTTCATACACAGACACAGAAAACAATCAAAGGAATCCACCTGGATCTTGCAGGTGCTCGCACATTCTCACGCTCCCTGAATGTTCCTTTCACTACATCTGTCCAGCTCTTTCTAAGCTCGGCTCTCGTTCTTCCTTACACTTCCGATTTTATATTCTATCGACCATCTTATTACCTTCCATCTTTCCATCATAACGCACTCTCCTTAAAACTGAGGACTTTATATATATATATATATATATATATATATATATATATATATATATATATATATATATATATATATATATATATATATATATATATACATATACATAAAACATGCGTGAGAGAGAGAGAGAGAGAGAGAGAGAGAGAGAGAGAGAGAGAGAGAGAGAGAGAGAGAGAGCAGTGAACAATCAACAATGTCATCACTCATGTAAGCAAACAGCTTGCATCATTAGCTAATAAAGTAATCCAGAACTCACAGAAAGTGACTCCATTAACTACTCTAATTAACCTTCATGAAGCCGCACATGAATGTCTATTGGTGCTCATCAGTCTCCCTAATCCCTCCCCCGGGGCTCCCCTTCGCTCTCCCTAAGCCTCCCTACGTGCAATGCCCGGATACCACCAGTTCATTACGTGGGCAATTCGTGGCATTTATTTCATCCGGGTTAGGCTAACTTGATACCCAGATCGCCTACGTGTGCCATCTTGAGGAAATACGTATGCCACCTGCATACCATCTGTTAACAATGATGTCATTAGAGCTACGGTTACAAGATGTTAAATGTTCAGTAGTTATGTTTAATTGGTCGTTGTCGTTCTTTGTTTACCTCCATGAAATGGCATGAAGAATGGACTGACATCTCTGTGAGCACTGGTGAGAGCGTTCAGTGAAATGCAAAAGAAACTACTTCCAAAGGTTTCTATGTGGCATGAAGGTTCACCACAAAGACTAGTGTGTTACAGGTAAGATAATTTGGTGGAGCTAACATGACTATAATTACTTTTGAGAACAACATTGCTTATTTAGAGGAGATACCTAAGATACGGACAAGGTTTAAACTGTGATAAATATCAGTTTTGGATATCGAAAGATTGATGGAATAAGATAGGTTGCACGAGTAAAAATATAGATATATGAGCTACTGTCCATGAAAGGTCTCTGTTGCAAAAAATTTGCGTAGACGTTGCAGGAATGTTTTCTGTCTCAAAATAATTATTAGGTTGTGATAATGGTTCATATAAGCCCTCGGTCCAGTATCAAATCATCAACAAGCCATAGCCAATAAGGACGTGGCCTTTGACTGTGACCAGCCTTCTAGAACTTTGCACAAATATCTGTTAACAGGTTTTTAAATGATCATGTCAAAAAAGCTAATATGTACACTCATCTCAACATACATATACCCATAGTAGGGTTAAAGTCATCAACGTGGAAAGAGTTGAGGAATATGCAAATTCAGGAATGGAATCCATTAGTCAGCAGCAAGCGTCTGCATGCAGAAAGGACAAAAGAATGAGAGGTTTTGCTGAGGAACAAAGAGGTTGTTCAGGTTCATTTGTAATGTAAAGAAGATAGTGAATCTACATATGAAGAAGCAAATAAGAGAGGAAAAAAAGGAAAAGAAAATAAAAATGTGATGTGAACAAGTAGTTAAAGGAGAAAAAGAAGCTGTACTGGAGGGAAGTAAAGGCAGAGAGAAATGGTGACTAGTGAGCAAATCTTGGAAAAACAGATGCAAATGGAGAGATCCTGTCCCTAGAGGATGCAGCCTTGAGTCAATAGATCGAGTATTATGAAAAGTCGTTGAATGTGGAAGTCAAAAGACAGAGCTGGTTGTTGCAAGAGTGAAATAGTTTAGTGTGAATTTGAGAATGTTTGTGAAGACCATGAACGGGGCTGTGAAGGGAAAAGGCCAGCTAAGGGTTTACACATAAATGCTGCAGTGTAGCGGCCATAGGGTGACTAATTTGCTGACTAGGGTGGGTAAGGTAATTCTAGGTAGTGAAAGGCTTCAAAATGGATGGATGAAAGAAATAACATTCCATTTAACGATGGAGGTGAGAATAAGAATTATGGGTACAACATTATTAATTGCACTACAGACGGTGTTGTAACATTTTGACTGAGAGAGTAAGCCATACAACAAAAATATGAAATGAGCAGAGCTAGTAAAAACTGTGAAAATTCTGAGAGCAAGGGTACAATTGTAATGAGTGTGCATGGGCCTAGCCAACATTAAGACAGAATTGAGAGAGAAGCAAATTTGCTGGGTATCCAGGATATATGGTGTAATAAGTAATCTGTTAAAAGCAATTGAATGTTTGAGTATGGGGACAAGAGAGTGACTGATTGGTCGTGAAACTATCTTAGAAATCAATGTGTTATGTTTCCACGGCTGTTTGCTGTCGCTACTTATAGAGTAAAGAGAGAAGTTAGTGAATGGAATACACAAACAGGTGCAAAATTGTATGATAGAAAAGGGGTTGTGAAGGCGGGTACAGAGTGACTGATGTTTACAGACGATACAGCGTCAGAGGATGATGGAAGAGAAACTGCAGCTACACGTAAAACAAGAAAAAGGTATTCATGAAGAAGTTTAAAGCCAATGTTTGCATGAATAAGATGATAAAGGAAATGAAGAAAGAAATGTTAGTACGGTATTATAGAAAGGATAGAAATGACAGTAATACAAGGGTTTGGTAGTGAATGTAACGGGTATCCTTAAGATTAGTGAAGCTGTGAGTCAAAGAAAAGAGAAGGCGGTACAGGTAGTGGTACTTCTGCAAACAGTCTACAAGAAAAGTTAAAATATATGAAGAAGTTATGGAGTGACAGTAAAGTATGGGTGTAGACTTGGAATAGGAGAAACTAGAGGAAGCTATGGAGATTTATAGTTCCGTCATATAAGTTGTGCAAAGGGTTAAAAGGGCAAGAAATGTAAAGAGGAAAAGAAGGTGCAGTGAAAAGTTAGCGTAGATGAAAAGATGGATCGGTCGATAGGATAAAATGGGGGCCAATGAGTTGGCAAAATGGGTACATAATTCGGATGTTTTGGGCATGATACATGCGAGTGGTGCAGTGTTTGGTATGTAGGGCTCTTGACCCACTGATGACGATCCTTCTGCTAAGGTCACTAGAGCAATTGATGTTGGGTACATTGACTGCAAGGGGTCCGTCCATCCCTTACTCAGATGTTAAAGGATGAACGAGGCAGTAACTGATTTTACGTTTTTTTTCTGCAGCCATCCTCTATTATGGGGGATTGCCAACTTGAAACCCAAAGAACACACACACACATATATACGCAAATATATGTATATATATACATATATATATGTGTGTGTATGTATGCATACACACACACATATATATATGAAAAAAATTTCAGCCACGAATGAAAGGTGAAGCAATAAAACGAAAGGACTTAGCATCTCATTGTTTCACTTTTCCTTCGTGGCTGAAACTGTTTGTATGTTCATCACGTTTTTACCTTTTCATGATTTAAAATTAATCATATATATATATATATATATATATATATATATATATATATATATATATATATATATATATATATTCTTATATATATTGATATATCAACATATATATATATATAAAAGTGTTGTATGGGAAGTAATAGCCCTGGATACTGATGATATTCCGAAAAGAAGCAATACTTCATCCCCTGCAGAGGAAAAGATCTGAAGAAACTGACGATATCACTTTCTCTGTAGTTAGAAGAAGCCTCACTGGGTAATATTTGCTGTCAGGCAACATAAGATCGAGTCATCCTTCTGTGCTGCTAAAAACTGTAAAATTAGATTCAACAGAAGCTAAATTCTTCCTACCCAAAGTGATCAGTGGAATGAAAGTAAAGGTGGGTTTTTGCACATAACACCTAAACCCCAGCAATGGAGGAATGAAAAACAAGTAGAATATTCAGCAGCACCGTCACTACCTTTTCACCAGGACCCGTTAAGTATCCTTCAAAAGTTCAGATGATCAGTTAATCAATGAAACGTTTTATATCTTCTGTTTTATTACTTAAATCTATTTTAGTGTTCCATTTGACTACATCAGTCCTGAGACACCCGACTGCAATCATTAAACTCAAGACAAATAAACTGTTTTTCAATTCCAAGAAATTAACAGCAGCAATTGTAATTGATATGAAGCATTGGCTAGGACTACCATAAAGTCGTTGACCTATAATTAATGTGATTGTAGTATGTTCGCGGTAAGCTGCCGACATGCGTCTATGACGTTTTAGTGCAGTGTGGACGCATCCTAAGAAAACAAACTCCTCATTCCAAACGGGCAAATAGAGCGAAGACGACAATAATCAAGATTATTCATAACCTAACTTCACTCGAGATTGCTCCAGTCGAAACGCATCACAAATCGCCGATCAAAAACTCAATCGTTTCTCACATCTTGTCTCTCGGAGATTCTAATCGCAAGACGGCCATATTCCCCACCTCCCATGGATGAGGACACTGTGCAGACTTCTAACGCCAAGGTCCTTCTTTAGTTCCCACAGGATGAAGGAACACTCTTTATAACGTTTAATGGACATTCTGCAAATTTCCAACTTTTTTGAAGGCAAAACACAGGATTCCCACCACTACTTTGACAATGACAGCTCTGTGGCGGTTTAAAATAATGTGTGTATATATATATATATATATATATATATATATATATATATATATATATATATATATATATATATATATATATATATATATATATATATATATATATATATATATATATATATATATATATATATATATAAATATATATGTATATATATATATATACATATATATGCATATATATATATATATAATATATATATACTGTATATATATAAATATATATATATATATATATATATATATATATATATATATATATATATATATATATATACAGTAAATATATAATCTTACGCATACGTACTTCAGTCAATTATCATCGGAGCAATGTATACAAATACCATAACTCTTCCTTTACGACAAAATAACTAACAAATAACTTCCCCTTCCATTGCAATATAATTACTATATCTCCCAGTTGACATCATCATAATCATAACAGAACCCTCATATGTCCTAGGTAAAATAATCCCCATGTGTCCCCAACCCCACCCTCAGGCATTTCTTATCACACTAGTTACGATGTAATTCAGTATGTGACAGTAAGAGAGAGAGAGAGAGAGAGAGAGAGAGAGAGAGAGAGAGAGAGAGAGAGAGAGAGATTGGAATGGCAAGCCATTGCAGCAAATGATTTTCGTCCTTATGCCAGAAGAGCATCCGGGATGGAGTAACTCTACCTAAGTGGTGCTATGGGGAGATATGATCCTCATTCTCCTCCTTCTCCTCCTCCTCCTCCTCCTCCTCCTCCTCCTCCTCATTCCTCATCTTATCCTACATATCGTTGTCTTTCTGCCTCTCCTTCTCCTTGTCCTTGTCCTTCGCCTTCGTGTTCTCCGAAGCCATCAGAACCATCATCGTTTTGCTTCTCCCTGATTCATTATCTCTACGCTTCGTTAGTCTCTATTTACTGGCAGTCTCGTCAGTTTTCGTTTTATTTTCGTCTGACCATCTTCATGTTCCTCGTCTTTGTTTTCGTTAATCGTTTGCCCTCTTCTGCATTCCCCAACTTCAGTAACTCTTGTGTAACAGGCGCAGCTTATTCCTCTCACCTTTCGCGCTCAAAACATCATCAAAGAAGAGACTCTTAATGGCTTTTTTTTTCTTTTACCCGTTTCAGTCGGCCATTCATCCCTCCGATAATTATCGCATTAGTGAAACTCTATAAACGACATCAGTTCCATGGCAACTTCATTTTTTCTGGTGCGGGCGGGTTGGGGTGGCCGGGGCTGGCTTCACATAATACCTTATAGAAGGGTTAATAAGCGTCTCTTATGAGCGCGTATGTTATTCAGTTTTTATGGTTGCTTTTTTCTGTCGAGAGATCCTCATTCTTTCCGATTTCATCTTAAAACATTAAAGAAGGCATTGCAAGCCATCTCTTGAGAGTGTAACAAGTTTTTTTTTATAATCTCTTTCAACAGTATTTATGCTTAACGTTGGTCAAGAACTACCGTTATTTTTCGGCTAAAACAAATCGGAATTCATTCAAGGACGGAGCGAATTCCTACAGTTGGCAGTCCAGTGGCTGTACAGTTTTCTTTAAGATTTGAGCATCCAGGTAAACAGTATTTTTCTCTGAATCACTACTAATATTTTTCATCTTTAATCAAATCATTCATTTTAATTGATTTACTTGAAGAATAGGTTTGGAGTTTAATCATTAAGTGGGAAATATGAGAAGTCTAAGCCACTCCAACATCTTCTAAAAACATAACAGACACCTCACACGTCTCGAACTGTCGACCTAACCGCCCAGTTCTCCTCGCTGCTGGGAGAAAGGGAGCTGGGGATTGGTACGATACACGTACACATCGTTACCGGGGTCTAAGCGATGTCAGGCAGGGCAGCCGATCGAGGCCAAATCAAAGTCCTTCACAAATAAGGCATCGTGCTTACCCCATATAAAAATGGGAAAAAAAGCACGTTAAAACGAAGAGAACGAAGAAGAATGAGAAGTCTAAACACAAGCAACTATTTGAATGTTCAGCCCTCCTCTCTTCGTGCAACATGAATTGTTGATCACAACAGATCATTATCAGCTCAAAAAAGGCATTTCAATATGAAAACTGCAACACCTCTCCTCCCAAAATTGTCCCCTGAAATAACTGTCTGGATAAGAAAAGTTATCATCAGTCTAAAAAGAATTCTTAGGATCTTGTAAGCCAACGTTATTCCCTAAAATGGTCTTTTGATAAGTCATTATCAACATCCGGAAAAATCTTTTCATAGGGCATGTGTTGGTAAATCTTCATTGTCCCACAAGAGTTGTTTGGTCATATAAACCATAAAAAATTCCTTAAGAAATTTGATGTCATTGTCTACTACTGAAGAAGACTTTTTGACTGAACCCAAAGACTGTTTATGAGAAGTAATCACTATCTACTAACTAAGCTCTTATGATTGAGGTCGTGACAATCTCTCAATACAACCTTGTATAGAAGAAGCCACATCAATCGATAATGGAATTTTTGAGTTGAATGTCATCACTGCCCCCAGAGGATATTTTGGAACTGAAAAGCCATCATTAACACCTAACATGTATTTTATGCGTTTATTTCTTTGTGCATCTACTTTAAAACATATACTTTATGCATCTACTTTCAAACAAACACTTTAAGCATCTACTGGCAAATCACCCTCAAACACGTACTTTACTAGGCTTACTTGAAACATGTACTTTATTGAGCAACCTTCAGACATAAACTTTATTGAGCCACCTTTAATGTATTTTATTGAGCAACCTTCAAACATGTACTTTATTTAGCAACTTTCAAACATGTACTTTATTGAGCAACCTTCAAACATGTACTTTATTGAGCAACCTTCAAACATGCACTTTATTGAGCAACCTTCAAACATGTACTTTATTGAGCAACTTTCAAACATGTACCTTACTGAGCGACCTTCAAACATGTACTTCACTGAGCAACCTTCAAACATGTACGTTATTGAGCTACCTTCAAACATGTGCTTTATGCGTCCACTTTCATATATGTACTTCATGGGGCTACCTTCAAACACCTAAATTTCTTGCGATATTTCTCATGTGGTATGTCAGATGATCGTTATTGCTTCCCTTACCAAATTAACTAGTCGTGAAGAGGCTGGAAGGTGTGCGAAGTGCATCTAAAACCCACTTGAACCGTCCATTTTTTTGTTTGCTTACTTCTAAATGAATCGGTTCATAAAGGTTGAACTTTTTCTTCAGTTGCATTCTAATTTCAGATTTTGTCATTCTGGTAAATCTTTATATGTGTGTATATATATATATATATATATATATATATATATATATATATATATATATATATATATATATACATATACATATGCATATACATAATTACATATATATACATATACATGTGTGTATATGTATTATATATATACATATACAGTATAAGCATATGTGCATAAATATGTATATATATATGCATATGTATATATAATATATATATATATATATATATATATATATATATATATATATATATATATATATATATATACATAATACATATACACACATATATCTACATATATATAGTATCCATAAGATACTTGCAAGTATATGCATATAAACTTCCCTGCGCTTACTAAATAAAGGAATGCATAGCTACATCCATTTACGAATAACAAACGTAACGGCGCTCTAACATATACACGTGAACATACATGGAAATAAAGTATGCTGAACAAATATTACTCGACATATTCCTGTTAACTTTACACTGGATGGGAGACCATAAAAAGTACAAATATAAACACAGTACAACGTCAAATAGGAAAGGATGTGATCCCTTTGCCCAAATAAATTGAAAGCAAACCTACTCATTTAGCAAATAGAGCAGAAACCTGCTCTTTCCCTTCATGCAACTGCGGCAGACAGCATATTATGAGTTGTCGCTACAAGCTCCAATACGAACACTCACACACACACACATATATATATATATATATATATATATATATATATATATATATATATATATATATATATATATATATATATATATATATGTATATATGTATATATATATATATATATATATATATATATATATATATATGTATGTATGTATATATATATATATATAAATATATATGTGTATATATATATATATATATATATATATATATATATATATATATATATATATATATATATATATATATATATATTTACACACATATTTTTGTGTGTGTATGTGTGTGTGTACTGTATGTGTATTTATGTGTGTGTGCACACACGCGGGCGTTTGTGAATGTTTTATGAGTAAACGTACTGTTTATTTAGGGGGTGATGAATACAAATTTTTACAAAAGTCTTCCGATTTCATATCAGCGCACAACACATACACACACAAGGAGAGAGAGAGAGAGAGAGAGAGAGAGAGAGAGAGAGAGAGAGAGAGAGAGAGAGAGCATCACTTCCTTTGGACATACTAAACTTATGATATAACCAGAATAACGAATATTTGCTGAAAACTGCATGTTGACTGTCTCTTAACATTTTTCATAACGGAAGGAAGGGCGAAATGCATAAAAAACAACAGATGTACTCATTGACAGATAACATGGTTCAGGTTACATGACAACATCCATAAGACCTAAGAGATGTCAACCAGTGAGAAGGAAAAGGACACTAAGTTATCATATCACCAAAGGATCCCGGCCCAAAAGGATGTCCCTACATCCATATCCTCAGGGCCTTCACTTCCTTAATCCCTAATGCCCTCATCCGGGTGATTTTGCATTCGGTCGCTCGCCGCTGACAGAGAGAGAGAGAGAGAGAGAGAGAGAGAGAGAGAGA
Source organism: Macrobrachium rosenbergii (assembly GCF_040412425.1). Classification (NCBI taxonomy): domain Eukaryota; kingdom Metazoa; phylum Arthropoda; class Malacostraca; order Decapoda; family Palaemonidae; genus Macrobrachium; species Macrobrachium rosenbergii. Next base: position 20,082,367 of record NC_089786.1, read on the forward strand.
GAGAGAGAGAACAGGAAAAGAATGAGTTACTTTGATTTACTTGTCGCTCTGTCCTTTACAGAAAGCTTGTGAAAGTTGACCAAAGGTGGCTGGCAATAGGGAAGAGACAAACTAGCAAGAATCTGGTGATGATATGTTTTATTTTTCAGCTAGGGTCTGTTTTCATCTATTTATTCATTTTTTCTCTGTGTATCACCAGTTGGTTAAATGCTAGTCACATCTAATTGACTAATATAGACCTCCATCCTGCCTGAGAGAGAGAGAGAGAGAGAGAGAGAGAGAGAGAGAGAGAGAGAGAGAGAGAGAGAGAAATTCAACTAAATGATACCAATTGTACTCTATCAGCTGGCGAACTGCACAGTCATCCAGGAAAATTTCACGTGGGAAAAACCGCATTCAGGTTCATGGGTATAAGTTGCATTTCTAACGCATTTTGTCTTGTATTATGCATAATTAAAAACAAACTTTGATAAGAAAATGAAAATGAGCTGGCCAAGTCAAGAAGAGTTGGACCAGGAAGAACCGGCAGTGACTTCCGATGACTGAGTAGGCAGGAGTAAGCCAAGTTAGCTCACCAAATCTGTCATGCCGTGAGCAGGGCTTGAACTCGGGACCACCGTGCTGTGAAGTTCAGCTAACTGCTAACACCATCGCTTACAACAGTGGTTCTTAAACTTTTTTGCCTTGCGCCCCCCTCTGCATTATGTATAGACCCCACGCCCCCCCACCCCTGAAATTTTTGCCAACTATAATCTATAAATAATATGTTGTCTATTTGTATCCTGTTATACTTATCATAACAATAAAAGACAATTCATAACCAAGACTTGAAATTAAAATTGAATTGTATTTTGAATTTTTGGCATGTTTTGAGATAATGATCAGAAAATATATGGAAGCAGTGATAACGTTTTTGGCAATTTTGTAAGTAACATCACAAATTAAAAAAATAATTGGCACCTTCTGGCAACTCTGCTTGTGCCCCCTTGGAAGCTTCTGGCGCCCCCCTAGGGGGACGAGCCCCCCAGTTTAAGAATCACTGGCTTACAACAACAATATAAAAGGCTGAAATTCTGCAAGGTGTAATATAATGTTCTCGAGGGTGCAGCTAAGCTTGGGGTTCCAGAAAAATTGATTTAAACCTTGCTTTAATTCGTCATAATGATTACAGCCTTACAGCTTTAGCGAGAAGTGAAGAGCAAAACTCACACATTTTTCCTCCCAATTATAACGGTATTTTTTAAGTAAACTTATACTGTTGGGCAGAAAATCGTTATTGTTTTATAGAGAGCTACTGATATGCAACAAGCAAAACCAGTGCAATACTTCAGAAAACATTGTCCTTTAAAGCTACTGAACAGATTTAGTGATTGGAAAAAATTTCATTTTAAGAAAAAGCACATCTGAATGTATGACGAAACACACCCATACGCACCTATAAATACATAAATAAGTAAATAACTACACACACACACACACACATATATATATATATATATATATATATATATATATATATATATATATATATATATATATATATATATATATATATATATATATATATATATATATATCAGGGGAGAGAGCGGAGTTTATAATGTACCCTTTTATATAATTTCTCTCTCTCTCTCTCTCTCTCTCTCTCTCTTGTCCTATTGTATGTGTGTATACAGGGAAGTAAGAATATAATGAGTCACTGCTGATGGCATCAAAGTACTGGTGAAGCCCACAAAGTAGTGTTAGGCAGGGGCAAATGTCTTCAAATCCTCGTTTATAACCTTTAAGTGCCAGCTGTTGTTTTAATTATCAGCACTGTTGCAACAATCTGCAAAAACATTCCCACGACATTTGGACTGACCAACAGGTGTTACATGTACGTACGTATATATTTTTTTAAGATTAAGCCGTGGATCCAGAGAAAAGCAACACAGAAGTAAATGAAACACTTATACTTTAACTGCTGAGTCATGAATGAATCCCATACAGAGAAAAACGGCAAAATTTTAGCCGTTTATAACTCATAAACTAAATGCTTATGGACAGAGATCCCTTCTATATCAAGGGCCTTCCTTTCCTCCCTCCTAAATGCTGCCGAATTATACACTCTTTTCACCCTCCTTCATAAGACCAGTCCATCTTAAGAAACAAATCTGTGAACCTCCTTTCTCTTAAACTGATATTTTACCACTTCTTCCTGTCTCCGTATTTCTCGCCATTTCGTTTCTTCCTATACCACATATACTACACAACAGTTTCAATTACTTTTCCATCTTTTGTACTCAGCAACCATACTTCACTTCCATAAAGGATAACTGGCTCAATAATCCCTTTACAAATTTCCCCTTTAGCTTCCAGATGTTTCCGAAAGTCGTCCCAGTTGTTTGCACATACATTTCGCCCTTCCTTGTTTCATCTCTTTTGCGACTGGCCCTTCTCTCATCAGGCACTCAGTTCAAGGAGAACTGAGTGCTTGCAAGGATGATATATCGTAAGAAAACGGGAATCAGCAGGTGTCAACTAAGATGTGGCCATGGCCTTATAGAAGTTAAAAATATTTCTTTTTGAACATTGGTAATCCATACTGTTGTACGTTTGTATACTCTCACAAATGCACATAAATACACACACACATACATATATAGATAGATAGGTATGTGTATCATTCAAAAGGCTGCATTGATCCATCGCCAGAGACTAGCGGTTTCCTCCTTCCGTACCCAATCTGGATCAAGAGGAAAATATCAGGACTCAGGAGCAGGTCCCTGCTGTTTGGAAAGCGTCCAAGAAGCATTTCGTTAGTATTCATGAGTAACGACATTACGACTGGACTTCGGTTCACGTGGATTTGGCCTCTGGCCAGTTATTCATCATCAAAAATAACGCCAGGAATAAGAAAAAGAGATCCTTCTGGTATGGTGCACGGTGGGTGGAATGTATTTTGTTGTTCGTAAAGCAGTAAAGTAGTTTAACTCTTTCTCAACAGTATTTTCCAAACCTCCAAATCTTCATTCTAAAATGGAGATAACGAATAATCTTAAGTTCAAATGAGCGGGTTCATACGATATGAAACCATCAGCTTTTTTCCATTTTTATTTATTTTTTTTTATTCTTTTGCACAAGTGACTCAGTATGACTGAGTACTCGGCTTGGGATACTGATACTGTCGAGGCAGATGATACTGATATATTTCAGGACATAAAACTAGCTAGAAACTATTCAGCCACAATCTGCAACCGACAGCCATTAACATCAGATTTACTTTCGCCTCAAATTCTCCTCCAGAGCGAAACTGGCTACAGAGTCGAGCGATTAAGACCTGAGTTACCTTAGAACTTACTGGTCACCCCCACCCGCCCACAATCGGTGTTTGGCACTGAGTCACCCCAGGACTGACGTGAATTAGGTTTCATAGAAGCGCCTCCGAGACAAGATATCGTGTTTTCGCTTCTCCGGTCATAATAATTACAACTCAAGACACTTATGTACCAGCCACTAACTAACTGCTTCCTGTTTGTGCATGTATATATATATATATATATATATATATATATATATATATATATATATATATATATATATATATATATATATATATATTACTAACAGGACCTCATTCAAACTGGATGGTATCTACTTGATAATAAGGACTGTTTGTCCAAGAAAGCTTGTAAATTTTTCTGAATAAATACTCCATTAGATACCATCCAGTTTAAATGAGGTCCTGTTAGTAATTCTACTAATGCACAGAACAATTGTGTATGTGATAAAGTTAATATATATATATTTATATAAAATATATATATATATATATATATATATATATATATATATATATATATATATATTTATGTATATACTTAAAAATCACAGTAGATGCACGTGACTTCAGTATATAAGATAATTATTTGTGTGTGTGTGTATGTGGAAATTACTGGTCATTCTTAC
>NC_089786.1:20088814-20121314 GCF_040412425.1 Macrobrachium rosenbergii
CACCCTCCTCTCTTTCTTGTTGACCTTTTCCAGAGGCGAGTTCTCAGTCACAGTGAAGCTTGTGCAAATCTCTGAATGCCGATCTGGATATCATCTCTGAGAGGAGCAGGTGACAGTTGGCTCGTGTTAATGCCCCACGCTCATTTTACCCTTATCACTTTGTCTCTACTCCTTTTACCTTTACAGTAATGCCTGAGAATTTGAATGCTGTAATATTCTGGTTTATCAACATTAATAAAAATGATTCTATGTAAGCACAGCTTTGCAGGATGTGTGGTCCGATTGTTCAGCGTAATATGAATTCGGCAATAGAAAATAAATACTGCCGCAGAAGAACCATTCCACAAGCCTCCACCAGTAAGGCAAGTCGAGCAAAGAAAACTTAGTCAAAGCAGATCTTGCAAGATTTTCTTTTACCTAATGCAATTGCAAGGCAAATTGTATGCATCCTCAATCTTTCACAGTAGATAGCTTGTTTGTGGGTGCAATAAAACAAGAGAGCTTTGACATCACATTTCCTTACATTGACAAGGAAACACTTCTAATGTAAACACTAGCGGATCCGGGGGGGTGGGGGACCTGGGCAAGTGCCTCCCACCCATGAAAAATAATGACAAAATTACATTATTGAAGATTTAGATAATAATAACATGAGAAATACAAAAATGGGGAAAAAAATCTATTATAGAAAAAATAATAAATACTTCAAATATTAACTACTGAATTCTAAATAAAATGCATGCATTATCCCTCTCCCTCTCTTTCTCTCTCTTTATATATCTGTATATAGTATAGATATATATGTATACACACACACATATACTGTATATATATATATATATATATATATATATATATATATATATATATATATATATATATATATATATATATATATATATATATATATATATATATAATATGAAAATTGGTGGCCCTTCCCCATGAAATTTTTCTGGATCCGCTAGTGAATGTAAAGACAGTCATCGGAGGCCTAATCCTCTAAGAAGTTGGGCTTCTCTTCCTGAGTCCTGTGGACTCTTGACAAACGAGTTCAGGCCGATCCATGACCAGTTCCGGCGAAGGACGTGAGAAAGACTTTGCTTCGGTCGACACGTATTGCTTACCTCCTTTCTCCTTCGTTCCCTCTGCAGCTTATTATTATCACTTTTGATCAATACGAGTATATTTTCGTAGTGACGTTGTTTATTAAGGCAATATTCTGCTTAAGCAAAAAAAAAAAAAAAAAGTAAGGCAACGAAAAGAATCCTGCAGTTATCTACAGGCGGTAATGAAAATAAAGGTAACAGGATAAACATGCAGCTAAATACGTAATCAATTGGTATCTGAAGATTAGGTTGAAAAATTGATTGAGTCTGAACTATTATGGTCATCAAAGCCAAAAAATATTATGTTGGATTAAAAGCATAAAATAAACAAAAGCAAAATTTAAATTTCACAGAAATATTCAGGCAACCTAGTCACACGTTATAACTACTTTCATACTTAGGTAATAAAATTTTTAGGAAAGTGGGTATCAAGATCTGAGACACAGTCACCATCGTCAAGTTGTGACGAACTCGTGAAAACCGGAAAGTTTCATGGAATGTCTCTACGCCTTGCTATAGCGATAATTTTCATTATCCATTACAGTGACAATAAAATGACTAGTTCGAGAAATAAGTCGCAGACAGTTTGGAAACATCACGTCTCACCTCCACTGTAAGAACTAATGAAGGCAAGACGTGATGTTCTGAAACTGTCTGAGAATTAAAATCTGTTTCTCGAACTTGGCTTTTCAGTGTATTCATAATAGTCCAACGTGAAAGTTTTAGACATTTTGTCCAAATTATGAGTCTGCTTTAACTGAAGGACCCTATGAATCTCTTTAGAAAAGAAATCGTCTATGTTTATTTTGGGGGCTTTGTGAGACTACAAAGATGTCCACAAGACACGGTTTGTAATTCATTTGGCAACAAACATGGGAAGCGACAAAGCCAGTATCAGCTGAAACTGTTTACCCCTGCAATCACGGCAGCGGAAATGAAACGCGTCACGAACAGCAGACACATCGCCACTGCTTGATATATTATCAACAGATGTGTCGTGCTACCGGATCAGCGAGACAAAAACCCTCTCTCTCTCTCTCTCTCTCTCTTTGTATGTATCTATTTCTCGACACCAACACAAACAAGCACCTTTGCACAATTTCACACAAGGAGACATACACTCTCTAACACACACACACACACACACACACATATATATATATACTGTATATATATATATATATATATATATATATATATATATATATATATATATATATATATATATATATATATATATATATATATATATGACTTTTATCACATCACCGTGATTCACATACAATCAAGCTAAAACGTCCTTTAATATCCAATTTCTACCCTGGAAATAATATATTTTCATATATGTTACCGAAGGGGAATTTTTAGTTGATAATAAGTTCGTCGTCCCGTGGCCTCGAACCAGCGAAGGACAAGAATTCAGGACTACAGTGGACGCATTTAACCCACGCGGCCAGCAAGTGAGGTATAAGTGGATATCGTCTCCCATATACAAATCGCCCGTCGAGCTCAGGTGTTTGTATTTAGAGACGATATCCACCCACCTCTGTCATGCTAACCGTGTAGTGCGTTTGTCGCACGCAGCCAAATTATGACTTTTTATATTATTTCCGAGGTAGAGCGAATTGGATATTAAAGGGCGTTTGTAGCTTACTGATTATTATATATATATATATATATATATATATATATATATATATATATATATATATATGTATATATATATATATAATGTATATATATATATATATATGTATATATATATTTATATATATATATATATATATATATATATATATAAATATATATGTATATATATATATATATATATATATGATGTAAGTGAACGAAGACCTATAATAATTTGCATAAGATCAACGAAAAATTAATATCGCACTTAGGGTTATCTTTAGTCGTGAAAGGATGAAATGAAATGTTGCAAATAAGCCCAAAAAATGCACATAATTTATTTACGAAGTTATGAAAGAAATTTTAATTAAAACTGAGCGTGAAAATTAGTTTCAGACCGAATAAAAGAGAAAATGAGAGGAGAAATTAAACAGACATTCAAATGAAAACGGAAAGCAGATCATGAAGGACAAATGAAAAAAATCACATAAAAACAGTGTCTCACTAAAGAGAAAAATGTGAATAGAAGATGAAGAACAAAAAGAGTCTATATAAAGTCAAGTCAACGCTAGAATTTAAAAAAAATGTTAAAAGAAAAACTGAAATCAAAAGAATTATGGAAGAGAACTAATACTGACCACAGAAAGGTAAACAAAAAAAGAAACGAAGATTGAAACTGGAAAGATGAAAGGTAGCCGCCAGGTAAGGTCAAGGGTCCTTAATAGAATACTCGAGGAAGTCCCTTTGTTGCAGAACGTCCCTTGAATAGAGGCCCTGCTATCCAGAAGGTCCCTAGGGGCCACTGCTCTTGTGAGCGCACGCTCACGATGCAAGATGTATATATGCTGATTATATATATAATATATATACTATTATATTCTGTATTTATATATATACACACACACACACACACATATATATATATATATATATATATATATATATATATATATATATATACACACACACACACACACACACAACGTATGCATACATCAAGCCACAAATATAATTTATACCAAATTCACTATACCTAAGGAGTAACTTACACCCAAAGAGAATTATAACTGACAGGTGTTTCTGCAACGGCCAGGATTCGAATCTTGGTCTGGTCTAGGGAACAACGATAGAGAGTGACTGACTACCCGCAGAAGCACTAATCAATTATTATTCATTTGGGTGTAAGCTATCCCTAAGGTACAGTGAATTCGATATTAAATATGTCCGGCTTAATATTTGTGAATATAAAAAGTCATGAATGTACAGTAATATACAGAATATATATATACGTATGCACACACACACATACATATATATATATATATACATATATATATATATATATATATATATATATATATATATATATATGTGTGTGTGTGTGGTGTGTATGCATGCATATATAAAAATAAAACCTTTAAACATACAGACATGATATTCAGATAGATGTGGTTTATACTTTAAAGGCTACAGTTTCTTGCAGGTATTTTCGAGAGCAACACAATAATATCTTTGACAAATCATGCACCTGATAAAAAAAAAAAACCGAATGGAAAAACCTGGAGTGCAGCCTTTAGAGTGAAAAACATGTGGCAGGACAAATGAGCTCAGTCAATGCATGGAGCAGATGGACACCCACTCTAATGGCTCAAGAAAAGATAACAAAGTCTTGCAAATGCTTGCAAAAAAGGAAGGGTCGGAAGCAACCTCTTCGACAGACTATTTAAGCAGACACCAACACGCATTCCGAGAACACTCCTCTTCTTGCTATCAGCGTTATTTCTGTTTTTCTTTTCTCTCTCTCTCTCTCTCTCTCTCTCTCTCTCTCTCTCTCTCTCTCTCTCTCTCTCTCTCTCTCTGGACGACGATTAGCAACAAACCTGCATTTCTGTCATCATAATTAGCCAAGTGTTACAAACTTACCAACCTACTACCCTGGCGGTGGGTCGCTATCGATTCTGAACGCAAAACCCTGAATTCAGCACGAATATGTACAGCAGAGCCGATATTACCTTATACCTCCCTTGATGGCTCAGTGGCCAAAAGTCACAGTATATCGTTGTTTCTAAACCAGACAGCGGTTTGAATCCCAATGGTGACCAAAAATTATCAATTATAATTCCCCTTGGGTGTCAGTTATTCCCGAGTTATAGTGAATTGGATATTAATCAATATTTTTGTGGCTCAATATTTGTGAATACACACAGCACACACACACATGTATATATATATATATATATATATATATATATATATATATATATATATATATATATATATATATATATATATATATATATATATATATATATATATATATATATATATACCTATATATATTTTAATTCTATTTCATAGATAATCGTTACTATTCCATTAATCATATTCATTTCATACATTGTAAGAAAACTGATCTTTTAGATCAAAGTTATCAAAGGCAGAAGGTGAAGTTCTCAAAAGAACTATGATTATTTAACACGACTGCATTTTGTTCGCACATCTCTAGAATAAATGTAATCAATTGCAAGTTATTTGATTCCAAAAACATTCTCCATCCTTTTGAGCCATGCCTCGGCTATCAGTGCAAAGTAATCCAGATCTTAAAGCCCTCATGTAAGTCGGCCGGTAATTACTTTACATGTAAACAAACGTGATTTGATATATAGTATCAATAATTAAACATGATAGTTTAAAAGACTGCTACACGCTTCATTAAGTGCATAGCAAAAGATGCTTTGTTGTTTATCTCTTAGACGGTGGACGAGTAGATGATGAAAAGTGTTTCTCGTTGTCCCCAGTTGAAAAGTATTTGCTTCATATTAGAACTACACATGAAGATGAGGCGTATGGAAAGTTTGGGACAAAGAACGGCGTTTCTCGGATTCAGGCATGTTTAGAATAGCTGTTTATGTGGGAAGAGTAACAGAGCTGAGGAGAGGATGGTGAAATGAGAAAAGGTGAAGAAGTCGATATATTTCAAAGTAAATGAAAATGAAGTGAGCCAATGTACATGAAATTTGTCAACAGAAGAGAATTTCCTAGAAAGGCCAAGCAAGAACCAGTGGTACGGAGAATTTTTAAAGCAATACTGTAGCAATATTTGTAATGATTGTACAAAATGCTGTAAAATCTTCAGAAATGAATGAGAAAAGCAGCAGACAAGTTTCTCAGAGATAAGGTATGCAGGTGACTGACAACAGCATGCTGAGATGGCCAGTCGGTCACGAGGTTGAAAAGAAAGTCATATTAAAGTAAGGATTCTGAAGAACCCCCAGGTATGTGCGAATGTAAATCATGCAGGAAATAATCTTGTTTCATTTAGTCAAGAAGGTGGATAGAAGAGTGTTCATGGCGATATGTTAATGACTGCAATACTCTACGCATAGTGCGACAGCTTAAAAGTAAAATTTGAATGTAAATGAAGACTTGTAAACAATATATACTAGTGAGTAAAAGAACAGGAGTGCATAGAGGGTGGGGGAAGACGTTCCATGTGCAATACACCAACAAGTAAGCATACCTTTTAACAATGTCTCTCCCCCTCCCTTCTCCCAGTCCCCTGCAACCATCCCTCTGACATTTAACCCTCCCTCCCTCCCTCCCTCCCCCCGGTGGCTCTCATCTTGTCATGTCAAAATTTAAGCTGCTGAGGGAAAGGGAAGGGACGCTGTATTGCCTATTCATGAACAAAACATTTCATGAATAAACAATGATATTCCACGTGGCTTCTAATAACAGAATGGGGTGGATCATGGTCGGGTGATATTATATTTTTGTGTTTAGCATTGTGTGAGAGAGAGAGAGAGAGAGAGAGAGAGGAGGGGGGGGGAGCGGTGTTAGTTTTAAAGCTTGGCAGTGAGTTGGACGCATTCAAATCGTAGATAAACAGAGGGGTAGATAAATCAAGGTAAACTGCTTATATGTTTACACTGCTTGTTTCCCCGTATTTGAGTATTTTCAGAACAATAAATAATTATTCGCTTTTAAATGCACTTTGTGTCGCGTCTTACAAATGCATATTGAACTGCGAAAAAGTCATCTCCAGCAAGAAGAAAAATGCAATCGTGTTAAATAATCATAGTTGTTTTGACAACTTCACACACACACACACACCCACTCACCCACCACACACACACACACACGCACACACACACATAGTCATATTCTATTACAATCATATTCTATTTTACATTGATAATCATAAGAGTAAAAATAGGTCTAAAAATATATCCACTCAATTTAGGAAATTTTCCTTTAGATTATTCAAATTGATTATCCTGAGGAGAAGGGAATATTCTGACCCCGATCACAGAACCTTGTCATCGAAACTGAGAGCAACAGAAGAGAAGGAAAAAACATGACATCTCTGTTTGAAGTAAAAATGCGGATTTAGGATGAGATGGAGTCTTTCCGAGAAAGTAGTTCTCAAACCAAGAAAGGGAGTTTGGGTGATTGCAAGAGAGAGAGAGAGAGAGAGAGAGAGAGAGAGAGAGAGAGAGAGAGAGAGAGAGAGAGAGAGACTTCACCTGTTTTATAAAAAGGAATTGAAAGACTTATATACAGTACGAGAGTTCGAGTTCCAATTTCGTTTCATTTCATAGCATCCCAAGCCACGTGGGCTACCAAAGATTACCTGTTCATTTTGTGGTAGCGATAATATTTAGCTGAAATTTTGTAGTCAAAACATATTATGCATAATCAGTGTTTTGTAGGGTTCCAGTGCCATTTTGCTCGATGCAGTACTCAAAAGAATGAAGAATCACGTCTATATGTACTCATATCTAAAAAAAAATCACACAATTCAGTAAACAATCATAAAATCCTGTTTTAAAATGACTCCAGAACCCATTTTCAGCAGTTATTTATCCGCATAATAAAGCGTCAGTTCAAAGCAGTCCATTAACATCAAAGTGAGGTCAACAACTTATAACAGTTCATGTTAGATCTTCCATCTGTTTTCCACATCAGCCTGTCGGTTCCTCTTCTACAGGTATTATCTTGGTTCCTGTTTCCTTTTCTCTGAAAATAATAAGCTATTATTCCCCTCTGCATTCAAGGTTTGCAATAATTATTCCCTTCCTGCTTTCATGTTTCCTCATTCTAACTTTCTTCCTTTTTTCCAGAGAGAGTAAATAAGTTTTATTCGGCCTGCGTCAGGTTTGGACTCCACAGACCTCTCCATTGAATAATAAAAAAGAAAAACAATAACAGAACCAAGTAACCAAGATGATCAGAAAATGGCGATTCCATTTGGAAAACCTGTGACTTCATCAGCGTCCTCAGATTCAATCAATTATCTAGATCTCAGTTAACTGTCTTTGAGAGAATCGCTTATAGTAAAACGAGAGATGAAACACTTGCTCGGGCAACACAGACAACAAAAGGGCTCACACGAAAAAACCGCATGCGCGGCTGCAGTACGAAGGGATCACTTGAAGCAGGTTTTCGTTGTGCACCTTCGAGGACGACCTGAGGCCGGAGGCCCGTCTAGGGAGTTGGAGGAGTAGCATAATGAAGACGAGGACGAGAAAGACGAAGCGAAGGAAGGTAGAAATTAAGCATTAACGCGCCATGAAAGAGGTCCACATGACATAAACCACAGTAATGGTTGTCTTACATAAAATCAACAGATAACTGCAAAACGCTAAGTCATGTACAGCAAAGCAAAGGAGTTTATACCGTATATGCTGATTAGACTTATGCATGTTCAATATACACACCATTTACAGAAGATATATATATATATATATATATATATATATATATATATATATATATATATATATATATATATATATATATTTATACATATATAGAAATCATCAACACACAATCACGTGTGGAACAGAAATAAATTTCTGACTCACGTCAGGATCAACCCAGGTCTCTCAGGTGGAAAGCAAAGGCGTTACCCACTGGGCCATACAAGTCTAAAAGAAGTTGGAACCTGAGAGCAACTGCATTACCTGGGCAAGCTAACTGTTTGCATACCAGCGAGTTTTCCCCAACTTCCCGACTCAGCAATGACCCAATAGACAACATTTCATTCGAATTATCCCTTCTGATGAATAAGATAGAAATCATCAACACACAATCACGTGTGGAACAGAAATAAATTTCTGACTCACGTCGGGATCGAACCCAGGTCTCTCAGGTGGAAAGCAAGGGCGTTACCCACTGGGCCATACAAGTCTAAAGAAGTTGGAACCTGAGATGCATTACCTGGGCAAGCTAACTGCTTGCATACCAGCAGTGAGTTTTCCCAACTTCCCGACTCAGCAATGACCCAATAGACAACATTTCATTCGAATTATCCCTTCTGAGTGAATAAGATGAAATCATCAACACACAATCACGTGTGGAACAGAAATAAATTTCTTTATTCTAAAGGTGGAAAGCAAGGGCACCCACTGGGCCATACAAGTAAAAGAAGTTGGAACCTGAGCAACTGCAGGAATTACCTGGGCAAGCTAACTGCTTGCATATAACTATATATTCGATTATCCAGTGAATGTGTCATCAACACACAATCACGAAAGTTTCTCTCAGGTGGAAATTACCCAAATTGAACCTGAGATGCACCCAGGAATTACCTGGGCAAGCTAACTGCTTGCATACCAAAACAACTCAGCAATGGGTTCGATCGCGTGAGTCAGAAATTTATTTCTGTTCCACACGTGATTGTGTGTTGATGATTTCTATCTTATTCACTCAGAAGAACAAAAATGTTGTCTATTGGGTCATTGCTGAGTCGGGAAGTTGGGGAAAAATGCAAGCAGTTAGCTCCCCTTGTATGGCCCACACGTGAGTCAGAAATTTATTTCTGTTCCTTGTGTGTTGATGATTTCTATCTTATTCACTCAGAAGGATGAAATGTTGTCTATTGGGTCACACACAAGCAAATCAGCAGCCAACTTCTTTAGACTTGTATGGCAAAGTGGGTAACGCCCTTGCTTTCCACCTGAGAGACCTCGATCCTGACGTGAGTCAGAAATTTATTTATACATATATATATATATATATATATATATATATATATATATATATATATATATATATATATATATATGTATGTATATATCATATGGAATGATGCAGTGACAGTTATCTTTATTCTAAAGCCACCACTTATTAGGGCAAAGGCTTACTATATAATATATATAATATACATATGAGTGTGTATAATGAAAGTTTGTGAAATGTACAAATGAATATGCTTTACAAGTGCATACAAACAAAGATGCATTCGTGTTTGCGTAAGAACAAAGAAGCAAAAAGCTCCCCACAGCCTTTGGCCACATAACCCACACCTAAATCAGCAGCCCGTGGCAAAAGGCACAAATGGAAGCCGCTGCTGCCGGAGTGGACGGCCTGACCAGTCCCTCGATCGGGTCCTTCACTCGCATAAGACACTCAAACCAATCGAGCCATTTCCTTTTCTTTGTTGTCGCTCCTGACGGCATTGTTATTCAGCCTGTTCTCCAGTGAATGAGGTTTAAAGCACAGGGCGAACAAGTAGAGAGAAAGCACCGACATCTTTGGTCAGAACTGCCTAAATAGACGAATGAGATCGGAGGGTTGGATGGAAGCCCAACTGCGGAAAAAATCGAGCCGAGGGAAAGGAGAGGTTACCTGCACTTGTAAGGTACGAATTATGATAAAGGGGAATACGACAGCGCCAGGCGTCTAAAACCAGACAGGAAAGAAACTAATAAAGGTGGCAATACCACAGCAACATCATTAAAGGGCGAAATATGGTCGAATCTCAGCAAACTGTACTGATCTCTAAATGGTCTTTAAACATTGGGAGCTTTCACAAAAAAAAAGTAAAAAATGATCCGAAGTTTTTTCGACGCAACCGAGTTTTCTGTACAGCATATAATGCTGTATGAAACTCTCAGCCACGGCCCGGTGGTGGCCTATGTTGTTGGCACCTACAACGGTCCCAGACGCACGATCACGGCTAACTTTAACCTTAAATATAATAAAAACTATTGAGGCTAGAGGGGTGCAATTTGTTATGTTTGATGACTGGATGGTGGATGATCAACATACCAATTTGCACCTCTAGCCTCAGTAGTTTTTATGATCTGAGTTTTCAATAGTTTTCTTTTACAGAAAGCTAAAAGTTAATAAAGGAAAAAGTTCTGTTCAACTGTCCATCTAAAGAGTTATTTCGTGCTTTAGGAAGACAAAGGAAATGCACACCAATGCTAAACTTAATTATACACTTTCGAAACTTGACATTAATTTGCAGTATTTTTTCTATAAAATTTTGTACAATATACAATCTTCTGCAAAATGGACCCCCTTTCCTTAACCCTTTCTTTCCCAACATACACAATCTTTGATAAAATTCCTCTTCGTTCCCTATTCTTCCTCTCTCGCGGATCGATAAAGCAGCGGGGACTGACTGTCCACGGACTTCCCTTTCGTCCCTCCCTTTTCTGCCCTCCAAGCGATCTCTCTCTCTCTCTCTCTCTCTCTCTCTCTCTCTCTCTCTCTCTCTCTCTCTCTCTCTCTTAATCCTTCGGTTATTTTAGCTCTGTTTTCAAAAGCACCCATTTTATTTCCCAGTATTTTCGATTATTTATTTCTACTCGTCTGTTCCTTCTTTCTTCTTATGGTTTCTTTTTATTTCGTTCAGTTGTTTCCCTTGCTCTCATCTGTTATCCTTAAATTCATTCGGTTCTTCTTCTCATATAATATCTTTTCCATTATTTCTTCGGTTTCCTTCCGTGGAATCGTTGCTTCCTTTGACGTTCAATATTGATTCTTCTTCCCTTTATCCATTTTACTTTTGGTTCTCTTTTCGTTGGCAGTTTTTCCTTTTTCAGTTTCCGCGATTCTCTCCTGTTCATCAACGGAAATCTATTTCATCACTCTCCACTTCATTTCCTACCACTGGCCTTCAGTCCGTCTACATATTCTTCTCAGTCTCTTTATCCTTCGTGTTTCATTCCCCGTCGCTCCTGCGAATGCAGATCTTTCGGACCTTTGTTTCTCTTTATGTCTTTCCATAAATCCCTCTTTTGTTATATCCTCAATTTATTCCTCTCTCTCTCTCTCTCTCTCTCTCTCTCTCTCTCTCTCTCGCCAGTTCATATTACTTATTTTTTTGTTCTCTTCGGCAGGGACCACTCCCCCTTTTTATCCGTCTCACCTGTTTAAGTTTTGTTTCTCTCACCACACCCATTTCCAAAAGTATTAACATATCATTTCAGACTTTTTTTTATCGTTTTGTTAACAGTTTATTTCCCTTTCTCTCTCAAAGTTTTCTTTTCTTTTCTTTCCCTTTTCCTATCTAGTCCGCTTTTCCTTTAGGATCTTTGACACGATGTATTTCCTTTCTTCTGCAGCACACCGATGATTTTGTACGGGCCTTTTTCGTAAAGTGCCCTTTAACTTTATCAACCTGCTTCCTTTATGTTCGCCAAACTTGTTCCTCCTCCTTTATCCAATCTCTTTTGTCTTTCTCAAATAGTTCCTCATTCTTTCAGTGTAGCGATATTTTCCTTATCATCCTTTAAACAGTTTCAGTCGCAATATTACTGTACACCCTTTATCCTTTATGCTGCATTTCTTAACTGGTTCCCGTCTGATCTCGTCTTTATTGCAGAGCATCTTATTTTGAGAGAAAAATATCGTTTGTAATTTTATAGATACGGTATTCATTAATAGTTAACACATGTACTGAAGCATAATTTGTAATGAAGTTAAATAAACTGCATAATTATAGTAAATAATTAAGCATAATTTATAGAGATAAAAATCATATACCTCAACTGCATGCTCTCTGAATAACTATTCCCGTATTCCTGAGGGAACGTGCAAGGTCTGGGTATGTGTACCCCAATCCAGGAACGTCTGTGAGGGAAAAATCCAGGAAGTGAATGTCTTTCTCAGTCTACAATTAAGAAAATTATTCAGAAAATGAAATGAAAATAATTTTCCCGAATGTGATGAGAATACCTGTTCTATGCATGAAAAATTGATTCTGATAACTGAAAAGAAGGCAAATAGTTTGGTGTGCTTTCTGCTGCATTTCTTACCTGGCTCCAGTTTGGTCTCATCTTTATGGAAGTGCATCTTATTTGCAAGATGTCCTTCGCTTCTCAGGCATTAGCTCGGCATTTGGAGGCTCAGTGGGTTCATTCCCGTGTTCTTTCTTAATTGAATGTTCCTTTTCTAGTTTAACTTGTTATATTTCTTCTCATTTCTCTATTCTAGTGTCTTGCTCTGCTATCCTTCGTTCCCATTTTCTTTCTCTACTAATTTATCTTCTATCGTTTTCCTAGATTAATCTCTTTGATTTGCCTCCATTTCTTGCTACTCGCTCGGCCCATTTGTTCTTTCACTGCATTTCTAATCAATTCTACAGTAGTTCGTTATATATCTTTCTTATGCATCTGGCTTCTCCCTCTCCCACATAGCTTTTCCCTTTTCCTCTTATATACTCCTACCTACCTACTCCTCTCTCTCTCTCTCTCTCTCTCTCTCTCTCTCTCTCTCTCTCTGTCCTAGTTCCTCGTTGGGAGAGTGGGTTCCGTTCTCAGCTAGCACTCTGCTGGCCGCGGTTCGACTCTCCGACCGGCCAATGAAGAATAAGTGGAATTTATCTCTGATGATAGAAATTCATTTCTCGCTATAATGTGATTCGGATTCCACAATAAGCTGTAGGTTCCGTTGCCAGGTAACCAATTGGTTCTTAACCACGTAAAATAAATGTAATCCTTCGGGCCAGCCCTAGGAGAGCTGTTAATCACCTCAGTAGTCTGGTTAAACTAAGGTATACTTAACTTCTCTCTCTCTCTCTCTCTCTCTCGTTTTTATCAGGTTACTTCCTTTACCATTTCGGACTGGTTTCTTCCTTCGGATGGTACTTAGGACAAGAGTTTATTAACTGCCCTAAATCAAAACCACGAACCGATAGTAAGCTAGAAAACGGGTAAGTGAAACATGATAGTTGAGAATGAAAAAGCGCATTGAAGATATTAAAGTGAAACTTGACACAAAACTTTAAGCAAGGCTAAAAGTTAATTGCGAAATCCTATATTTTACAAAAAAAAAAAAAAAATCTTATTATCTTTAAATATAAGATGAGGTCGTGGATACTGTACTACCATGAACATCAACAATACCAACAAGGGATACAGTGTATCTCACGTTTCTGATTAAAATATCGGTGAAACAGAATGGGACCAATTGTTAGTAATCTAACACTTCCTTCTAAATGAAACTGGTAGTGTAAGTAAACATACCGAGTCCGTCGACTTGTTAGAAAACCTGTCTTGTTATTCCAAAGGACGGTGAAAAGTTAAGTACATTTTAGTTTAACCAACCACTGAGCTGAACTGCTCTCCTAGATGCTTTAGATTTATTTTTAAGTGGCTAAAACCAACCAACTGGTTACCTTGTTATTCCAGAGGAATCGAACCACATTATGACGCAAATGCCCCTAATTCTTCACTTATGTACAGTTTATATTTTATATTTTGATATGGACCCGAGGAGGGAAAACCGTTTCTCGTGTCATTTTCATTCAATATTCGACCGCACTGGCTGCTTCATATCACAAGAGGGGACCTCCTTAAAATTTAGAGGACATGGCGCAGCGCTTGGCTCCTTGTCAGCCATCTCATTTCCATGCACCCAATCTTGGGTCGGAGGCCAACAGACTTCGACTGAAGTGTAGCGGGGAGAGAGACGAAAAGTCTATTCGTGGGTCTTGTGACATTAAACTTGTGTAGTGACTTCAAAGAGTTTTTGCAATTATTTCTGTAAATTTTAATAAAAAGTCTGGACCTTGGACCATAGCTGCTAATTCTGCAGCGAATATGGATGCATCGTCCATTTGACTGAGCATAAGCTGCTACCATGACTTTGCCACGGCACACCAAACTATCTGCCTCCTTTTCAGTTATCAGAATAAATTTTTCGTGCAGAGAACAGGTATTCTCATCACGTTCGAGAAAATGACTTTCATTTCATTTTCTGAATCATTTTCTTTATTGTGGACTTAGAACAGACATTCACTTCATGGATTTTTCCTTCACAGAGGTTCTTGGATTGAGGCACATTTACCCTCATGAATACGGGAATAGTTAGTTATTCAGAGAGTATGCAGTTGAGGTGAAACATTTTTTATCCTTGGTTTTTATCCTCAACTGTTTACTATAATTATACAGTTTATTTAATTTCATTACAAATTATGCTTTAATACATGTATTAACTATTAATGAATATCGTATCTATAAAATTACAATCGATATTTTTTTATAGTTTACAAACATACCTGGTCTGTGTGGAGTAAAAGCAAGGTCTAGATAAGAGAAACGCGTCATCGGAAAAGTAACCGTCACTTATACGCAAGTGACTGCGAGCAAATTTTGAGTTCAGCTTTGTATAGACTGGAATTGGAATATGAAATTTATGCCAAAGGCCAAGCACTGTCACCTATGAGGTCATTCAGAGCTAAAAAGAAAATTAAGAGAGAAGGAGGTTTTAAAGGTATAACAGGAGGAAAGCATCGCAGTTACATACTACAAATCAATTGTTAGGAGAAGGTGGAAAGTAAGATGGAAGAAAGATAATATCAACGGAGGTACAGTAAACAGAATGAAAGGGGTTGCAGCTAGGGGCCGAAGGGACGCTGCAAAGAACTTTAAGTACACTTTGTATAGAAAATGACATCAGGTCGGCACTACCACCAACAATACACAGAACTTAACCCTCAGCTAAGTAGAAGCAGACAGGTATCGTGTTTACACTATGCGAAATAAATGTAATATCGCACATTCTACATCTGAATGCGTAAATATATTCTGCAAGTTTTAATATTGTTTCTATTAATTATATAGAAATATTCACAAGCAAGTTCTTAAGGTAAACAACTAAGTATTTCAAGCAATTATTGAGTTATATTATACCCAAACTACCTATTTTTTCAAGATTATTCTTTTAAAATGAAACACTTTTACGTTAGACATATACCTTATACCTTTTACATTTACTTTCATTTTCGATTTATATGCTGCTGTATGCATTTACTGTATGTGTAAATAAGTCATTTCTCAATCAATCTTAATTTTCTTATTAAACGAAAATTTACACATCTTTCGCTTGTGGCCCATACTACCAGACAGCGAATGTTATACCATAACAGTATGAATTACATTTCATATTTTTGCCTTTCTTCACAGAGATCACTATGTACAATGCTATACTTCTCATCAGTGTAAAGGGATCTATGATGCAGAACTCAGAAGGGTTCTCACTCGATCGATCGATCAAGATGTGGGAAACAATGCTCTTGACAGTGATGTCTCCGCTTTTCAACCTGTCTGATCTGAGAAGGTTTCGAGGACCTTATGTGAAACTTTGTAAAGGTACGTCCCTTAAGAATCTTAAAGCTGAGATCTTTCGGGAAGCTCCTCATTTCCGTAGCATCACATAATCCATGACTCTCCTCAAGTTCTGAGGGAAGTCTGGCAGACCTCTAACGCTTATATCCGGGTCTGGATGTATCCAATGAATGTGGCACAAATAAATCTAAACAGTTTTACTTGTGGTGAATTTAAAACCACTAACGATGGTCTAAAAATAGCTACGCTTAATCAAATAGCCTTTTTATGAGCTATGTCTAATTGCATTAGTTTGGATTGACAAGAGTGCGAACATACTTGACAGTCATGGTTAAGTTTGGCCCTAGAGGAATCATATAATGAAAGTGGAACATTGCTACTGGCTCCCTAACGAAAACCAGTAAAATTGATTCTTGTCTACCAGCTATGTGTAAAAATTTCATTTTTTTTTTTTTTTTTTTTGTAGGGTACATTATTACCTTTTAGAGAAAGAGTTTAGACCTGCATTTTCCTGTATCTAGAGAAATTCACGGCAACAATTTTAGATGAAGCAAAATTTACTTATTTTCCTCAGCCGTCTGTTTGTTGCACTCGTAGACTTACGGAAATATTGACATGCGGATGTAAAATACCCTTCACTGCAGTATAGAGCACAGCCACCGATGCTATTTAGAGCAACAGTAAAAGAAATAAAGCCTAGTATATCATGCGGCTGGACTACTTTAACTATAAGAACGAATTTATTGCACTATTTACACTACTAAATATAATGAATATATGAACTTTATCGTTTTTCCCAATTTGTGGAATTACTTGGTGAACTGTGTGTTTTATACCAGCAATAGCATCCTCCGGTCATTCTCTTCTGAGGTGCACAAGTTTTGTTTCAGTGGCAGACTTTCTAACCATTCTTGTGTGGCAACAATAGCCCTTTGTAGTCACTCTCCTCAGGGCTGTGAAACTCTTGTTTCAGTGAAATACTTTGTATATTTTGTAGTCATTATGCTCAGAGCTGTGAAGTATTATAACAAGATTACCACTATATGGCCATTCCCCTCAAAGCTTGATAAGTTTTGTTTTACTGACAGACTGCGACCATTCTCCTCAGTTGTACAAGACTGCACACTAATGTTAGCTCTTTGTAATCATTCTTCTTAGAACTGCACAAGTTCCATTCTCCTCAGAGCTGTAAATGTTTTGCATCAACAACAGCACTTTGTATTACTCTCCTCAGAGCTGTACAAGCTTTGTTTCAGCTATATCCTTGTCGTCATTCTCCTGAGAGCCATGCAAGTTTTGTAATAAGAGCACTGTGTGGTCATTCTCCTCAGAGGGGCACAAGCTTTATTTCAGTGACAGACATTGCGACAATCCTCCTCAGCCTTACAAGTTTTGCAGCGATAGTAATTTGCAGTCGTTCTCCTCAAAGCTGTACAAGCTTTGTTTCAACGGTAAACTTTGTAGCCATTCTCCTTAGAGCTGTGAAAGGTTTATACCAACGATAGCACCTTCTATTCATTCTCCTCAGAGTTGTACAAGTTTTGTTTCAGCGTTGAAATTTGGTGGCCCTTCTCCTTGCAGCAGTATCCTCTGTACCGTTAAAAATTTTATGTGTATTCCACATTGTTACATTCATTCTGTCTTTATCTGTTTACTTGATTCTTTTATTCTACTGTGCGCTTTTGCCATAGTTTCTTTTCTTACTCTCCTAAATTTCTCCACAGTCTTTCTTATTACATTTTTCTTAATGTTTCCTAGCTGACTCCTTTACGGCCACTTTTAGTGTTAATGATTCCTGTCTGTTAATCACGCTACTTCCACGCTGACATTTGCCAGATTCCCATCCTGGTTTTTGGTTTGTCAGTCACTGCTTAATCCCTTTTTTTCTGTTTCTTTCCTCCCAGTGCTCTACATCGTTCCCCCTCATACATTTGTTGTCAGACATGAGTCAGCCAATAACCATACAAGGTAACAAAAGAAAAATAGAAATAAAACAAATAAAGGTCTAGTGAAGTGAGTTACATTTTAAAACAGCTCTGTCATTCTTGCCTACTTGTGATCAGGGACGTCGAATCCTTGATGCAAGTCAAGGAAAAAAAACAATTTTTGTTCTGATTTCCCTTGATCTCACTTGGCTTCCATGTTTCCCAGTGGTAAAATTATGTTATTACACTTTTGTTTTGCACACACGCACATCTATCTATCTATCTATCTATCTATCTTATCTATCTATCTATCTATCTATTTAACTATCCATCTATCTATCTCTCAGTCTATCGATAGACAGATAGATGTGTGTAAAAAACAAAACAGTAATAACATAATTTTACCACTGAGAAATACAGAAGCCAAGTGAAACCGAGTGAAATCAGAACAAAATTAACTCTTTACCCTTGACTTGCATTAACGATTCGAAGCACACACACACACACGCACGCACACACACACACACACACACACACACATACACATATATATATATATATATATATATATATATATATATATATATATATATATATATATATATATATATATGCATACATAATTAGGCGCGTTTGTGTGACATAAGTACCATGATGGTGCATAAGAAGTCCAATACAAGCCGCTAAGAGACTGCTGCCATTAAAGGCACTGAAGGATCATGTGTACGTAATGAAACGATCTCTTTGATGTCAGAGAAAGAGCTAGACATTATGGATTGATCATTCTGTAAAGTGGTGTCATTACTGCTGGATGTATCTGCATGCCATTTCGTGTAGGACGAAGCGAATGCCAACGAAAGGGAAGAAAAAGGCAATCTACTTAATACTTAGGTAGTTTCCGTGCTGTTCAGCAACAGTGTTCATTAAAAAGATGCGCTGTGCCATTCAAATATTGCAAGAAGAAAGCGACATCGTATACACACATACACACACACAATCCGTTAACGCAAAAGCATCAGAAAACATGCAAA
This sequence comes from Macrobrachium rosenbergii, assembly GCF_040412425.1. Classification (NCBI taxonomy): domain Eukaryota; kingdom Metazoa; phylum Arthropoda; class Malacostraca; order Decapoda; family Palaemonidae; genus Macrobrachium; species Macrobrachium rosenbergii. The sequence goes on from NC_089786.1 coordinate 20,107,873, forward strand.
ACGTAATTTGTGATGCTGGGAGGACCCTCGATGACGTCAAATGCGTTATGACTCTGCCCCTTTGGAGAGGATTTGTTCATGAACTCGTCGCAACTGAGCACCTGGGTAGGGTTACAGTCATTCTATGAAAGAGAAAGCGACTTGTGGTTGGAATATGGGAAAATGTAAAATCTGGTATTGGTGCAGCTAAAGCAGTTTGGGTGCCAAGAGGTCAGCGTTGGACAGCTGGACATATGAGCGGAGTACCCCAGGGGCCCCATCCACGTCCTTCCTTGGGGAAACCTTCCACGTACTGTACCTTCACAGGAAAATGCACCCAAGGAAATCTATGTCACTATGTGATGGGCATTCATCAAGACTTAAACAGTTTTGCAGAATCACCAAATATTTTAGTAAAAGTTGTACCTAACAAGGCTTATTTTCATAATGATAAACCGGTGGAAGGACTTAATGCAAGAACACATAAGAGTAAAATAAATATATAAATAAATACATTAAAAAGCCTGGTATCTAGATTTAAATTGTTACAAATGACCTCGTCGAAGGGAAAGGAACTAAGAGCCCATATGCACTCCCAGGGCAGAAATGGGGTTGGGGGTCGGGTGAAATCCCTGGATTGTTGGAAATGGTAAAAGAGAGGTCATACAAAGGCCCACTACCCTCTGCTATATTTATGACAATACACTGCTTGTAACACACCCGACCATGGGCTTGTCGCTGCGCAATTAGTAACTTTAGAACTGCGAATTTAGCAACTTCTTTCCTCGATGATGGTGCTGGCTGAATTGGCTTCAGCAGTTGGTCATAATATATTTATTTATTTGGATGTCATAACAGTGGTAATAAAACCAATAAAACCCTCGAAAAGCCATTTTTCAAATTCGGTTAAAATCATGGAAGCAGTGTTGCTGAAAATAGAAAATTTTGGTTCTTTAGGATGAAAGTGGAATGTTTGAAGGACGTCATCTCCCTCAGAGAATGACTGTTTTGATAAAGGAGGAAAAGTCATTCCAATGACAGTATCGCGCAAAGGAAGCGTCATGTTATGAAAAGTTCATTCATCAAGGAAATCGAGGATCTTGCTCGTCTGAAGGATGAATTAAGGAAGCAAGACTTTCAAGGAAGAACAGAAGAAGAAACTCGTAGCAAACTTGAAAAGGGACTGCCTTGTGATGAATTGCGGGCTTATCCCAAGTTGGACCTATCCTCTAAGTGACGGCAGAGGCCAGTAATGTGTAATAGTTGGGTGAAGTTTCAAACCTGATGTTTTCGAATAAACAAGGAACAATAATCTGAGTAAAATGCCGGTTATACTGAATGATGCAAAATTTGAATGCACTTCAGATGCAAAGACAACGAAGTTTTTTCTCTTTAAACGCGCGGTACGAGTCGTGTGCTTGGCTGCAGCAACATGGGTGAAAACAGATGAATTCGTGAATAGAGGACATGCGATTTTGAAGACATAAATGCTGTTTCAAAGTTTATGCAGGTTTATACAAGAAGCACATTGATTACCATAAAAAGGGAGACACAATTGCTCTCCTGTTCTGCCTCTCTTTAACTGTTTCATTCTCCCAGATCTGTGCACCATTTTACCTTTGAAGACAGCCTCTCTCTCTCTCTCTCTCTCTCTCTCTCTCTCTCTCTCTCTCTCTCTCTCTCTCAGCTAAAAACAAAAGATATAATCCCTCAAACACATTGACAAGGAACTACCACTCAGTTCTTTGTCAAGGTTGGCCTTCAGTGAATTCCAAAATAATTCAGGTTTTAATGCTTTGACAAGAGATCTGACCTTCAAATGGATTGTCTGTCAAGACAGGGAGAGAGAGAGAGAGAGAGAGAGAGAGAGAGAGAGAGAGAGAGAGAGAGAGAGAGAGAGAGAGAGAGAGAGAGAATACATATTTGTGAGTATGTGTACGTATGTACCAGGGAGAGACAGGGCAGGAATCTGTGTGCATTGGTATGCGTGAGTGTGTATGTGTGTTTGGAGAGAGAGAGAGAGAGAGATGCTATTTTTCTGCGTGTACATGAGAGAGAGAGAGAGAGAGAGAGAGAGAGAGAGAGAGAGAGAGAGAGAGATTCCTCTGTTATTCTGTGTGCATGTGTGTGTGTGTGTGTGTGTGAGAGAGAGAGAGAGAGAGAGAGAGAGAGAGGAGAGAGAAAGCTCACATCTGTCTGTGCTTAAGAGAGAAAGAGAGGAGAGGGCACGATGCTTGTGGTGTCTGTAAGACAGCGAGAGAGGGAGAACAAAGAAGAGCAAAGCAGAATGGATAATGTTTATTCATCGTGAATGCATTCTTCATGCACTGGAGCCTCCTGCACTCTACACGGAATGTACTCTTTCATATCTGTGTCAATAAACTTATAGACAAGAGAAGGAACTCATGCATACAGCCAGGGATACATGGAGATAGGATCATGAACACACTCGTATATGCATCATACTGTACATGTATATATATATATATATATATATATATATATATATATATATATATATATATATATATATATATATATATATATATCTATATATATATATATATATACATATATATATATATATTATATAGCCACAACTTTCGTGTGTGATCAGATGCACTAGACTTCATAATATTTTACATCCAAGGGGAATTATAATTGATAATATATAATCATGCAACCAATGGGATTCGAACTGCCACCTGTTTGGGAGATTATCACTTAGTGGTCACTGTAAATTTCGTTGTTTCCGCCGGGACACGAACCAGGCATCAGTTCAGAACTCCCACGTTTGACCAGCACCATTCATTTATATATAGTTCCTCTTCGGTGATAATTTATCGGAGTATATCTTAGTTTAACCAGACCACTGAGCTGATTAATAGCTTTCCTATATATATATATAAGGATTAGATTTATTTTTACGTGGCTAAGAACCAATTGGTTACCTAGCAACGGGGACCTACACACTTCTTGATAAAGCCGAACCACATTATAGCGAGAAATGAATTTATTTATCACCAGAAACAAATTCCTAAGGGTTGATAACTGGCCGGTCGGTGGATTCGAACTGCGACCAACAGAGTGGTAGCAGTGAGAACTGTATTTTCGTTACTCCTAAGATATTGCTGAATTTGATATTAAAAAAAATGTAAATATCAAAAATTTTACAGTGTTTGTAAGATATTGTGAAATTGATATTAAACAAATATACTTGGCATTTGTAAATATAAAAATTTTATGTGACAATATATATATATATTATTTATATATATGTATATTTATATATATATATATATATATATATATATATATATATATATATATATATATATATATATATATATATATATATATATATATATATATATATATATATCTCTCATCAGGATCAGAACCCAGGTCTTTCAAGTGAAAGGCAAGGCGCTACCAACTGGACCACACAGTTCATAAAAGATTTGGAAAGTTGGACTTGTGTGGTCCGGTTGGCAACGTCCTCCTTGCCTTACAATTTAAAGACTTTCAATCCCGATGTTAGTCAGAAATTTATTTCTGTTCCACACATGATTGTGAGCTGATTAATCTGTCCCTGAATATATAAGAAAAATATACAGATTTATATTATCCTATATATATATATATATTTGTTATAACAAATATATAAAAAAGTGTTGTGTGTGTGTGTGAGTGTGTGTGTGTGTGTACATATAATTTATTCCCTTAACATGGGAGACTTTAAGAAAATATAATGCGCAAGAAACTGCAATCATTCGTTTAAGACTCACCAGCTGCAAACTGGTTTTTTCGTAACACAATAACCACACTTAAACTACCCTTCATAATCTTGCTTCTAAAGTCTTTCAACCAGCATATATAAAATTACACATGTTTGGACCTGCCCCTCCTTTCCCCACAAATCCTCAAAAGATTTATCCGTATTTGCACCTACACTAACCCTTCACTCAAAACTCATGTCCCAATGCTATTTCATTCATTTAGTTAAACTCACTCCATGATAAATGCATATTACACAAAAAAAAATTGCCCCAAACTAAATCCGCATTTTTAAATTTTTGTAAAAGAAAACTATTATCCAGCTTTGTCTGTTGTAACTTTAATTCTGTCTGCACTTTTTTTTGGACCCCCTCAGATCTTAAAAAAACTGAGGCAAGAATGACAAAATGATAAAATCATCCACCTCCAATCATCAAACATACCAAACTTACCTCCAGCCTCAGTAGTTTTTGTTTTATTAAAGTTTAATATAATTTTTTAGCCAAAATCGTGCTTCTTGCAAAAGATATTGTTTACAAAAAAGAGAATTATTGTGCTGTGGTTAAAATTTTAGGTGCCGCAGCTCACGAACCTGTATAACTTTTAATTGTCTATTTTCGGTCCTTGTAGCCTGAACAGAAAACTCGATTGATCCGAAGAAACTCCTTTGTTTTTTAAACTGTTTATTCATTTAATCCTGTTTTGGCAGTTTTACAGAATTTGGCAGTTGTGTTATGAATGTTATGGTGATCGTTGTAATGTTTAATCTATAACTGCATCTGTTATTTAAAACAGCTTTCAGTAATAAGATTACACACATATTTCTTCAGTCTGCTAATATATATATACATATATATCGATATATACATATATATATACTATAGTATATATATTCCTATATATTTTATATATATATATATATATATATATATATACATATATATATATATATATATATATATATATATATATATATATATATATATATATATATATATATATTTATAATCATGAAGTTAGAAATGTTGTTTAATATCCAATTCATGCTACCTCGGGAATATCCCCGATGGGGATTTATCACCGAAGGGGAATTTATAAATGATAAATGGATCGGTACTGCCGGGTCTCGATCCCTCGACACAATTACCTTCCAACGACTCCAGTCGATGGTTTACCCACTGAGCCATCTCGACTGGAGTTGTTGGAAGGTAACTGTGTCGAGGGATCGAGACCTGGCAGTACCAATCCATTTATCACTTATAAATTCCCCTTCGGTGATAATTCCCCATCGGGGATATTCCCAAAGTAGCGTGAATTTGATATTAAACAACATTTGTAGCTTCATGATAGTACATAAATGACGGTGTGATAAAAATTCCATATATGTATGTATATGTATGTAATCCCGAGCAGACAACCTCAACAGTATTTGCCGCTTCTACCGAGAAGGCTCTTCAGCAGCAAGTCGAATCCTATACGCACCTCGGGTTATTCACCCTTTCATTGGACTTATATCACTCTATTTGGGTACTGGGATCATTCACGAGAGGAATGTGTGTGTACGCAAAAGAGGAGGTACTGGCGCACGGCACTGCCCTCTTGAGTGTGTACGAACCGTTAGGAATGCTTCGAACTGAGCAGCAGAGAAATCATAATAATGAAAGAAACACAGTAGGAGGGCCAAGCGACCTCCCCTTGGAAGCGAAATTCGATCCCGGATGATAAACCTCTTCAGAAAAGAGCTTGAGCCAGGTACTCAACCGCGTGGAAATTTACGAGAAATTAAGATTCTACGAGTACTCTCCCAATTATTAATTCTAAGGTGCGAGTCTTCACTGGTATATTTATATCTCTACACAAAATATACACATACACATACACAAACATGTGTGTGTATATATATATATATATATATATATATATATATATATATATATATATACTAAAAAGGACCTATTAAAACTGGATGGTATATGATTTTTATTCATAAAAGTAACTTTTTCTGAATAAAAAAACTATATACATCCATATTAATAGGCCCTTTAGTAATATACTAATACAGAACAACTGTGTATGTGAAAAGTTAATATAAACATGTATATATACAAATATATATATATATGTATATATATATATATATATATATGTATACAGGGTGAACAAATAGTTGGTGGAAAGTAGATGATTAAATCTATTTTGAGATTACATATACAGTTATACTAACTAATGCAATGAAATTTTTATAAACAATTATTGCATTTACAATTAAATTTTATTGTATACAATAATACAATACTGAGGCACTGAAATATAATATTATATATATACATATATATATATATATATATATATATATATATATATATAATAGCCTCAATGCCACAATACTTAACTTCTCGAATTCTTCGCCCTTTTTTGGATACGCTTGTCACTACAAAGCCTTAAGATCCAAGTGCAAGAAATATGAAGACATTATGATGTTTGGTAGCGGGAAAAGAACCTGGTCCCAAAATCACAATGGGGTCACGTTGCCGACCTGACCATATATATATATATATATATATATATATATATATATATATATATATATATATAAATATATATATATATATATATATATGTATATATATAAATATATATGTATATAATATACACCATCGTTATAGTATAACCCTAACACGAACCCTATTCCAACAATTGTCTACCTACTTTTGGTTCACCCTGTATATGTGTGTGTGTGTATTTGTAAGCCATGTAAGATGAGTGAAAAGCTTTGAAATAATCACGTTTTACGACCTTAGCTCTTAGCCATATGGAGGAGATGGGTTAAATTCATTTCCAAGTACAAGACATGGACTAGATTAGAGTCGAAATCAACTTAATATTTTTCTTAGTAGTAGAATGGATAACCCACCTGTGCACATCTGTATCTAAACCAGATACTAAGGGGTTTTCGTGGCTGTAAATCTGGGAATATAAAAAAATTATTGGTGAAAAATTAATGACAATACTATCAACCATAAGTACTCACACTTATATATGTACACACAAACACACACACACACACATGTATATATGTATGTACTCTATATATATACATACATACATATATATATATATATATATATATATATATATATATATATATATATATATATATATATATATATATATATATATATATATATAAACGAGCTTGATGGAGTGCTATGCTGTGCAGGGCAGGAGGGTGGATAATCATGTTTCCCCTACCCTACCGATCCCATACCTACCCCCCCACTCGTGGCGGACAAACAGGTTTGGAGGAGGAGGGTGGATGTGTCATGTCTCCCCTACCCTCCCGATTTCCTACCTACCCCCACCCAAGCCGACAAACAAGATCCACTCGGATTTTATTATTATAAGAAGATAGAAATTGCCATTCAGATTCAATATTTTCGTCTTCTATTTCTTAACATGAACTGAAAAAGCATTAAACACAAAAAATGCTAATGATTAGATTCATAATCGTATAAAGCAATTATGACGCATTCCTGAAAGTATCACCCGCCTCGAATCAAACAAGAACGACAGTTACAAAGTTCGATTTTTTAACAGAAAACTGGGGTGACTTTTCGACGGAGATCGACAAATATGGCATCAAAAGATCTTGCTGGGTACAGTCCTCTCAAGCTGCCTGAAACTGGTCCTTATTCGCCGGATCTCTTCAATTAAATATGAGGCGGAACCTCTGCGACAAATAAGTTAATAAGCACATCGTTACAACAAAACTTTTTCATTCCTTTTTAAAAAACTACTACGCCGGCAACAATTATAGCTACTGTACTATTGAGGTTGCTGTCACTGATGCTACAGTACTTACAATAATTATAGTCATCGCTGTTATTATCTCTAATAATAGTAATAATAAATTATCATTACTAACTTATTTTGGAAATGTAAATCAATGCGCAGAAGCATTCCACATCATAATAAGGAGAGAGAGAGAGAGAGAGAGAGAGAGAGAGAGAGAGAGAGAGAGAGAGAGAGAGGATAACTGAAAGAAGGAAGACGTTTAGATACGAAATAGATGAATAATTAATAATTAGTGAATAACAGACACACAGTGAAATCAGTAGGGAAAGACAGAGGAGAAAGTCCCATATGAATGCACACAACTTCCACAGAAGCGAAGGAAAATCCCTGTTGAAGACCTCATCTGTTGCAGTTCTCAGTCCGAATTGAGCGAGCAATCTAAAATGTGGTAAAATTAATTTTCCTTGTTCTCCAAAAACTTGTATTATTTTATAGCATTTTTACCACACCTGCTAAATCTCCCTCACTCTTGTTTTTAATCATTCTCTTCCTATACTAATGTTAATTCTCCTCCTCTTTTCCTTGTTAAGGTGCTCAGCTTCTTTCAAGTCTAATCACTTTTATCTTCATGGAGCCGGAAGGCAAATGCACCCTCATTCCGGCGTCTCTCGGTGTTTACATTAAGTTTTGGAGGTCATTAACGCTATCAGAATTGCAAAACAGAATTTCGTTGAGGGTCTTCAGCAAACTGAAGTGTCCTCAAGGTCGCTGGCATAATGGATACGAACAACTAAGTTTGCATTAGCTCTATTACATACAAATAATAGAACCTGTTTTCAAAAGGGTCTCTTTTTGCCCGATGTAAGGGTTTTTATTATCTGGAGATGGATGGCAGAAGTTTTAACAGGAGTGCCTCACGTGTATACACACGCACAAACACACACACAAATCCTCGCATACACACACAATATATATATATATATATATATATATATATATATATATATATATATATATATATATATATATATATATATATATATATATATATATATACATACATATGTATATATACATATGTATATATACTATACAAATACATACAACTGTTCATTCAAAAACAAACACCAAAGCGAGAATATCTAAAAATGAGAGTGACAAATGACTAAAACCTTATAACCTTAATGATTTGAAATAGAAGCCACACCTAACGACTCATCGTGTCTCTGGGCTTTCGAATAATTAAGTTCTCTCTCTCTCTCTCTCTCTCTCTCTCTCTCTCTCTCTCTCTCTCGAGCAACGTAACTACGGCATGAAAACCGATACTGAAAACTCCCCCAAACATCCAGAACGCGTCTATTTCCATTCCATGTTGCAGCCATTCGCAATGGAGACGGGGATCACTGGCATATTGGTGCACAACAACAGAGGAAAGATATCCCTTCAGGTGTCAGATATCAATAAGCAATATTTTCAGAGGTGTGATCACGTCATGATTGCTTCTCTCTCTCTCTCTCTCTCTCTCTCTCTCTCTCTATATATATATATATATATATATATATATATATATATATATATATATATATATATGTGTGTGTGTGTGTGTGTGTGTGTGTGTGTGTGTGTGTGTGTGTGTGTGTGTATATATATAAATTATATACATATACTATTCACTCCGAGAGCCGAAGTTTTTACAAACAACACAAACCTATATAAATCCTTACAGATATCAATAAACAATAAAAAACAACGATTCATATAAATTCAGCTATGTTTGCAAACGCACGTGCAGTGTAGTCTTTTGCGCAAGTGGGCGTCCTTTTCCATACACAAATAGACCCAAGATTGCAACCTTGCCTGAACGTCAATAGAATCTCATTAGGATGGGAGTCGGATAGGAGAACGGACAGGAAATAGTAAGAAGTTGTATGTCATTAAATTTCAAGGAAAATAAAGCCACCGACCAGCCTGTGGTCGTGCATTACCTTGAGAAAAGAAGGGTAAAAATAAACACTGAAATATAAATATCCAGAACATCAAGTTCATTGTAAATATAATTGCAAGTCGTCCAGGGTTGGCAATGACGTTATGTAATCATTCTCTCTCTCTCTCTCTCTCTCTCTCTCTTCAGGGTAAAGCTTTACTCGCCATTTATGTTTTTATAGCACATGGCAGAATCTATTACAACACGGAAGGAAGGCTTTCAACGTCAGCCCAAAACCATTTCGACCGAGCAGGTCAATCAATATTCATCTGAAGGGCGTAAGAGAGAGAGAGAGAGAGAGAGAGAGAGAGAGAGAGAGAGAGATCTCTCAGCTCGTTGTACATGACGCATGTGTCTCTTGAGGCAGACCCAATCGACAGAACTGAAATTCCTTTTCAGCACTAACGCGGAATCAATGGGGACAAACCACCACCACCACCACGTCCCGTCCCTACCCACTCCCACCCCCTTCTTCTTCTCCCCTCCCCTACCACACCACAGACGGTCCCTCCCCATTTCTCTTTAGTCAATTAATCCACTGAAGGTCAAGTTTATATCGACTTCTTTCTAAGCGTCTGGAATGTCAACTGCTGAGGCTTCTCCCTCGCCCGAGATGTTCACATTGCTTCTCAGATGTTGGCACCGCGTGAGGGCTGGAGTATTTAGGGCATTCGGATATCCCTCACGGCTACATTTTCGGCACACGCCCCCTGCCTTCTTCTTTTTTATTTATGTTTTTTTCTCTAAAATGATCAATAACGTATAATTAATGATTTTTACTAAACTCGACAGCGTAATGTTTTACACGCTGTTTGTAAATGTTCTGGTTACACACCTTTCCCCCATTTTTATAATCTTGATAATCTTTCCCGGTAAATCTTCAGGGTTATGATAATCTTCGCTTCAGGTTTTGGTGTTGTTAAGAAGATCGGCAGTGATCTATAATGAACTTGGTAGTCATCGAGAAATCTGGCAGTGATCTTGACATATTCCACTGATCTAAAAACTGAGTCAATCTATTCTGCTGAATTAAAAATCTCAGCTTCGAATTTCTTCCACTGAATACCTGATATCAAGCTTTTAGTCAAAGACTAATTTTTGTCCCGCTGTGGTTTCTTCTTAGTAATATACATAATCAAAATTTCTCATGCACTCGCACAAAATAAGTAAAATGACAAAAATACCAAGTTTCAGTTCAAATCTGACTGGTAAATATTCGGTTTTCATATTCTTAAATTAAAAACTCTCGCAAATCAGAAAAACATTAGAAATATTGCAAAATCACTGCTTGTGGAAAAGGATCCATCAGTCGAGAATAATTGAGCTCGAGAATAATTGAGCACCTTTGCAGAAGTTTGTTTGGTGACTTTTCGAGAAAAACTTCGGTTTATTTTGGTGTTGAAATTTTGCCTTTGGGAAAAGATGGGTCTGTATCCTCAAAAAGAAGGTCAAGGTCAAGGTCGCTTACATTTGCGTCAAACGAAAATGTCGGCGGGAGGTTCTTTCACAGCTTGACAACCAATATCTGAAGGCGGAAAGGAAATGGAGAAGAATAAGTTTATATTTGCCGAACAACATGTTTGATTATAAGAAAAAGACTGTTTGTTGTTGCCTTTGCCAGGTTCTTATTAAACGATGTAGCAGAAACTAAATAATTTACTAGAGCCTTCTGTCGTGGAGAGAGAGAGAGACAGAGAGAGAGAGAGAGTTCTAAGACTAAACATTTGTAAATTTCAGTAAACCTGGAGTAAAACTGTCATGGAGAGAGAGAGAGAGAGAGAGAGTTCTAAGACTAAACATTTGTAAATTTCATAGTAAACCTGGAGTAAAACCGTACCTTACAGAAGAGAGAGAGAGAGAGAGAGAGAGAGAGAGAGAGAGAGAGAGAGAGAGTCTAAGACTAAACATTTGTAAATTTCAGAGAAACCTGGAGAGAGAGAGAGAGAGAGAGAGAGAGAGAGAGAGAGAGAGAGAGAGAGAGAGAGAGAGAGAGAGAGATTCTAAAGACTAAACATTTGAAATTTCACAGTAAACTTGCTTGAGAGAGAAACTAAGACTAAACATTTGTAAATTTCATAGTAAACCTGAGTAAAACCGTACCTTACAGAAGAGAGAGAGAGAGAGAGAGAGAGAGAGAGAGAGAGAGAGAGAGAGAGAGAGAGAGAGAGAGAGAGTTCTAAGACTAAACATTTGTAAATTTCACAGTAAACCTTGCGTACCTTACAGGAGAGAGAGAGAGAGAGAGAGAGAGAGAGAGTTCTAAGACTAAACATTTGTAAATTTCACAGTAAACCTTGAGTAAAACCCTACCTTACAGAAGAGAGAGAGAGAGAGAGAGAGAGAGAGAGAGAGAGAGAGAGAGAGAGAGAGAGAGAGAGAGGATGTAATATGAAAATGTTGGAACTATACTTACTTGAAACACTTGATCACCATAAGGCGCAGACACAAAATGAGATCTCTTTTAGAATTTTTCAGTCTCAAACATACATATGGAATAAACACGCTATGCAAACATACGAGCCTGTTTCACTAGATAAGATCTCAGTAAGTATACAATATTTGAAGTCTTTAAAGAAAAATAAAACTATAACTCTCTCTCTCTTTCATTTCAAAGTCCGTTTTATTTTCGATCAAGCTGCATCCGTGAGATTCACCAGAGTTACAGAAGGGGCTTAATCTTAAAAAGTGATTCCGTTAAACTATCTGAGGGATCATCAGAGGGTAAACAAAACGCCATACGGACAGAGTGGAGCATCATCGACATTCCTTATTGGGCTCTGAGATCATTCAAATGACTCTCTCTCTCTCTCTCTCTCTTAAGAATTCTACCAACAAGTACTGTGTATATAGACTAAATTGGGCAATTGTTTGTTTCAGACCGAATTTGGAATGAGGGTATCCCACATGTATTTAAGCCGATAGGCAGTTTCCTTATATGATCAGAGCAAAATAAAGGCAGCAGTCACTGAAATGCCCATTTAACCCCTAATTGCTAAATCACCTTTAAGAGCTCGTCCAGAAAGCGTCCACGACGTCAGTCGGTTCCTACACCCACACAGAAGCTCCGTAGGCAGCAATCTCGACCCCCCGGGGCGTTGCTACGCCATTCACATGTTCTGCTGGTTATACTGCTTCCTTTACTTTATTTGCATTAGTATTTTCATATTTGTTTCATCATTTTCCTATTTCTAGTCACCTTTGTCTTTATTTGATATTTTTGCTTGCTCCCATTGCACGGAATCCTCCTGGGCATGTTAATGGCATTTGTATTTCCATCTTGTTCAGGTGCTGTATTGAATAGGAATATGCGGAATAATAATAATAATAATAATAATAATAATAATAATAATAATAATAATAATAATAATAATAATAATACTCCGTGTCACCATTCCACACCTACATAAAGGCAGATGGAGTCCAAAAATAAACATTCGGTATTTAGATTTCCAGCTTGCGTGTCATTTTTTCACTACTGTTACACTGGTGCTGATTCTGCTGCTGCTGCACTCGAACACGTCCTGTATATATATATATATATATATATATATATATATATATATATATATATATATATATATATATATATATATATATATATATATATATATATATATATGAACTGGTTTATATAGAAATTCGTGTCTGAGATGCAACAGAAAATCTGCTAGTTGTTGTACGTCTTTGTGATCAGAGAGTAACGAACAGACAGATACTGCTGATTCGTCGAACGCCATACGATCGTTGGGGTATGGCGTGGGTAATTCAAATGAGTGCCATACATCGAAGACCCTTATTGGTTCCTTTTGATCATAAGAGACCAATCAGCTGAGGTCTTGACCTATGCAATTCAGTTTAAAAAGTTATGTCGTCGTGCTGGTGATTTCAAAGATCAGTAAGGGTTTAG
>NC_089786.1:20126314-20146314 GCF_040412425.1 Macrobrachium rosenbergii
GAACAACTAGTGAATGTGAGAAGATTTGCAGGATTTCAGCATCCACATTCTGTCGAGGTGTCATGTTGTGACACTGCCAGTTAACAGATGTGTTTCATCTCTTTCCTTGCGAATTTAGAAATGGTCTCCCGGGCATAATTTTGGATGGATGCCTATGGACATGATTTCAGGGGAGGTTGCAGTACTACTTCAAGAGCTTTGCACCTCTGCCTTAATGTTTTTAATTGTACTGCTACTGTTGCTCGCGAAGATATTTTGTTCCTTCAACTTTATCTGTTTTTCCATTTTCTTCTCTTCTCTTTTTCACATCAGAGAAATTGATTCGATGCTGCTTTCTTGGCAATGTCATAGTTTTTCAGGTTTCTATACGAACTTCTTTTCATTCTGAATTATAATAATTAATAATAATAATAAAGTACTTTAAGGCTTCCCTATGAGTAGATTTTTGTAGCAAGGACAGGCCGCTGAACACGGCAGTGGCGTGTGAATACGGTTGACTTCAGTGCTATTTAATGGCCAGAATGCGACCTTACGGGGAGACACGCCCTCTCCCTCTCTTCTGATGGGTCCAGGTGTTGTGTCAAACTTGCCTTCCTTGTAAGGACGATTGCTGTTTCTTTATCATCCGTCCTTGTCTTCACATGTACAATACATACACAAGTCCATATCAATGCAAGGAAATATAAGACATACATACACAAGATTATATATATATATATAGTATATATATATATATATATATATATATATATATATATATATATATATATATATTTGTGTGTGTGTGTAACCTTCAACTACGTTTCGGTGGTTAACAGTTTGATGTGGCAATGGTTGTTGTTTTGTTTGTCTCGGGAGAAATAATATATCTGACATTTGATACACGAGTGTACGTGTATGCATATATATGTATGTATATATACGTATGTATACATATATATTTATATATATGCATATATTATATACATATCAGACATCAAAATAAGTATTACAAATTTGCATCAAGTCAAAATGTTCTGTTATGGAGAGAGAGAGAGAGAGAGAGAGAGAGAGAGAGAGAGAGAGAGAGAGAGAGAATCTAGGGTATATCATGTAGCCTAGTTTAGATTTCACCTACAGTCCGCTAGGCACGTCAACGCCCACATATTAACTATACATCCAGGGCGTCAGTGATATGGTTTTGATACTCTCTCTCTCTCTCTCTCTCTCTCTCTCTCTCTCTCTCTCTCTCTCTCTAATAATATGTCTGCTATCATTATTTTAACATTTCTGCCTATATCTCTCTCACCCTCACTATTTCTCTCTCTTTCCAAAACCCACTTGAAGGAACAAATGTCGAAAGAGCAGTGATATAAAAAGACGCTGACACTGACAATACAAGGATAATACTAAGTGCGTGTCCTTGACATTCTTAGCTACGACGGTGCGTTGTCGGTGATGACCGCCAGTGTGAGGGAAAAACAACGGAAGCCGAATATCAAAGGAAAGCGAATGTAGTTAAGAAGTATAATGAGGAAAAATATCTGTACGTGAACTCATAACCATTTCCTTTGACGTATGACATCAGCTTACTATCATTAATTCACCTCTTTATAAAACTGATTTAAACTGTAGCTAGAGAGGACAATAATCCGCCTAAAAAGTCCCTTTGCAGAAAATATTACAATAATACAAGAAGACAAACAGCTTGCGTTTAGCTACATCCGCTTACAAGAAGAAAAATATTGACTGAATATTGAACAGAACTGCACAGAGAAGACCCAGAGGCTAAAACTAATGGAAAGGGGACGACATTAAACAGAGAACCAGGGAAAATCGCGACTGATCACCAAAGCTCCAAAGGAGCCGATGTCACGAGTACCTCCCCGACAAGAAATCCACCTGGGGGATCTGGGGAACCTGAGAGTCCCTTCGTGCTTTATTCGATACCGTCTTCTTCATCCTGAGAGAGAGAGAGAGAGAGAGAGAGAGAGAGAGAGAGAGAGAGAGAGAGAGAGAGAGCCTGAACTTTATTATGGATAAGTATATAATAACTGACATGTATGTATGTATATATATATATATATATATATATATATATATATATATATATATATATATATATATATATATATATGTATATATATATACATATATATACACACACACATATATATATATAATAACAATCATACGTTTTTCCTATCACAAGGGTGATTTATCTGTAAATACAGCTTCCACAGCATTAATTTCTTAACATACCTAAGCAGAAAGTTCATCAGCAGCCCATCGGACCACCCTACACACACTGCACCTCCCTTAGTGCAAAGACCCTCCCGTTCCAATATTTCCTCCACCACAACTAACCAGCAGATTCTTAATCTTCCTCTCCTACTTCCTCCTAAAACTTCCAAATTGTAAATACTTTCCAGAAACCTTTCTCTCTACAAGCTGAACCTTCACAAAATACTTTACTCAATCTTTTTATCTATATTTCTCACCCTTTAACTTATCTTACTCTGTATAAAACTATGCAAACAATTCATTTCAACAGCTTCAATATTCTTCTTTGATATTCATGTAATGTCCGCATTTCAGTTTTCAAGAGGAGAGGTGGCTTAACAACCCCTTCTTACATCCCAGCTTTTCCTTGTTCCACCTCTACTGTGATTCACCCATTATACTCCCAAATACTTATACAAATCAACTACTTTCTTTCAAGTTTCGTCCATCATGGGTATCGACAATCACTGCTCCATCTTCGTGGCCTTCATTCACCCTCTAGCTAAGGGTAGCTTTCACCCTCATCCACTTACAAAACACTTCCAGTTTGTCTCCAGTCTCTACTGCCTTCCTTTACCATTACCAATTAATTTTGTATGCAAACACCAACAGCCCATTCACACTGGCCCTTCTCATTCCACAGAATTGCACTGACATCTCCTGCCATTTCACTGGCTTCTCTCATCAACCCTTACATGAGAAAATTGAAGAGCCATGAAGACAGAGCATATTTTTTCTAGGACCCTGTAATACACCAACCAGTCACTTTCCTATCTACATAATCAACACACGCGTTGCTTTTATCATGAAGACGTCTAATTGCTCTCTTTGAATTATTTTCTACTTCATGCATCTTCATCTTCCCCCCTCACTGCATATCTTTCAATAATTTCCTCATGAGATTATCATAGTTTCACATATATTACAATAAGTTGTTTTCAGTTCCTCCCAAGCTTTTCACACACGTTCATAATGTAACTTGTTTTAGACCTTCTCTTTGCCGTTTAATCCCACTGTGCTTTCCCTCTCAATCCTTCTCTCATCTGCTTGAATTTCTCAATGACACTTTTACCATCCACCTTCAAGGGATACTTAATAATGTTATGTCCTTATTATTTATTCCACTCACCTCTATAATTACTTTGTTATTCAAAAGACCAATACTTAATCCTTTTAACAACCTCTTTGGAACCTTTCCCTA
Organism: Macrobrachium rosenbergii; assembly: GCF_040412425.1. Lineage (NCBI taxonomy): Eukaryota > Metazoa > Arthropoda > Malacostraca > Decapoda > Palaemonidae > Macrobrachium > Macrobrachium rosenbergii. Next base: position 20,129,778 of record NC_089786.1, read on the forward strand.
ATCCAGGCATAATAATCTTATAAACTTTTCTTGACCTATCACCACCAAATCACACCAATTTACTTACTATTCTGTCGACGTCTGGTGCCCTTTTATTTTCCAACCTGTTAGTTATTAATCTTCTTCACATCCTCACCAATCAGTCACATATATTTTCCATGCAAGGCTCTCCCGATCCACTCCAGCACTATTCAGACCGACCTCAATTATATCACCCATATTCAACAATTCTTGCAAATACTTACTCCGTTCTCACGAGACTGCGTTCCCTGCAAAGAAAATTTAGTTTATTTGCATCTTTTATTTCAATAAACATTTACTAATTAACCTTTCCTACTGCCTTTTATTCCCTTCAATTCCCCTTTTTGTCCCAAAAGGACTGTCACAGATATACCATAAAATTTTCAATAAATTCCACCCTTTTCACTCTCTTTGTACAAGATATGATTACTGCTTTTTGCTTCCGAAAAATCTTTTATTTAGTCACCACACCATTAATTGCATTCCATTATTCTATGAAGCAACAACAACTTATATCCCTACTTGCATAGTGACTTACCCTTGAACTCTGCGTGAACCCTTCTGCATTGGTGTCGTTAACCCTATAAAAAAAAAATTATAGTCTATTTTCCTTTCATCCTTTCCTTTCCTTACATGCCGATTTTACTTCTTTCTTATTAACCCTTTGACAGAAGTTCTCCAAAAGGACATTTGGATATGAAGGCTTCCCACACAGTAAGTTTATGAAAGCATGACGTGAACTAAATCACCAAAAAATTTCCCTTACTGAATTAAACACTTATAGCATCCCTCTGAGTCCTTCCTTTCCATAAAAACTGGTTTCTTTCTCCACTTTTGCTTCATCAGGGTAATGATCAGGTATACCTCACACCACTCTCCTTTCCAAAATCACAGCGATCAAAATGCTCTTCCATCTAATATGAACTAACAAATGATCGAAAGCTCTCGCTTTTTTTTTTTTTAACTATTTTCTCTTTCAAATAAATCAGTGAATAGTGATCTTTAAAAACCACGTTTCGCAACAACCGAGTCTCTCTACTCTCATTTACTGAGATGTTCCATACCTACCAGCTACGTTTTGTCTTTCAGTATCACCCAGCACAACCAACCATTGTCGTTCTCCAAAGCAATCGAGGCAAAGATTTAGTCTCATCAAGACACTAGTGTGACAAGACGACATCCGCACAAATATAATAAAGGAAATCCTGCACTATGTAGCTTTCTGTGATATAATTCATGTTTGCAACAAAATAAGCTTCCATTTTTAAAAACCGGATGTTTAACCGTAGGGTAGCCTTCATGTGTTCACAGTAAATTCCACACAACAATTTAAGGCGATTTCCCTTCCTGACACATTTCAATAACACTGGTAGTTAGTAGAAATAAGGGAAAAATAACTTAGTGATGATAAATGAAAAACTGGCCATGAGTAAAGTAAAACTCATACACTATAATCGTCCACCGTCAGAGTCAAAACTGTTCTCATCTTATAACGTTCAGCTCTACACGATCATTAATTATTCCTTATCAAGGCGAGCTCTCTTCTAATTTGAACTGAAGTGGGTTCATGGTGCTTCGCTAACGGGCCTCGACTCAATACCAGAAAACTTATTCCAGTCCTTCTCATTTATCAAAAGAAAACAATGAATAAAAGCAAACTGAGTTCATGATCATTTCAAAGAGATTCTCATTAATGTTGGCCGTACGCTAATTGAGCCAAAAAACAAACAAAGAACTCTTTAAACGTTGCCATTACTGAATCACAACATTTGCAGGGCTTATCAGACAAGTAAACATAATCAACGATGAACTTGAGATGCAAATAGCAATAGGAAAGAGCTTAAAATAACAATCATCTGTTCGTTACAATGAAAAGACATACTCGCTGATAACTGTCCCCTTTCTTTGGACCTTGGGTAACTGCATAACTGTATGCATAAATTTCTCTCTGAACTATATAATTACGAAAACAAGCCAGTCCACTTCCCGGGTGCAAATTATTGACATATATGCTAGTATTACACCAACCAAGGTTTTTTTTGCCATGCCCCTAGATTAGGTTAGGATAGGTTAGGTTGGGTTAGATTAGGTTAGAATAGATAAGTGAAGAGTAATTTGGGTGTAGGAAACACAATGAGATTATTTTCAAAAAATTATATGGTAAGCTTTTAAGAAATGGTGTCCCGCTTTTTTTCAGGGAAAGGCCCCGTACTCGGTTACATCTTGGGAAAATGCTTCCCGGATACTAACACTACCTCAAAATACAAGTATCACTTCATGTTATTAAAATCGTTTCTATTAGCTGTCTGAGTTGTGTAGCCTGGTGGGTGACTTATCGCGAAGAGTAAAAATATCTGGTCGGATATCACAAACACATCCACGTCTGCAAACGTTCATTACTCTCAAGCATTTATTTTGAGATCATTAAGTTGTTGTCAATCATTTTCGGTAAGGATTTTTGTGTATGCATATATATTTAGCTTTTAAACCATTCATTAATGTCTCATAAGTAAAAGAATGTAATTACGTACATATTGTCATTAACTGGATGTCCTTTTAATATAAATCAATACGTGTGCAACATATTTACATTTTGTTCACGTATATATATATATATATATATATATATATATATATATATATATATATATGTGTGTGTGTGTGTGTGTGTGTGTGTGTGTGTGTATGTGTGTGTGTGAGAGAGAGTGAGAGAGTGTGTGCCTGTGTGTGTGTGAGCACGCGTTTGCATGAGTGTATTCTTAACGCTACTATCCTAGAGGGCACCATGTACCCTTGCCACTTCTTCCGGGCATTGCCTTATGAGGCTTCGGCGGCTTCCTTATTTGCTTCGGTCAAGACCCTACCATCAGAGAGAAGGCAACAAAGTGCTATTCTTCATACCGCATTTTCAATGTAAAATACACAGCGCTAGCTGTTTTACGCTGGCGGACATTATTTGGGACTCCGGCGTTTTTTGTTGCAGGCAGACAGATTATGAGCACAAACTGATAAAACACACGCGCATGCACGCACACACACACACGCACATACTACTGTACATATAGCCTATATATTCACAAATATTAAACTACAAATATCGTTTGGCTTAATGGTTAAAATGTCACTGTACGTCATCGTTTCCCAAGTCGGTAGTCCAAATCCCACTGGTGACGAAGCGCTCATCAATTGGATGTATGTTATTCTCGAGGTAAAATGAACTGGATATTAAACGACCTTTGTAATATACTGTAATATTTGTGAATAAAAACATGACTTGGTGCATGTGACAAAACCTTCAAATATATATATATATATATATATATATATATATATATATATATATATATATATATATATATATATATATATATATATATATATATATATATATATATATATATATATATATATATATACATTATATATAGTATGTAAATGTGTGTATATATATATATATATATATATATATATATATATATATATATATATATATATATATATATATTTATTTTTTTGAATTATAAGCTTTAGGCTTTAAAAGCCAAGCACTGGGGGAATAAAGCCCTTCAGCGATTTTCGTTTAAAGTCGCTTAAAATTCAGAATATAAATCTGAGTTTTCCCTTTCGAGCTAATGGGACCTGGCTTTGCAGGGCTTGTGGCAAATTGGTTGTCTTCCAACATTATTTCTTTACATCCCGGTTCACTTTGCCGGAGGATTGTTAAAATCTTTTCTCTGTGTTTTCAATTTAGTTATTTACGATCAGCTCCGTAAGATTTGCCGTGGATTTCTCGCTGCTGATTTTTTTTCATGCCATTACCCGTTGCTCGAATATCTTTAACACCGAATTGAAATGATGAAATTCGAAAAATTGATAACTGAAGAAATATTCAGTGTACGGGCATAATATTGATAATTTTATATATATATATATATGTGTGTGTGTGTGTGTGTGTGTATAAAACTTTTACTTTCTTCAATTTCCTGAATAATGAACGACTGGACAGATGTAGATTCCCTGTAGATGGTGCAACACAACCAAAGACCTATTTTGATAAACAGCAGAAGAAACAATGACTTCCTTCGGATTTTCACCGACAAAGATTGTTTGAGACCGGAGTACAGCACATGGTACTCCGATATTCTCATTTCCTGTTGTGTTGCTGTTAGCAAAGTTCTGTCTTCCAAATTCTGAAGTAAAGAGTTCTCATCAGAACAGTGACATGAATCATATGAATCGACAATGAGTGTAGTTTTACCACCCAATGAAAGTACCTAGATATCTGAAAAGTTATTAGCGTCTTATTCGCAAGACTGAATTCAAGAAACAAGGCACCAGCTACCATAGCATTGGTTTCTTTTAAAAGTGTATGCTAAACAGCCCCAATAGGTAACGAACAATTAAGACCATTGCTGTACGGTAAATATGCCACAATTCTCCTTGCGAGAAGGGAAAACTCATAAAATATTCTGCTGAACTCATCTGTGAATAGAGTGCAAGTTTGTCGAAACAAATTATACTATACAAAATAAATGTGCGTAGAGATTTGAAATGCAGTAATTATAACAACAACAAGAACAGCTGCTACCGTTAACGTTGAGATACAGTTCATATTAAAAATTTTTTTAATTACAAATACAACATTTTCAAAATACATTTTCTTTATCTTTACCTTCCCAAGTAAGCCTTGTGGTAGTCTTCTTTGTCTCTTCGACCTCATAAGCTCTGGTGGGTGGTTTGGTCAAGACTCAGATGGCATGTCACCACACGCATTCAATTTTGTTTCTTTGTTTGTTTGTATACTTTACCTTCTTAACCACTGCCACTCTGGAATTTTCACAAAATGAATGCCAAGTAATTGCCAAAGCATCTTTCTTAATTGCCACCAATCTAGAAGAATCGAATTTAGGAAGAAGACCGTAATCATTACAGAGCAATATGAAATCTTCTAAATTCTGCTCCCAAACTAAGCCATTGTCCCCAATCTCCTGGTTACCTACCATTTGCTCGTATTCCATATTTTTATGCTACCAGTAATCTCTAACATAATGTCCCCAGTGACTACCGTCTGTCCAGCAAACTCCATCTTTGATGAATGTCTCTAATTCCTGTCCGTATGTTAACAGAAACTGGCACAGTGCACGCTTCTGAGACAGTCAGCCAACTTTCTTCAATTTCTGGGCCCTTTCACTGCCTGCCTAAATGTTTTCTTAGCATTTTTATCTTGCTCATTGCTACTGAGTTTATATGGAAGGTTAAAGAGTATGTTATCCCATTTGGTGCCATAAATACTTCAGGTTCTTCTGCAATAATCTACCCATTTTCTGACATCAATTCTGTGCAGATTTATGTTAAGAAAAAATGTCGCATGGTGTCACTAGCATGATCTGCAATTATAGATTTAATGTCCTCAGGTAATCTGGAGTTTTTGACCACCCATACAGCAATTAAGAATGTTGAAATTTAAAATTTTGCCTGCTACAGGAGCAATAAAATGACTGCTGGTGGCCTCTTGCGAAGCTATTCTTCTGCCATTTAGAGGTATTTCCTTCTTCGAGGTACCTGTAGCAGGCAAAATTTTAAATTTCAACACACTTAATTACTGTATGGGTGGTCAAAACTCCAAATTACCTGAGGACATGAAATCTATAATTGCAGATCATGCTAGTGACACCATGTGACATTTTTTCCTAACATAAATTTGCACAGAACTGATGTCAGAAAATGGGCAGTAGAATCTAAGATCACTGCGTTAGAGTTCCAAGCGATTGCCTCTTCCCCTGAGCAGTAATGCTAAAGTAGCATAGCTTACTGTTACCAGCCAGCGATAAACATAGCAGAGCGTATATGAATAATCTGATATCAACTATAAGACCTGGTTGTCATTTATGAACCCATTATTCAAAAAATGAAAAGACTCAGTTTTAAAATCTCTTCAAATATCTTGAATTTCGTGCCTTCATTACTTCTTGCATATCAGTAATATTATTAACCCATTTAAAAGTGATTTTAGTCACCAAATAACTGATACCTGTGTGACATTTACGATTTTTTTTAAATACCTTGTTTCACTCTAACCGTAATACCAGCTGCCATTCACACATACGAATAAACTGGAAATAACGCCTAGATGTCATTTGCTTGTAATTTTAGATAACCAGACTGATCACTGGCCATAATACCTGGATGTCATTTGTGCATCCCCTTTAATAACATGCACATAACGCTATCCAATGACACCTAGATCTTATGCTGCCTACTTAAAAGGAATCTGCGTCAATCACTACCTAATAGGCTAAGCAACTATGATTCCACTTAAATGTTAGATTTTCTAGTTCCAGGAATAAATTACAAAAAATTCAAACGTTGCATATGTTAAGTTTTCTTCTTCATCTTACCGACAATGTTTCCTCCTCCACTGAAAGGCATTAGCCTATATTCAGTCATGACAGCATATTTAAAATCTTTTCAAACGGCAGCCACGTAATTACGGGAAATTTAAGCAGCTGTTGAAGACCCAACATACCTCGGATACAAGAAGGCCATTTAAGAAAACTTTACAATAAGACAGGGAAGCCATGAATGAAAGTGAACCTCTACCAATCCTAAACTTTTCCACCTGTCTCTTTATGAATCACCTTGATGTCCACCTCTGTGGCGAGAGCCAAAAGCAAAATCAACAGACAAAGCTATTGACCACCGGCCTCAGCCCAACTGCAACCAATTCTTCTCTCCCGGCCCACCTCCTATTCTTCCTCCCTCTTTCTCTTCCTTGTCCAAGCTCGTGATCTGTACTTCAGATGTCAGTAGAGCCACTTGAAGGAGCCGAGATTCACTCACAGCCAACAGCAAACTTGGCCCGCTCGAGTGGTTGCTATGCTGTGTTGAACCTGCTGTAAAAGGACAGCGCCCAAGAAGGATCGACCACCTCAGGGCACCCACACATACACACACACACACACAAACAAGCACAACAACAACAGCAACTCCGCACGTCCTGGACATCCTAGCGTCCGCCCTTACGCGAAAGTAGATATCCGTATTCTATTCTGCCGCTTACGGACTTTTCTTACGCAGTATGAAATGTATTTTACAGAGACCTCAGACGTCTTGAAACTTTTTCTTTTCACTCACACACACACACACACACAAACACATATATATATATGTGTGTGTGGATGTATGTATATACACATATATGTGTGCGTATTTACAAAAAAATATGTACACTTTAATATTTACAAAAATCTTTATTCATTTCCTCTCTCTCTCTCTCTCTCTCTCTCTCTCTCTCTCTCTCTCTCTCTCTCTCAAATATAGTCATAAACAACAGAAATTTATTTCGTTGTACTTTCAGTAAATAGGGAAAAAAGTGACTCAATCGTTACTACATGCAAGTACAAACACACAACACACACACAAACGCAAAAAGAAGAAGAAATTCCCTTTGAAGTGGTCACACTAATTTTTCCTCTCCCAAACTCTCCAACACAGATATGACAGATTGAATGATTTTAAACCACAAAATGATATCATAAACACCAAAAGTAAAAAAAATTGTACTACTCTAAAAAATTCTCACGTAATAATATTTATACGATCAATACATACTTGAAAATGCTCCCTAGATTTAAAAATAATAGGACAGCTTAAAAATATTGATAAAGAGAATGAGACAGAAAAAGAAATTATTTCATCCGTAGCGTCCCAAGGAGACGGGAAAGAGTGTCCTCTTCCAGTTCCCTAGGCGCGAGGGAGTACATCTCGTCATCCAGGCATCTTTCACGTCCCCAGGAGAGACAAATGAAGCCGCACAATATAATATTTCTTTCCTTTCGATTTTGCCAGATTTCGAGATTGAAATATTATTATTATTATTATTATTATTATTATTATTATTATTATTATTATTATTATTATTCAGAAGATGAAACCCGTTCATACGGAACACGCCCACAGGGGCCATTGACTTGAAATTCAAGCTTCCAAAGAATGTGGTGTTCATTAGAAAGAAGTAAGAAGAGGTAAAAGGCAATCCAGAGAGAAGAGATCCCACTTATCAAAAAAGAAAAAATTACATTAATAAATTAATAAACAGATAAGAAAATGTATTAAAATGCAGGGAAAATAGTATTAGAGCAGTAATGCACCGCATCTTCGCTTGAACTTCTAGAGTTCCAGTTGCACACCCTCTGGGAGGCTGTTCTACAGTCCAGCGGTGTGATGAATAAAGGACCTCTGGAACTGAGAAGTTCGACAGCGAGGCATATTTACTGGATATTGGTGCTGCTGTTCAACGAATTTGGTTGCTCTCGGCAGGAAAAGGGAATATGGATCAATTGCGAATGTGAAAGTTCCTGTTGAAACACAACTTATGAAAAAGTGACAAACAAGAGACTATCCGTCAATGGTCCAAGTCATAACTGCTAATATTAGGAAACAGAAGACTACCACGACGGACCACTCCATCTAAAAGAGATAAATCTCTGGCAGAAGCAGGCAACCACACCGGAGAACAGTATTCAAGCACAGGAAGCACAAATGACCTGAAACAGGTTGCACTGATTTTATCACTGTTATAAATGTATGAGGCCTTATACGGACAATACCTAACTTTCATGCGGCATTTGCTGACACTTTCATTAGATGTTCAAAAGTAAGATGTGAGTTAAAAGTTACACCTAGAATAGTTAAAAGTTCAGAATCATTCAGCAAAGTTCCATCCACCTGAAGGGGAGGATGGGGTGGGAAATCTGTACGAGATCTGCTAATCAATAGTGTTTTCGTTTTACCCGAGTTCAGTGTTCAGAATCCACCAGAATTTGGGAATGGTACCAAGGCCAAAAAGAGTGTTACGTATCTCTTTTATTGCATACATACGTACATACATTCATACATACATACATACATACAAAAGTCATACATACACATGTACATTCACAGACATAATACAATATATATATATATATATATATATATATATATATATATATATATATATATATATATATATATATATATTTGTCAAAGGGTAAAATTATAAAATGATTAAATATAATTTTCTATGCATGAAAAGGAAACTGCTCATTGCAACAAGCATCTAATCCTTTACGTTAGTTGTACTGTACCAATGTCATCATCAGAATTAATATTAAGAAGTAAAAACATTTGCCTCGGGATATCAAGGCATCTTAAAGGTGGCTGGCTGAAATCATGGACCCCAAAACTAAAATGAGAAATTCAGTCCGACAGAGCCCTCCCTCCCTCCCCGCCCCTAACACCGCCACCCCGACACTCGACCGCACCCAAATAAAAGGACTTCAGAAGATCTTAAATCATTATTTGAGTTGTGGAATCCTGCAATGTTTAGCCAAGTAAGAACATCGCCATCAAGGCACGAAGGGTACACAGATAACAAGAGGACTCAAATTCCAATAGAGCCACTCAAGAAATGAACAGAGGAAAAGTCAGTGAGGTCAAATCAAATTCTTCAGAGGCGCAGGTGACTGAGCATCCCAACTGAACACTCAAAGGTACAAAAAAGGAAACAAGGAAATACCAAGAAAGATAGAAAGTTCTGATAACAAACAATTGAACGGACAGGAAGGCAATCAATTGCAATAAGAACTTTACTGATTTTTACTTAAAAAGACACAATGGAATTTCCATAAAAGACGTAAAGAGACAAAGGTAGGGAATTGCACTAAAAGTGTAAATGGAAGCAAGATGAAAGTTGAAGGGCAACTAAGTGTTCACGGACCATGAAAGGAGGAAAGAAATTTCTATCGAAAATGGGTGAAGGGAAAACGAGGTCATTCCAAGAAAAAAATGAGAGATGAAGGAATGGTGAAAATTCCAACGAGGCATTACAGTGAACAAAGGTGCACGACAGCAGCTCAAGATTTCGTATTACAGTAATTGCATGAATTGCTGAGTCATTGAAGTGAGGTGAAACCTGAGAAGTATATAGTAATAAGGAGCAATGATATTCTAAAATAGAGAAAGGTCACTTAAGGAACAATAAACTGGAAACAATAGAATTAGATTGCTTCCGGTCACAGTTGTACAACAGTAAGCAATAAGCCAAGAAATACCATTAAAAGGACGCAGCTGTATACACACACACACACACACAAATGTTATATATATATATATATATATATATATATATATATATATATATATATATATATATATATATATATATATATATATATATATATATATATATATATGTATATATATGAATATATATATATGTATATATATATGTATATAAATATATATATATATATATATATATATATATATATATATATATATATATATATATATATATATATATATATATATATATATATATATATATATATATATATATATATATATATATATATATATATATGAAACAGTGTTGCTTCAAGAAATTTTGAAATTTTATGGCGTATATTTTGCTCTTTTAACAATACTATGCGATTTTAGGCTCAGATAACATAAGCGCTTTAGTTCCGTCAGTTTTATTAAAGGAAAAAACCAAGCCATTGTGAAAGGCATTCTTTATCCGAATTAACGTTATCAGTTCAGCCTCTGGTCATCAGAGCGAAGTTCAAACTGACATTTTGTTTCAATACAGCTGCCTCCTTTTAATGACGTTTCTTGGCTTTGCATACTGTTATACAACTGTGACCGGAAGCAGCTTAATTCTCATGTTTCCGGCTTAATTAATGTCCCTTTAAGTGACCTTTGCCTATTTTGACACATCGCTCCTCTTCAGTTCTGTACTTCTCACTTTTCACCTTAATTCATATATATATATATATATATATATATATATATATATATATATATATATATATATATATATATATATATATATAATGTATATATATATATATATAAATACAATACACATTATATTATATATATATATATATATATATATATATATATATATATATATATATATATATATGTATATGTATATATGTATAATGCGTGTGTTATAGTTTGTGCATGTGCACGCGCGTATGTCTATTTGTATTCTGCAAAGTTTTTTTAAACAACGATACGTAATATGCAATTTTTCCACACACCATTTAACTGAATATTTTTAGTAATGGAAGATCTATTTTTTCAATGTTAACATAATGTACCGCCCTAGAGATGAATAAAATAATATGTTCGCAAAATTGTCCTTCACTCAAAGCATATTCTTTTAGCTATATCAACATCAAGTCTCAAAAAGAATTACTAAAAATATTCAGTTAGACACACTAATGTTTGTTAAAGAATGATAAAACTTCATATTAGGCAGCATGGGTAATATCTTCTAAATGGTAACGCAAGTGAAAATAAAAACGAGACAATCAGCACTCGTAAACAATAAAAATCCCAAAAATTCTTTCCCAACATAAACAGCACGACAATTTCTACGCCAAACATAATATTATAATAGTCCTTTCTCAATCAAGTAAAGGAATATTGAATCGTGAAAAACCGAAGTATGTGACATTAGATAAGCTGAAGAGGTATATAAAAACCTCCATCGATTGAAAAAAAAAAACAAATACAATATGACCAGATAAATACAAATAAACCAATCTCAATTCCCTCACAATAGCCCACAAAAGTGAAGAAGTCCTTTGCCCATCGAAAAACATTGAATGCATTGGATACACATCAAAAAAGAAGGCATACAAGCTTGGAAAAAAAAAATCAGACCAGGAGACACGGGACAGTGACTCATCATGTTGTACGTAGTTCTGGTCATCAGAGCGCCCTTATTATTCTAAAAAAAGAAAAGAAAAACGTGGGATCTTTCCTAGATAGTGCCCCCCGAGGGTTTTAACCCGGTATGTATCCACCTTTGCGGCGTGTTTAGTACAAGCTCGTTGGGGATGACCGTAAAAACATAAACAAAAGACTGTAAATATCATAAACATAATGATCCCCAAGAAAATAACCAAAACCACTGGGGGTCACTATCTAGGAAAGATCCAAAATGTGAATCTATACCACACATGTTTGTTCAGAATACATTATCAACTGAGAGAGTTGATGTGTCACAATACAATCTCACGGGGAGTTTATACGTCTCGGACAGAAAAATGTTTTGATTTATTAATCACATGTTTCAGTGTGAGTGGGTCTCCTTCTTGAGGAACATCATGATGGAGAATTCTGGGATTTTTTTTTTTTTTTTTTTTTTTTGGCAGGGGGCCGGGGGAGGAGCGCTTATTATAACAACATATTCAACTGCTTAAAAGGGCAGGTGGATTTTGGATCGAAAATCCATTTCTCAGTGTGGTTAAACAGAAATAGCACAATCAATTTTTCGCAAAAACACAGCTGAATTCCTCGTAAAGATGATTTGTTGTTCAGTCTAAAGCTTCATTGTTTTTCTAAATGCTCGGTATTATCACAGTATGATGTCTACAGTACATGTCGTTACAATGTGAAAGGTCTATCCTGCCAAGAAATGACTTACCGGGATCTAGTTTCTTCTGGAGCTAAAACTATACAATATGTTTTTTTTTTCGGTTGATGCACGACCCTGTGTTGAAAGCTAATCAGTGTGCTATACTGTTGTTTGAAAACATATAATAGCACTAGCGGTTCCGGAAAAATTCCATGGGGCCCCCCACCAATTTTCATATATATATATATATATATATATATATATATATATATATATATATATATATATATATAATATATGTATGATATATATATATATATATATATATATATATATATATATATATATATATATATATATATATATATATATATATATATATATATATGTGTGTGTCGGTTCAGGCTAAAAACGCCAAATCAAAGTCCTTCAAAGGGCCCGTGCTTACCCCATATGAAAAATGGGAAAAAAGCACGTTAAACGGAGGTATAGATATATATATATATATATATATATATATATATATATATATATATATATATATATATATATATATATATATATATATATATATATATATATATATGTATGTGTGTGTGTGTGTGTGTGTGTGTGTGTATATATACATAATTATTATAATTTTTTTCAAAATTTTATTATTTCTACATTATATTTTTTATTTTTTCCGCTTTTATATTTGTCATTTATGTTATTATTATCTAAATCTTCAATATTATTATTTTGTCATTATTTTTCATGGGGGGGGGCACGTGCCCAGGTGCCCCCAACCCCCTGGATCCGCTAGTGAGCAATAGTAGAACAATAACATCAGCAGATGCTGTAACACTGGAAAATGTACGTCATTCAAAGCCTGCAAAGTTAATTGTAGAAATTACATTTAGAATTCAATCAAATAAACGTTTAAAAAGTCTTCCGGGCTTATTTTGTTACGAATTAAATAAAAAATTGAATGATCTCAACAGCATCTAAAATTGTATACATACTTGATAAATCAATGAAAAAGAATTTCATTCACGTACAGTGCATCTCAGATAGCCTACTTGAAATCAATAAGCTTATGCAGTATATCAATATCTTTAAGTTAACTGTCAAAAGCTTTTCTCATGTTAGTAAGGCAGATAAATAATGAGCTAGACTGAAATAGTATTTTCATCTTTTATTGTTTCTTATTGCTATATTTACCGCTCTTATCTTTATTTATATTATCATCCATAATTTTATTTAGTTACTGCATGGCGGAAAGGTTGAAATGAACTCGGACTATATAACCCATTGTAAAAAAGGGAAATGGCAGATGCTCTATTTAAATATTCAAGGCATTAGGACAAATGTTTTTGAACTTCACTGTATGAGACACTTGCTTCGGAATCAGTTCTGTGATGCAATGTCTCATCCAACCCAGCCTTCGACTAGCCTCGTTCCTGACCTCCTCAGCGCAGTATATAGCGGCTGGCTGTTAGATAAGATTTCCCATATTTCCCTAGACCAGTGGTTCTTGACCTTTTTTTGGCAGTGACCCAAAACCTTGTCCTAATTAACCATGGGGACCCATGACCTCATAAACATTTTCTTTTTATATAAATATAAAGAGAAAGTGTTACAGTGACAAATATTAAAGACAGAGATTTTTATTAATGCAAGTAGCACTTCTGCATAACAGTGATCGATGAGAAAGAAACAATACATTAACTAGCATAAAGAAAACCAAAATGCTTTCTCTAATAATAATAATTATAATGAGAATATTGGGGAAATAATAAGCCCATAAAGTTACAATCGTTGGGGACCCATTGAAATGGTTTGGCGACCAAACTCTGGGTTGCGACCCTGGACGTTTTGTGAATGCAATTGCCATGAAATGTGATGTTTTGAAATGTTCAGCGAATATTGGACGTTGCACGTTTTGGCTCCCATTGTGAACCGAATGGTAATTATTCTATTTCTTATTTCTTGTAAAAAAAAAAAAATACAGTAGGATTAACACAAACCCTTAACGCAAATATTTCTTTTGCTATCATCGATGACTTCCATACTAAACATAATTCTGGCTCAGTTCAAGCATTACCGATTTGAATAGCTGGTCTGATCAGATTTGTCAATATTCTTTAGGTCTGTAGTTGGTCAATGGGTCTACACAAATTTCCGGCAATGTATTGAATCTGGTGTAAACAGATGTTTCTGCTATAGTCAAAAATGAAGTCTGGGAGTTTATTGACACCTCTGACCATTGAGTCATACTGATGGACATCTTAGCAAATCAGTATATATCAGTTGTATTAAATATAAAGTTTTTTGGCCAAAATCTTGCACCAACTAGCATCGAACATAATGAGATTGTAGATATAAAAGTGCCTGATTTTATACTGACCCTCATCCAATCAAGATAAATCAAAATTTTCATCCTTAAAAAAATTATGCCAATCCACACGGTCCACCGACCTTACTTTGACGGTAATTATGACTTAGACCACCGTTAGAGAAATCCTATTTGGCCATTTTTCGTCAACTTCAATAGAGAACTTCCTCTATGAGTCTATAACTTTTGGCGTGTCGCCTCAAAAATTAGCGTTTGCTCTTAGTTCTACAGAACGTCAGCATTTATATTCTGTTCAGGTGTCGCGACGTCACGCTACTTAGAGTCTTTGATTCCTTGCACTGCAAAGCTGCAGAACACTCTTATCTACGGCTGTTGTCGATGCTGACGGCTCGTAAGCTCACGAAAGGCCGCAATGCCACTTTCAAGTGCCAAGTACCATTACCTCAACTTGTGTTTCTTAGCTTGACAACCGTTCATGCATGTAAGTGTTTTTGCTGATTTGCTAAGCTCTATTCACTTTGTTATTTTACTATTCTACTTGTTGCTTCGTTCATCTCTCCTTCGATAAATGGTTATTCTCTTCTGTAGTTGTTTATTAATAAGTTAGCCTATTGGTTGTTTTGGCTAGTTTCACATGAATGTCTGTTCATGTTGTATAATGATAATAAAAAATCTAATAATAGATAAAGCTGTGGCGGATCAACACAAGTAAAATATGCATGAATGAGAGGTAATGACCCGAGACAGGTAGACAGATAGATATGTAGACAGTGTGTGTGTGTGTATGTATGTATTTCACAGCGAGACTCATCCTAGATCTATTGTTACCCGTAAATTTCCATCGTGAGCTTTTCTTTTTAAAAAATAACGTTGATAAGTTTACTGGTATCATAAATGTAACAAAATAAGAAAATTGCAATTTTGATAAAACTGCACGGGTGTAAAGGTTGCGACATTCACGCATATATCTCCGAGCACAATTTAGAATCATAAATAGACAGATATAAAAGTATTTGCAGACACATATATATACAATGTATATGCATGTGTATTTAGATGGAGACAAAACGCAGATACTGAGCGGACAAATAAGAACAGCCCTCAAGAGTCCACCCCTGAACAAAAGTCAGCTTCAATGCAGATATAAGGATAGGGGCGAACCCACATGCACCCATGTGTATATATTGCACGTACATGGGTGTACATGAGACCCATGTGCATGTATGAACGTACATGGGCGTACATGAGCGGGAGAAAAGGATTCCAACGAAAAGAAGCCCTCGGAACAAACAAGAAGAAGAAGAGCGCGATTATCAGCCAAAGCGATGCAAAAACATCTTTCGCTGGTAACACAACACAGTAGTTAATTATGGCAGGATATTTTACATGGCTGACGCTGTGCACACAAGGTATCCACGTTTCAACAACAGTTTCTCTTTAATCGGATTCATGAGCTTTACAATGCCAGTCTCAGGGCCAGATGTGGCATCATGTTTATGCATGTAAGTGTGCCTCGGGTATGAAAAAGCGGACAGGCAGACATTCAGACAGACAGACGCGCAACCAGGAACGATGACATGAAGACAGGACAAAAAAGTAAAAAGTCAGAAGTACATGAAAATCCTTCTGTTATGAATGACAAAAGATAAGAGAGGACTCTGGTGACAACTCGCGTGATCGTTTTGCAAGATAATGGTTTAGAAAACGACCCAAAAATAAACAAGCAAACAAACAAAAAAACAGTACAGATGGACACAACT
>NC_089786.1:20151314-20211314 GCF_040412425.1 Macrobrachium rosenbergii
TTCAGGCTTTAAAGATAATAAGCAAGAAACACTCCGAACAGGATCTGACAGACTGATTAGTTTATGGGAATGGCATTATATCCCAGTATATATATATATATATATATATATATATATATATATATATATATATATATATATATATATATATATATATATAATATATATATATATATATATATATATATATATATATATATATATATATATGTATGTATGTGTTTACAATTTTAAATAAGAAAAGGGATGAAAGTGAGGTTCTTTCGGAAAAGGTAAGGGGCGACAACATTAGGAAACAATAACTGGATATTGGAATCTCGCAAGAAGCATCACACTTCACGAGCGAAGGACGAGGGAATGAGCGAGAGGGGAAAGAAAGAAGGCCACAATCCGAAAGAGAAGAGAAAAGCAGAGAGGCGGAGGCCTTTGGAGGGCCAGCCACCCTGGGGGCAGATGGTTAGTTGGAGAACCTCACTGTTATCTCGAGAGATGCCCGGATGTTGCCAGCATCTCTCTCCCCTTCCTCCCCCTCTCTTAATTCTCGCTCCCTACCTTCCTCGGCCCTCCCTCATCCTCTCTCATTCTTTCTCCCTGGCTTCCCTCCCTCTCTCCCTCCCTCCCTCCCTCACTTCCCTTCTCTTGCATTTACTTTTTACCAGCTGTAGTGGGCTTTCGGCTATTTCGAGAGTCGCCCTCCCGCAATCAATTAATATCTTCATTTCAAAGTCTTTTGTAGGTCTCGAAAGGGATGTTACAGAAGATTCAGAACTGGATATACTGCTACCATTGCAATTTCAGTGACTGACTGATTGATTGATTGATTGATTGATTGATATAAGTAAACTGGCGTGGAAACGGCCATGGTCAGTGACACCGGAAGTGGACATTATGGCCTTCAAAGAATTTTTTTTTTAACTCTCACTCTACGTTCATCAGTTTTAACAGGTTTGTGGTTAATAATAATAATAATAATAATAATAATAATAATAATAATAATAATAATAATAATAATAACAACACACGAAAATCAACGCATCACAGCGAGACGAATAAGAAAAAAGAAAATGTTGAGAACCTCATTGGAATAACAACAACAAAAAAATAATAAATAAATAAATAAAAACAAATCTCGTGATTTCAATCCGATGGCACCGTACCCATGTGTAACAATCGAACACGGATGAGAGAAAGAACGTCCTGCTCTGGTCCTGTTTAGAATGCCACGCGCGCGCGCACACACACGCACACACACTCGGTGCACACACATTCCACAGCACAGTATTTCGTCCCTTTTGTTTATATAACTAGATTACTATACATGGGCAGCAACAGGAAGAATTGATGGATATGGCATTCATTTAAGGTCATGAGGTCAATAGCCCCACAAAAAGTGTTTGGACGATGATAACATTCATTGGATATGATGGCCTCTCTCTCTCTCTCTCTCTCTCTCTCTCTCTCTCTCTCATGAAAAGCTTTTGGTAAGGGAAATGTCTTAAATGATGTGACTCTCCTTAATGAGAGATTAAAAAACTAGATAGTATGACGAATAGAAAATTATGAAAATAGAAACAATGCAAATGACTACGAATGCCAAGCGATGAAGATTATGAGGATTACTGTACACTTTCTCTCTACTCACAGATTCTGGAATTTTCTCAATGATTACACCGCCTTCTTTACCATAATCCTTCGTCTCTTGAGAGGCGTTATGTCACTTACTTCGGTCTGTGTCCCGGCACTTTTTCCTATCCCCTTATTCATATAGTTTAGAAAACTGAATTAAGTCACCATTCCATCAGCGTTCTCATAAAATGTTGACAGTCCTGTTCATGAAAATCATCATGAACAAAGCTCATGTTGTTTAGGTAAGTCAGTGTGAAAAGGAAGGCTCATGAGCACAAGGAACTTTGAACACAAGAGAGAGATGCAGTCTTGGGGCGATGAAGTATGCATTTTGAAGAGTTGTTGAATGTGCAGGGTAGAAGAGAGGCAGATATAAGCGATGTAAGGGTGGAGGAGCTTAGTGTAAGATTGCAGTTACTGTTGAGAATGTAAAGAGGGCAATTAAAAGGTTCAAGACTGAAAAGCACCATGAGTTAATGGTATTACAAATGAGATACTATGATATGGTGGTAATAATGCATTTGTGGCTGACTAGAGGTATAAGGTATGGCTGGCAGAGGGAAAGGTTCCTAATGAATAATTGTTAGGAATAATAATTGTTCCACTGTATATGGGGTGGGGCAAACTGGATAAGGCTAAGAGTTATAGGAGCATGATGTTAGCAAATACAAACGGATAGGCGCATGATACTATTTCAGGTAAAAGAATGTTTCACGTAAAAGGATAGAGTGGTATTAGATAAGGAAGAAGTGCACAAATCAAGAGTTTACTATTAAATATATATGAAAAGCCTGCAAATAAAGGGCAAAGGCTGTAAATGGCATACATAGACCTGGGAAAAACTTATGATAGACTTTAAAGAAATGTAAGCAAAGAGTTCAAAAGGATATATAGTGTATTAGTTAATCTGAGAGCAAACAGAACTTTTTATTATCCAAGTGAAACTTTTATGCCATATGTACTGTAGACGAGATGGTGACTGGTCTGGTGAAAATGAGCCTTGTTTGGGTTAGGTCTCCTTAGTGAAGAGAAGCTGCAAAGACAGGAAAGGTGTTTAAAGGTGTTTGTATGGAAATAGTTAAAAAGTGAATATTGGAAAGAGTAATGTAAGGAAAGTAAATGGAAACCAGGCAGATGGCAAAATCTTTGATCTTTGATTGATGGAAAAGAGGAGTGGTTGATTTGTAAAGAGATTAGGAAGTAAATGTGATGGATGATGATAGAGTGAAATAAGAGGTGAAACGCACACTAGGTAAAGTAAGAAAAGTAGCAAGAGCTTTGCAAAAGGTTTGGAGGAGAAGAGGAGTGTCTAATGAAGCAAATATTGAAATGTGCCAATTTAATATGGTACTGTTGAATCAATTCTCTTTTATCAAAATGAAGTGTAGATGCTGAGAGTAAATGAGAGAAAATATAGAAGCTGTTTAATTGAAATCTTTAGACAGTATATGTGGTCTAACGAGCTTTGAAAAGGTGGGAGATAAGTGAATACAAAGAAGATGCGATTATAAGGTTAACACAGGTGGACAGAGGGATCAGAGCGTTCTGAGGCAGCTTTAATCATCTGATGCGAATAGAGAATGATAGTTTGGTGAAACTTATGTAGAATTTGGAGATTTTAAAATGAATGATGAGAGAAAGGCCGAAAAATCATTGCCTGGATCTGTTAGAAGAGTGAGGTATGCCAGTAAAACTTTGGAGCCCAAGATACACAACAGTGTGTGAATGATAGGTCTGAATGGTGCTGGGTATGAAGGGGACGACGTGCTGTTGATGAGCCTGTGTCGTTATACGTAATGAATAACGCTGTAGGAGTTTCCTACAAATAGCTTCCTCCCTAATTCAACAGTTAAAGAAGGAATGTGGGAGCGACTGTTTTGTCAGGTAAGTTCCAGGCCCACCCTTTACCAGAGATAATAGCTTATCAGTTATTAACCCCAGAGATCAGTTGTTAACGACCTGGCCTCACTACCACAAGGCGAGAGTTCGATCTCATGCGGAAAAAGTCTTTGGGCAAGTTTCTCTTATAAATCCACTTTGTTCCTGCCGATCTATGCGGTGAATTACCTGCCTGATGGCTGGTCGACTACGGTGAATCTCAACCTGAAAAGTGAAAACCATTGGGCTCTCGAATATCGAGTCGGCCCTTCTTCCAAGAGGAGCTTCCTTGTCACCTGATGGGGGTTGTCAGTGACATCTGAAGAAGGGTCGTTTTTCCTTTGACTCGGAGAGGAATGATTTCTTCAGAGCTTCAAATTTCCTAACAACAGAGATGTCTGTCACAAATGAATCTCTACGTTTAACAACATCAGTGACAGCTGTTTGCTTTAACTGAGAAAGCAGATTCTTGTGCTCTTACACCATCCCTGAAAAGATCAACCTTGCTCATAGAAAGCAAATGAATAACTGAACGGGTATCAATTGTCATGTGAAAAATGGTAATCGACCGGACACTTAAACAGCGGGTCAAGCCCAAGGACATGGAAAATGTGGAATTCGAACCACAATGAAGTGAGTCACACAGGTCATTCCTGCATAACAACCGAGGGGAAAGGAAGGGGCCGGGTTGCAGAATTCCATTTAGGGCAACGCAGATTTCTCACCTGCTTACCATTAACCCTGGCACGTTGCACTCAGCCAATACACGGTGACGCACACACACACACACATACGTCATCTATGAAGTGAAACAGATTCCCCAACAAAATTTATAAGACAAATTTAATTTCTTGAATCCTGCAAGTCTTCTCCTATTACACAAATGTAGTTATGAATAAATAGGTTGTAATGAATCGCTGTAGGAAGCATTTCAATAAGCTCACACACAAACACAGAGGAAGAGAAAGAGAAAAGAAGACTGTTTAGAGGAAAAACCTTCATAGAAGTATTATAATAAATATTTCTTTGAAGAAACTACAATACAAAGTTACTGATATTGCTTTCCATGGAGCCTATATTAATAAATGTTTCTTTGAAGAAACTACAATACAAAGTTACTGATATTGCTTTCCATGGAGCCTATATATATATATATATATATATATATATATATATATATATATATATATATATATATATATATATATATATATATATATATATATATATATATATATATATATATAAACTTTTTGTTCTATCACCTCCTGCTGCTCGATTCAGGTAAATTTAATAAAATCTTTTGTTCTGTCACCTCCCTGCTGCTCGATTCAGGTGAATTTAATAAAATCTTATTGTTCTGTCACCTCTCTGCTGCTTGCCTGAAGTGAATTTAATAAACTCTTTTGTTCTATCACCTCCCTGCTGTTCGATTCAAGTGAATTTAATAAACTCTTGTTCTATCACTCTCCTTGCTATTCGATTCAGGTAATTGAATAAACTAACTGTCTATCTCTCTCTATCTATATACATATATATATATATATATATATATATATATATATATATATATATATATATATATATATATATGTGTGTGTGTGTGTGTGTGTGTGTGTGTGTGTGCATTTTTCTTTTTATATATAATTACAGTATATACATGTATATACGTATGTGTGTGTATGAGATAAGACTGGAAGCCACAGTAATCACAATAAACACGAAGGAGAAATTTTGTTGGAATCTTATTCATACTTTACCTACATAGTTTTTATAAAAAAAACAATGAATGAACGATGATAAAATGAAAGACTTGACCACAGGAGTCATCCAGCGGAAGGATGCCCAAAATGTTCCCACTGACCATCACTGACCTTTGAACTCGAGCAAATGACGACAAATGCATTTGTGGAAGACTTGCGTTGAGCCTCACCAGAAGATATTCGAAATGAAATAAAACTCTGCTGATGTCTAGATTGATTATTACCATCTTTTGATGACCTCTTTTATATTAAAAAGAATATCTGGTGAAATTTGTCTCAGATAACGAAAAACTTACATTACCATTAATTTTCATTGGTGATGTGCATATAAATATCAATATTTATATATATATAGATATAGATAAATACATACATATATATATATATATATATATATGTATATGTATGTATGTATGTATGTATGTATGTATGTATGTATGTATGTATGTATGTATGTATGTTTGTGTATGTATATATATATATATATATATATATATATATATATATAGAGAGAGAGAGAGAGAGAGAGAGAGAGAGAGAGAGAGCTATCCTTCTGGTGCAACATCAGCTACGCGAGAGAAGGTGCTCAGTGAAAAAAGACGTTTGACGCGCGCGAGCGCGGCGAAGTAATACAAACGCGACCTACATAAAACGCAAAAGACTTAAGATTCCACGAGATGAGAAAAGGAGATATAATATCCTGAATTCCAGCACTGTCGCTTTTACGTCGAATTTTGTTACGATCATTAAAATATAATTACCATTGTATTCCAAGTCGCAATAACGGCTGTTATAGTTTTCCAGGGCTGTCAACCATGACATCTCTACGTTTAATACCGACCTTCATTCCACTTGCAGTCAAACTGAGAGAGAGAGAGAGCGGGCAGAGCTATAGGTATTGATGGTCTTAAACATCAGAGATGGAAGAAGCAATGCTGCCCTAAAATCTATGCCATTTTCCCGATAGTTTTGTCCCGGATTTCTATCCTGTTGCATTTCCGCGTAAATATTCTTTTGTTCAGCTTTATTTCTTGTCCTTTTCTTCCATACTGAACTCATTTTAGTTTTCTGTAAAAGAAAACTATTGTGACGGCTTTGCCTGTCAGTCCGCACTTTTTCTGTCCGCCCTCAGATCTTAAAAACTACGGACGCTAGAGGGCTACAAATTGGTATGTTAATCATTCACCCTCCGCTCATGAAACATACCAAATTGCAGCCCCCTAACCTCGGTAGTTTTTATTTGATTTAAAGTTAAAGTTAGCCATAATCGTGCTTTAGGCAACGATATAGGACAGGCCACCACCAGGCCGTGACTAAATTTTCATGGGCCGCTATTCATACAGCATTATATCGAGACCACCGAAAGATAGATCTATTTTCGGTGGCCTTGATTATACGCTGTAGCGGCTGTACAGAAAACTCGATTACGCCAAAGAAATTTTGGCACATTTTTTACTTGTTATTAGCGGTGCTTTTTCATTTTTATTCATGTGTAAACATTGCTTTGAATGGAAACTTACTTCGCAAGTCAATGGCGATTTGAATAACAGAGAGAAATGATTGAGAGAAAGTAACAGCCTCTCCACTGGAGTCTACCAAGAGCAACGCACTGGCTCTCATTCCCTCGCCCTTGCAGGAGTCGTATGCAATATGAGAGAACAGAAAGACGTCGCATTAAATAAGCGCCCTCGAAGTACAATGGAGGATTATGAAATCCAATCTGTCCTTCTTTGACGGTGATGAACTTCAGAGAGTCTGCTTCGATTTCCAATGGCAAAGATTCACTTTTAATCTGATGACCTGCCACTCGTACAGTCCCCAAGCTATATTCGATATTAGAATAGTTCAGACGCGTCGGTGGAAATCATCAGGATTCTGTTAAAAGAAGTTCTATGTATGTATGTATGCATGTATATATAAATATATATACACATACATACATATATATATAAATATACGTACATACATGCTGTACATGCACACATACATACATACACACACACATATATATACAGTTACAAATAACGTTTAATATCGAATTCACTAAACCTGTAAGTGCTTCTGCCCCATCCAGGATTCGAACCAAGGCCTTTGTTTTAGAAACAACGATTAGCAGTCAACTCTGACTATAATTGCTTTGGATGTAATTTATTTCCAAGGTGTAGTGAACTCCACATTAAGAGATATTTGTGGCTTAATATTTGTTAATAGGAAAGTTACCCATACATGTAACAAGTATATACATAATAATATACGTACGAGCGCGCGTGTATGTGTGTGTGTGTGTGTGTGTATAGGGTCGTGGTAGCTCAGCAGTCTCATAG
This sequence comes from Macrobrachium rosenbergii, assembly GCF_040412425.1. Taxonomy (NCBI): domain Eukaryota; kingdom Metazoa; phylum Arthropoda; class Malacostraca; order Decapoda; family Palaemonidae; genus Macrobrachium; species Macrobrachium rosenbergii. The sequence continues at coordinate 20,158,906 of NC_089786.1, forward strand.
GCGACTTTCCAGCAAGTGAGTCCTGGGTTCCAACACTACACAAGTCTGGTAAATTCCACTGAAACGAGGTCTTACTGCTCCTGTGAGGCAGGAATAGGTCAGTGGGTGCTGTAGCTGAGTGGTACATTGCTCATGCTCACAATTACTGGGGTCGAGTTCGCTGTCAATGGGCACCAGCATCCGCTAGGGTCAAAAGGGCGTGAGCCTAGCAACCGCCTCCCTCGACTTCCATAAGAAAAGAGAAGTTTGTACTCTTCTGACACCACCTTCTACAAAAGGGAAAAAGGCCCGTGGTGGAATATATATATATATATATATATATATATATATATATATATATATATATATATATATATATATATATATATATATATATATATATATATATATATATATATATATATATATATATATATATATATATATATATATAATCTTATACATACATCCTCTCTTAGAACAGGTGGCTCCAAGTGTTACCCATGAAATCCTCAACAGAATGATTTAGAAATAAGGTTGCCAACACAAGTTCACGAGGCTGTGATACAGCCCATTTGGCTAGCTACCAGGTAACTGTTTATCTCCAATAGCCAACAGAAGTCACACTGGGTTTTAACGTAGCTGGCCTTCATCAATATTCTTCGTCCAGGAATCGAACCTAGTCCCTTTCGCTACTGAGGTGAGAATCAAAACGACTAATGAAAAAAAAAAAATCTCTACTGCAAGGCTTAACATTTTCATTCAACCCTTAACTCCTGAATAAAAGATGAACTCATGAGCAGAAAACCTCGAAAGCATGAGCTGCTTCATACACCTGCACCAACGGCTCATCAACACCGCTCCGACACCCAGTTACATACTGTGCGGCGGTTTATCTTTATCTTGCATGCGCTTTCAGGCTTCCTAAACATCAATAGCCTTCCGATCTGACACGTTTCTCCACTCGGTCCATCTTGCACTCTCTGAGTCTCTCTCACCTTCCTGCTCCCAAGAATTCAGAGCGTGTTTCTGCCCACATGCAGCTGAAACACCGCCAGTCTCCCAATCACCGAAGTTGAGCGCCGCTATCTGAGTCTGGTGGTTAACAGCCAAAAAATGTTGGTCGGCGTTGACGCAGACCCCAACATTTGTGTGGCAGGCCATGGAGCTACCAACTTAATCTACTCGGTCATGCTTAAAAAAGAATGTGTAGCATCTGAAGCCATCCTGTCTATGGGGAATAAGTATGTATGTATGTATGTATGTATGTATGTATGTATGTATGTATGTATATGTATATATATATATATATATATATATATATGTATATATATATATATATATATATATATATATATATATATATATATATATATATATATATATATATATATATATATTATATATATATATATATATATATATATATATCGCGCACATATTATACACATATATGGATATGGTACCGAGAGCTAACTGCCTGTCCACGAAGATGATAACAGATTGTCCTTTTTTTGTGTTAAAAGTTCACACACACACACACACACACACACACACACACACACACACACACACACACACACACACACACATATATATATATATATATATATATATATATATATATATATATATATATATGTACACATATATAATGTATCTATACATACGTGTCTGTGCACCACATATACGAAATAAAAGGGGTAGAATCTACTAACATCTCAGCGGGGAATCTATTACCTCTCTCTCGGTTCCATATATGGCATTTTCCCCGTTATTTATCCGTCGCATAACTACAAGTACAGTTATAAACGCAGAATGCATGATTTGTGCGTAGGCATTAGTTGCCAGTGCAAATGCAACGCACACTGATTCCGAGCGCGTGCATCGTTATTGTCGAATGATTAGAGAAAACTATTCCCGCTCGGTGTCACCTCTTTCATTCTCTTCCGAGAACAGACAAAATCATTGACAGTCACTTAGCAATGATATTCACAGTAAGGATTTTTTCAGGTGCAAATGTAAAATTCCCACATGGGCGTCTTCTGATGACCTCCGTTTTCTATAAGTGATAATTGCAGGAGAAACTTACCTTTAACTGATCGCTAGTTAACCCCGCTTTGGGGAAGGACAGGTCCTTCATCTTGGTGGGTTCTGAAATCCTCTGCCCTTGCTTAATATGTCTCACTCAGTCGCCTGGTTATACCGCCATTAAAAAATATCAGGCTGTTTTCCTTCATGAAATGCAGGCGAGAGAAAACTGATTGTTTAAATTTGCCTGCTGTTTTGATGCTGCTTCGTTTAGTTACTGCTGATCATAATTCATTGTCTCTTAAAAGATCGTTCACTCATTCTATTTCCGTCATCATCTCTCGCCAGAACCAAAAGAGTTTTGGCCTAAAGGAGAACACACCTTTGTCAATACCACCTTTTGTCCTCACTATTTAAAATTTCAACAAATCAATTATCGTTTGAATGCCAATTCACTTTTCTATGTATATCTTTACTTGAATGTATTTTGACTACATATTACACCAAATCTATTTAAAACTTTAAGAAAAATAAAGGATATTTGATTTTAAATAATAACAATTATCAGAAAACTAAAGCGATTACAGAGAGGTACACTATAGTTACAGAAAATACTTTTCAAAATAATGAGGTCGGTTTCTAAGCTGTCAATAATCTGACTGAATCAGAGGCGAACTCTTCAAAATAATTAAAAGTTGGAGAGTGAGAGAGAGAATATGAACATAAGCTTTTAATTTCACCGCTCTTTTTTTGAGGCGCACCTTACAAACACATCTAGAGTCACCACCAAACAGCACCCTCAACCGACTCTTCCAGCCGGTGGCTCCTCCGCTCTCACTCGCGTAATGGACCCTGAGCGACTGAGCCAAAGTTCCGTCCGAGTCGAGAGACTCAGTTACTCGCTGGTTGTTGCCAGTCGGCTGAATCCACGGTTGTGTTCATCCATTTTATTATCGCTCTTTACCCACTCCAAATTTAGTTCCCCGAGCCTGGCAAAATGATATGAAGAAAACAAGCGATTTTTATAATAAAGGCAGTTTTTGTGACTTCCAATAAGCCAGCAAAACAATCATTAAAAATGGCATTTATTTCTCTGTTTAGCAACGCTTGGAGTTTGCTCTGCAATAGCAAGTGAACGGATTTATCCCACTACAGGTTGTCTTCTCCCGCACATTAAAATGAAACCATTTTCTCGCACAAGTCATTTTTAGTCTTTTTTGTTTTCACTTCCCCGCTGCTAATTCCCTCTACATGTGTCCTTCATGCACAGCATTTCCCCGCCCACCTCCCATCCCTAATCCCTCATCCATCCCCACTCCCAGCCTCCCCGAGCTTCTCTCTTTGCGACAAAGCATAAAAATAAAAATCTACAGGTGTCACTCCTCTTCCTCGAACTCGAGTAAAATAAAACTCAATAACCAGAAGCTTTCTATTATGCAAAAACGATATCCACCAGAGATTTTCCTAACAGAATACGCCGGTGATACGAGCACGCACACAAACATATCATGTCAATAATCAATAAGCCACCACACGACTCCCGGAGAGTTGGGGTTCGGGAGGGCGTGGCGTCCATGCTATGAAGAGGGAGAAGAGGAAGATGAGGAGGAACCCGGAATAGGAGATGCATACTTAAATCGATTCCTGTAAGCACCAACATATAACCACTAGGGCAACTGACCAACAATTTATTCGGACGGGCGAAAGAGAAATGATGATAAAAACTCGCGGGGAATGATTTAATTCTTAGAGATGGCAACTGTGAGAGTTCTCAATAGTTCTTCAAAGCAATGCAAGTTCGCGGAGATACAATAAGTGCAGGAACGTGGTTTTATTGGCTCATGTAACCCTAGTCTTGTTTATTATATATTCAGAACCAGTTTCATTTATCTTCTAGCAACCACGAGATAAACAAAGGTTTGAGGAGTTTGCGCCTGATATCCCTTTCCTGTTGTCGTAACTTTCAAGTAAAGCCAATTATCAAGACTATCATCTTCTCTGAAGAAACATTGTCTCTAACCAAGTTTCTACTAGTTCCCCCCGTCTCCTTTGGCCTTTGAAAGTTTAGCTCTATGCAGATTTAAGTGATCCAGCATCTTTATATATATATATATATATATATATATATATATATATATATATATATATATATGTATATATATATATATATATATATATATTTATTTATTTATTTATCTTGATTATACATGTATATACAGTATATAAAGCACACAAACGTCACACACACATTTAATATCCATATATATATATATATATATATATATATATATATATATATATATATGCAAACATGAGGCTACAAATGCCGTTCGATAACAAATTCTCTCAACCTCCGAATAATGCACCGAAGGGGAATTTATAAGTGATGAGTGAGCCACCGAATGCTTGAGGAACGACGACTTTCCAGTGACACTGAAAAGTCGTCGTTCCGCAACCATTCGATGATTCGAGTTCCCCTAGTGACGGATCGCTTATCTCACTTATAAATAATCCTTCGGTGGATTATTCCTGGGTTGAGTGAATTTAAAATTAAATTATATTTTTAGCTTAATGTTTTTGAATATGTAAATTGTCACGGTGTAGGTAACAAAAACCACACACACACACACACATATATATATACATATATATATATATATATATATATATATATATATATATATATATATATATATATATATATATATATATATATATATATCCTGTATCTCAGTATTTCCATTCTGAAATCATTAGCATGAGACCCGAGATTGATCTCACGAGGAAAGAGATAATGCTCCATGACCCAATACCTGAAAAATCCATTTTGAACCTGTTAGTTTAAGCAGTGAACTGTGTTCTTGTCTGTCAACTGCAAGGTTCAGAGGTACGGCTGAAAAGAGCTCTGGTTTAGCAATTTCAAACTAATAAGAAAAAATGTGAAAAGGATGGATATGTGTGTATATATATATATATATATATATATATATATATATATATATATATATATATATATATATATATATATATACATATACATACACATATACATGCGTATATATTTATTTTTATAAATATTCTGCTGTTCGCCCTCTCAGCATTATTTGGTAAGAATATCATTATAACAAAGACAGGAAGGTGTCTCTGTCGAAGCTAAGAGAATGCGAGCGAGGGCGGTAGGCTGTGTTTTTAAAAAAAGTAACGTCTTAGTAGGGAATAAGTTAGCGTTAGAGTCCTAACCAACAGGTAGGGTTTCCACCAAGTAACCTCTAGTGAAGGTGGTCTTAAGCTTCCTTTTTCCCCTGTCCTATGTATTCGGCGATGTTTTGTCAAATTTTCAGACTGCCGGAGGCTCCATGCAAGTGTTACTGACGACAAACAGTATCCCTGACCTGACCTCACGCCAGCAGAGAGAGACCTACTGTCGTGAAACAAGCACACATCCGTGCTCTGACAAACTCCATCCTTTGTCCTCTCCTATCTGTTATTTTACTCAGTGAATCGACAATAAGTGTTCTTTGAGAACTCTGATCGGCAGTTGCATTGCTCAAGCAACCTACGTAACGGTAAGTCTGGAATTGACAAGATTTTCGTTGATTTGCTAGCATCTCTTCCACTGTACTTAAATTTCTCTATTGTTTCCCCTTCAGCCACCATTTACGAGAGAACCAGGTATAATAATATTTCTTTTATGAAGTCTAGTATATGAATAAAGATCATTGCCTAGTAAAAATTGCATAAGCTATTCCTGTGCAGCAAGTAGGAATTAGGGAAAGCCAAGTGTAAGTAAATTTCAGGCAAGCTGTGGATCCTGATCACCTTTGTTTGGAAGAGAAATATCCTTTCCCGATACCAAAACTGCATACGATATCCGCTAGAGTACAAACATTCGTTGCGTTATATTTTTTTACGGAAGCAGGGAAAATTGACTGTGTCAGACACTGATTAATGGTTCATGTGATTTCCTTTGCTATCACAGCACATTTTTTCTTTGTTGGGACTAGGTGGGTAATGAAAAGGGGTTTGGTGTGATTCATTTGTTACAAGGTAATCCATTATTCCATACGTAGTTCCGACTGGCAACCTAATCCAATTAAGTAATTGTTTGTCTTTTGAGGGTAACTTTTAGCTTCAACTGACATTTTACGTGTGTCCTTGGCAAAGCAGGGCTACATAACTTACATTAATTAATTAAGAAACTCATCAGCCAAAGCCCACTCATAACAATATATATATATATATATATATATATATATATATATATATATATATATATATATATATATATATATATATATAAAGTTTAGTTATTTACATCTATGTTTTTATAGAGCATTACGTATATGTAATTCTGGATACATTGATGATGAAATAGATAAGAGTAGGATACACGCAAGAAATTGAAATATCCTGGCTATCTATTATACAATGCATTAAAAGCGAAAAAAAGACTGTATCAAAACAGAAAAGAAACTGACAACAAAAACATCTGCTTGTACCACTATTATTGATATGAAGGATATCCCTGATCTTAAGAACTTTGGAGTTAGTGTAGCGCTGAAAACAATAAAACAATGAAACATGTTCTTACAAAAGCTCTCCCGACAATACTTTAGGATGTGTAAATAGAAGTCCACGTAAGTCTTGTGATAACTTTTACATTGGTCAAACTGGAAAAACGTTGGAAATAAGAACAGAATAGCATTAAAAATGTGTAAGATATTCGCAAGTGAACAGTGGAATTCTTGTACGTGTTACTGAAAATAATCATACAATCAGCTGGGTATGAACAAAAAAGACAGCTCATTCTACTAATACACTGGAAAGGAACATCAATGAGTCAAGTTTTATAAAAGAAAGTTATTGTAAAAATATTAACATTAGTCAAGGCATGTATAAATTTGATTCATCATTTCAAAAAAAGTTTATAAATTGTTTAAATTTTAAGGAATGTTGTAGATATGCTAAGAAAAAGGATCTTCATTTTTGTGAACACAGTACCTGACGTTAGATCAAATGAGGTGTGTCGCTCCTCTCCCTGGCACCTGTCACGTGTGGAATTTTAGCTCCCAAAGGTTCTGGGGTTGTTTGTAGTGTGCTGCCCCCGAGCATGTATATTATGTCAGTCCTTCGTCAACAGCTTAGAAATAAAGTCGAAACCGGCCAGGACCTACAACCAGTAAGTTATTTCTTCACCTATGGTTTAAATGATACATACATACATATACAGTATATATATATATATATATATATATATATATATATATATATATATATATATATATATATATATATATATATAAAAACCCCGGCTGAAATTCTAAATTTTAGGATACCGAACATTCTGTAATCTGAAAGCCTGATATCCCTAAAGGCAAGGCAGTAGCTAAACCGGAGGGAGCACGCCCCCTCCCCCCAAAAAAGTATTGCGTGGCTGTTAGTAAAACGTAATAATGGTAATACGCACAGAAATATCTCTAACCATCAATTAAGTTTACAGCTGTTAGACGATCATGACTTTATTCATCACTAATGCAACGGACTACAGTATATATTAGAACATATGGAAAAATTAAACAGCACTATCGTGAATGTTGAACCGGCACATTCAGCTTTAAAACAGGATCTCATTATAAATGTAATAATTTAGTTCATCTAATAATGACATCAATACCTTGTATTGCACAAAAGTTACGTTTCAAGACATTTCTGCAATATGACGTCAGCGTCGACAGAACATATATATAGTCAGGAGCGGAAGATGAAATATACAGTTATTTTTCATAATCGGAATGTAATTCATAATGATTAAAACATTCAAAATGATCAGAAAAATTTGTTAATAACTTTTCTGTCATATAACATCCTGGTCAGCTTAAAATATGCAGACCTTGAATTGCCTGTCCAGAAGACACAACTGCAAGAGCAGCAATCTTATCATCTGCCATTGCTGATCCAAGAACATTTGCCTCACAATCTGAGCCCTTCTGGAACTTCCTCCAGCACTTCCAGCCGTCACAAAAGCCAACATAATTCTTAATTAAGACAACTTCTAGTTTAGAATGTGTCTCCTGAGACTTGCTCCACAAACATGTAGCCTACAACAATCTCCTCCACTAGCGGATCCAGAAAAATTTATAGGAGTGGCACTAATGTTCATATTATACTACATATATACATGTATATGTATATACAAATATATGTATATGTTTATACTCGTATATATAAATATAGATACATATGTATATATATATTTATAATCATTTGTTTTGTCATTATTTTTCATGGGGGCGGGGCACGTTGGTGCCACCCCTGATCCGCTAGTGATCTCCAAGCAGAAGATTTTTATGGCAATTCAGTGCCATTTCCAATTCTCATTAATCATTTGTTCATACTTTGACAAAGTTTGCTTCTAACTAACCTTTTCTTGTTATGCAGTAACGGACAAACTATACCAACCCATAAATTAACGAAGATTAATATCTGGACCACAACAACAAGAACAATTGGGTCCGAAACGTTTCCTCTTTTGATGAACGTTTTCATGGCGGCATTCCTTTTCATATCTTGTTGCCGTCCTCCTTTTTCTTTTCGCAGGGAATTTCGCGAGACTTCTGCTATTTTTCATGCATTGATGATGCCTGCATTATAATCAGTGCTAAGTTATTCCACAATAAAACAAAAAGGAGTTGAGCTAATTTCTGTTTCCCGAACGTCTATCACAAAATTTGCTGACTAAATAAGTTCGCTAAAAATAAAAAAAGAATTTAATGCCACAAGCCTACTGACTGTGCAGATGGCCATTTCCACTGAATGTCTAGAATGTCATTTGCTTTTGTACCGTGTTTTATCTCTCATGCAAGCTTCGTCAGCAGTGGTCACTGGCTATCACCCTCAGATAGAAAACAAGAGGCGTGACTGAGTCACTCAACCTCCCCTCCAGTATCTGGCAGTCTTTTTGTTGAAAGAGATTCGTACATTCCTCTAAAACTGTCATACGAGATATGAAGATGAGATGATGACAGTCTGTTAAGAGTCCAAAGAAATCAGTTGCGTAAGTTGGCGATTCTGCAGCGCCATGAACGATATTTGGAGCATGTGAATCACAATGAGTATTCAACGCAAGTTTGTTTATCTCCACTAGACGAGTCTTTGCGACTCATTTTCCTCTTTTGGCTGGCAGTGTGATCATACGACTGTCCTCTCACGTATCTGGATATCAGTTCATACGTCACCAACCCTTTTGAGAAATAAAATTTGAAAACCAAACGCCAGCTGTTGTGCGTGTTTAAAACCTCCAACACGCCCTTCATTTGTATTAAAACCTTCTCTTTTATACACTCAGCCAACTGAATCACAACACGAATATACAAGTCCTTATGAACTTATAAACTTCAGTAGTTCTTCATTGGACAAGTCGGTATCGCTCTCAGCTAGCACTGCTGGTCCCGCGTTCGATTTTCCGACCGGCCAATGAAGAATTAGAGGAATTCATTTCTAGTGACAGAAATTAATTTCCCGTTGCAATGTGGTTCGGATTCCACAATAAGCTGTAGGTCCCGTTGCTAGGTAACCAATTAGTTCTTAGCCACGTAAAATAAATCTAATCCTTCAGGCCAGCCCTAGGAGAGCTGTTAATCAGCTCAGTGGTCTGGTTAAACTAAGGTATACTTACTTATAAACTTCAGTCTCAGATCGCTGAATAATATCCTTTTCATTCGTACCTCAAAATGCTACTGAATTTCAAGCGGAAAGAAACACTACAACAGCAATCATAACTTACCATCGAGAGAATTGCAATGAGCTGCTGCGGTTTCCTTGTTCAGTCAAGAGTGTAATTATGAGATCGTTCCATCGTTGCCACTCCACGCTTATTCTCTTCATTCTCATCGCAGATTAGCAATATTCTTTCCGCGTCACCAGAACAAGGTAACAAGTATAAAAATATAAACATTCAGCATTCAGTATACCAGGCTCTTATTATTTTCCCGATCTTATTTTATCAAATACGAAAGTTCAAGGCTGGAGACACCAGTTCTCTTAAATAGCATTACAAGTCAAAACCTTTCTCATCATTTTATACGGCCCCCTATGTCATTCGGGGCAATCTGTTGCGGGAGCTACACCCGGCCCAAAGGAAGTATATGACGATACCAGGCTTTGTCATCAGACCACATACTGAGCAGACTAAAATAAACAGGAAGTTAAGATTTCCATGCGGCAAACATGTTTGTATGAATTCAGGTAATCATGCTCTCCAGTATTACCTCATTTTACTATATATATATATATATATATATATATATATATATATATATATATATATATATATATATATATATATATATAAATTTATATATATATATATATAATTTTTATATATACAGTGTCCCAAAAGTTTGGCACCATAGGATATATATTTTACACTATAAATTTCGTTTAAAATCGATTTATTAATTAGTTTTTTATATTTTTCAGATTGTTACATTATAGCCCCTTATTTAACGAGAGCAGAAAGAATGGCGCTGTGCTTTTGTATGCAAAGTTACTGAAGCATAAAAACAAATACTTCCCTGCTTAGAAATGTGCGATGGTCTGTAGGTAAATGTGTTAGAAAATGTTGAGAAGTAAACGGATGTCATTTTGAACATTCATTGTAACTGCACTTTGTCTCAAAAGTAACTCCATTATATGATTTTTAAAAATTTAACTTATCATTCATGAGTAAGTTTATCAGTTGCAATAAATGCTCAAAATAAGATCCGTTTACTTGTAATTATTTTCTAATGCATTCACCGCAGACCTTCGCACAATTCTAAACAGGGAAGTATTTGTTTTTATGCTTCAGTTCCTTTGCGTACAAAAGCACCAGCTCTATTTTTCCTGCTATCGTTAACTTAGGGGCTATAATGTAACAATTTGAAAAAATATAAAACTAATTAATAAATCGATTTTAAACGAAAATGATAGTGTTAAATATATATCCTATGGTGCCAAACGTTTGGGACACACACACACACACACATATATATATATATATATATATATAGTGTATATATACATATACATATAAACACTATATATATATATATATATATATATATATATATATATATATATATATATATATATATATATATATAGAGAGAGAGAGAGAGAGAGAGAGAGAGAGAGAGAGAGAGAGAGAGAGAGAGAGAGAGAAAGGAGCAGATGTCAGTAGTAATAACCAACCTTTTATTAACACACTAAAAATAATATTAGAAAAACCATACAAAAAAGTTTACGGAGTATCTAGGTTTGGTGAACATGAAAGACTTTTGAAACTCATCCTCAAAATGAGTTTATAGTTCTAGACAGCAGAACTAAGGAGCAGAAAATCAATGATGACTGGTTCAACATCAGGAATTTCTATCAATCTGCCTGACAAGAAATTCTTGGGTGGAAACCATAGATATCGGATGAGATCAGAATTACATTGAAGTATAGGTCGAAGTAAAGGGTACGTGCAGACAAATTTCAGAGAGTGGATGGCGAGCGCAAAATATGTGTCCAGCACTTACAGTAGGTCTACATTATGAAGGTGACTAAGGAAGGGATGTTCAGTGTTCTTTCCTCGAGACAGTTTTGATTGATTGATAGTTGGGATAGTCATAGCGCTGTGGCCACACCCTTCTCGACGGCTAAAAGAATTGTTCCGGAGAAAGTAAAATTTTGGGAAGGCATCTTTGAACTCTCCGGTATCAATGCTGACGCATGGGCAGCATTCCTCGCTCTTTGGAGGACTAAGTTGAGCAGCATTTTGGAGTTGGAGGTTGAAAATGACTTTGCCTCTTGAATTGTGTCTATAAAGAAGAGGTGCGCGTTTTCACTTTCAGCAATTTCCCCAGCCTTAAAGGGGAAGTTGGGACTCTTAAAGAGGGATGCTCCCGCGCACCTGGACGACCCCCACATTCAACTGTCAAGATATTTAATCGCAAGTCAGAGATCAGCCACTTCATCAGGAAAAGTGTCGATACAATTGACCCTTGGAACGCAGAGGAAATCAGACATTCCTCTGTAATCAGTTTCACCTCTGAATTCATGCTTATATCTTTCTATGTTGCTCTTCAGAAGCTGTTATCTTAGAATCTAAAAGCACCACATAAAATACCTTCCACCATAAACCAAAACAAGTATAATATGCGCCGAAGTTTCTACGGCGCAATCGAGTTTTCTGTATAACCGCTACAGCGCATAATCAAGGTCACCGAAAATGGATCTATCTTTCGGTGGTCTTGGTATAATGCTGTATGAGCCGCGGCCCCTAAAGCTTTAACCACGGCCCGGTGGTGGCCGATCCTATTTCGTTGCCAGAAGCACGATTATGGCTAACTTTAACCTTAAATAAAATAAAAACTATTGGGGCTAGACGAATGCAATTTGGTAGTTTTATGAGTGGAAGGTGGATGATCAACATACCAATTTGCAGTCCTCTAACCTCAGTAGTTTTTAAGATCTGAGGGTGGACAGAAAAAGTGCGGACGGACAGACAAAGCTGTCACGATAGCTTTCTTTTGCAGAAAACCAAAAAGGGAATCTTCACATGATGCATATACCGAGGTTACTTACTGACAATCATCATTTAACATTCATGACTGATGCCGATGTGCTTATCAGCTAAAAACTTGTCAATAGGAAAGGCGGTAATAAAATTCACTACTTCGCCCCTTTAATGTTATTTGTTTCTTCACCCGGTAACTATATTGCAATTTTTGCATCGCACAATTTCTTATGCTCCTAATTACCTTTCATTATATGCTTTGATATCTTTTATCAGACATTCCCGTTGCCCCTTCATACGCACTTGAAGGTGGGCAACCCCACCAAGATCAGAACTGCAACTTGATTCCTAAACCAGGACCCCATTAGAGATAATAATGACGGGTTACTCTTCATATTAAAATAATTGCTTTCAACCGGCTGTCCGGTGCGTAAGTAGATTTTATTCGTCTTCCTTTTGTTATTCCCATCTTTTATTAAGGGAATTTTTTCATCATTCAGGGACATGTTGACACCTGACGTAGGTTTCATAAAAGTTCTTATGTAATTGCCTCCACCACCATTATAGATAACAATACGAGATTCAGTATCAGAAAAGTCATCAGATTATATAGATTCAGTATATATATATATAAAAGTCATCATCAGATTATATATACAGTATATATATATATATATATATATATATATATATATATATATATATATATATATATATATATATATTATATATATAAATATGTATGCCTATATATATATATATGTATATATATATATATATATATATATATATATATATATATATATATATATATACACCTTGGAAGGGACGGTTACAAAAGGTTTTACCCCTCTCGTTCTCAGTAACTATTTCCGAATGAGAATGCAAACTCAATCCCGACCTTCATCCTGACTGAGACCCAACAAAATCTATCAATTATCAGATACACAATCTATTACCTTGTTCAACAAAGGAACGAATGACTTCAAATGAAAGTGCGTAAATCGTTCCGCGTCTCCCGGAATTCAAATCAATACCCACTTGCTTTGTGTCTGCGTGTGTGTCAATTCAGTTAAACTATTGAATGCTCCGAGGGTTAATACGAGGTGCACCTGGACATTTGGCGAATGTCGTGGAAAGTGACAGTGGCTATGGATACCAAATCACGTGTCCCAAGTTAGAGGACGATGAGCATGTGGTCCTGACCGACTTGGTGAAAGGAAAAGGGTGACAAGGGCATCATTGTTCCTGTTTAAATGAGGTGAGGCATTAATACAGAATTGCCAGATTTAAAAAGGTCAATTACGTTACGCCTGATACCGGGAAAGGTGTATGGGAGGGATCTGACTGGGATGGCAGGGCAGCTGGACTGACACAAGAAGAGCAGCGCGCTCGGGTCAAGTGTTTGTTATGACAGTTGAGTGAGACTTTTAAGAGTTAAGGGAGAAGTTGTATACAGAATACATGGGCAACGAGAGAGCTTCTGACGAATATAGTTATTATCGCTACGATTAATATTACTATCATTATTATTCAAAATGTGCCAACATTCCTCTAAAACAAGTCACAAAAATTACTAACTTGCAAGGCAACTTTCAGCGAATGTAAAAGGGTATAACTGAAAAGACTTATGAGAAAATAAATGAGAAAAAACAATCAACAATGCTTGAATATATATATATATATATATATATATATATATATATATATATATATATATATATATATATATATATATATATATTTATATATATATATATATATTTATATATATATATATATATATATATATATATATATATATATTTATATATATTTATATATATATATATATATATATATATATATATATATATATATATATATATATATATACACATATATCCCCGTCGAACTAAGGTGCTTGTATTTAGTAGTGACGATATCCACCCACCTCTGCCATGTTGACCGTGTAGTGCGTTTGTCACACGCAGCCATATTATGACTTTTTATCACATCACCGTGATTCATATACAATCAGTAAGCTACAAACGTCCTTTAATATACAATTCGCTCTACCTCGGAAATAATATATTTTCATATATATATGGCTGCGTGCGACAAACGCACTACTATACACGGTCAACATGGCAGAGGTGGGTGGATATCGTCACTAAATATATATATATATATATATATATATATATATATATATATATATATATATATATATATATATATATATATATATATATATATATAAAAATAAAAACAGGAAGTAAAGAAGAAAAAACTGAAGCAATGCTATACTGTATAGTACTTGAAAGTAATGTTACAGCTTTTCCTCAGCTAACGAACATACTCCTCTTCATTCCCACATCTATGCCTATGCTGAAGGGTCGGTTGCCTCGTTGTGTCTTCTCCACCTTTCTGTCAACAGCATCCTGCTCTGCCAAACCCTTCTCCAATTCCTCCCTCACTTTATCACGCCATCTAATCTTTTTCCTCCCTCTTGACCTTCTGCCCCTCACAGGTTCCATCTAAGCCTCTTCACTCCTTACTCCTCACTCATACTTTCCACACGCCCAAACCATCTCACATGCCACTCTTATCATATCAGTAACCTTTACCACTCCTGCACTTCTCATAATTTCTTCATCAACCTTTCTCTCACATAGTGAGATCACCACCTGAGTAGCCTCATTTCCCTTCCCTCTACCTTCTGTTCCTCCTTCCTTTGGTACAACAAATCTTTGTTTTTGGTGTATTTGACATGCTTTCATCCCACACTAACCCTGATACCTACTTCCATCTCCCATAAGCTGCTTTCATCTTGCTTTCAACCCCAGCTTCATACCACCTTCTTGACATAAAGTCGATACTAAGTACTTGGAAATCTCTGCATGTTTTAAATATAGACTTCTACTATCTTGTATAAATAATCTCTTCCCTCCCTACTTGATGGGCTCCATAACCCCGCTTTCATCTACAATTGCCTTCATACCACTCTCTTACCCTTCTTTGCAATGTTTCCTCAGTCCCTTCTTCAATCACCAGATCATCTGCATATAAAAAATCCCGTAGACTTTCATTCCTAATCCTGTCATTCAGTACATCTTTACTTACCCAGTACAAACAGAAAAGGGCTAGGTGCTGATCCTCGATGTAAACTCTATCTACAAACATTCCTGTTCTGCCCACAGGGTTCTTTTATAAATCATCTCAACCAGTCTAGCCAAATTTCCTGGCACTTTCCACTTTCTTCAACACTAACGCAATACTTCCCTTGGTATTCTATCAAATACTTTCTCTAAGTTCACATGTGCAAAGTAAGCCTTCAACTGACGAGCATCAGCATCAGTAATACTAATAGCAAGATTCTTTCAGTGTTGCAGTTTCACAGTGCATAGTATGAGAATATGGCATCTCGTCAGCGTGTGAACACCAGCACTTTGCGATGTGAGTAGCATTCTTGAGGCTCAAGTACTAACGGTGGTGGTGGGAGTTCCCTGCTGAAGGAAAACTTATGGAAACACGACTGTCTTTTTGGATCCTCTAAATCTTGACTGGGAAACAGGGAACCACCACTGAGCAATCTTGTCGAAAAGACAAAGATTCCAGAAGGGTTCTGATATCCAGAGTTGGTAATCATAATCCATTTATACGAAATCAAAACATCTCAAGCACGAACCAGTTTCATCTCAGTAGGTACAGGAAGCCTTACGAAAAACAAAGTTTTTGGGTAACATTACCTTATACGTTTTTAGGTGCTGTGAAATAAGTAGGAACCGATGCCAACTTCCAACATAGTAAAATATTCCGAATCATTAGATAAATTTATCTGTGAACAGTAAATAAATACTGGAAGCATGGCACAGGGCCGGTTAAATCGTTTAACCATAGTTTTTTTTCCGGAATTTAGCTTCATTTGCCACTAACACTGAATTTTAGTGAGGAAAAGATAACTGAATTATTTTTCAGAGACAAGATTTTTAGAGGGGGAAAAATAGTTGTACTTTAAAGTATGACACTGAAAATCAAGCAGATTTTTCTCGAGGCTTCAAGTATTTAAGGAAATAAGCTTGAATTTATTTTCACTGAAAATGGTTGCAAGGTAGCAAAACAAATGAGACAGCATATATATATATATATATATATATATATATATATATATATATATATATATATATATATATATATATATATATATATATATGTGTGTGTGTGCGTGCGTATGCGCGCGTGTGTACAGTAACTGTACAATTTAAAACAAGGAGAAAGAAATACCACATCCAGAGCACAAGAAACCCTTTAAAACTGCTGCACGAGCAAAAGATTAAGTGCATAAGAAAGCATTTTAATGATAACAATAAACAAGCCACACACCTGACAACAGAAAAGAGCAAAAGAAACTCACAAAACAGACTTTAGAAGTCTATGGTTTAAAGGTTATGGCACAACCAGAGGTCTGACATAGATCAATGATCACCGTTCAAAGCTTATAGGATAACCTAGCTACACAACTAGCAGCGCAAGCTTCCCCTTCATCGTGCAGAGCGAAACAGGAATGAGAGGGGGATATTTGGTTATGTGTAATGAAGAAGGCAATTTCTTGAGAAAGAGTAGAGAGTTTTTGCGATTTAAACAAGACTTGTTGGGGAATATGTTGATATAAAAGCGACCGATTTTGTGTCAAAGAGGGTCTCGAGCAAATGTGCTTTATGCCTCCATGATTAGATGGAGTAATGAGAGAAATTCAGGAAAGGACAGGTTATGTAGATGGAAGTTTATAGGATAATAAAAGGGTTCTTTAACAGAATCTGAAGCAGCAGATGTCTCCAAACGATCATGTTAGCGGCAGATAGTTAAGAAAATCTGCATAACTGATTAAACAAACTGAAAGTGTTCCACAGAAGGGATGGTTAAAAGAGAAAGTAAGAGAAACATTGAGAGTAAATGAAGGCCAGGAAGATAAAGAAATGAACGTTGCCAGGGGTGGCGGGAAAGCGGAGCTGATCGATTTCTATGGAAACTTAGAAGTAAATGTAAACTTAGCTGAACAGGTGCAGCAAAGAATAATGAAACAGAGATGGTAGCAGGTTTTCTGCAAATAAATTGAAAGGGGAGACGAGTGCCTGTAGAGGCAAAAGTTGTGATGTAAAATTAATATTTGGATGCTGAATGCATTCAAGGAAAAATTTAAAAGTATTGAGCTTTTGATCTGATCGGATTTTATGAAATTCAGGCTGTTATGCCAATCACCGGGGCACTGCCATTCAGCGCTAAAAACAGTGGAAAGAGGGAGCTGGAATGGTTGGACAACAGGATAAAGAGAACTAGGAAATAAAAGAGATGAAGGTGGTACTGGGAAAAAAACTCGACATTTACAATAAGAGGTAATAGTTAGAGAAGTTGCACAGCAAGACTGACGAAGGACGCAGGAATGAAGGCAAAGTAATAGGCTAAAAAGTGGGTGCAGCTAGGGTTCGAAAGGAAGCTGCAAGCATTGAGATGAATGATAAGAGACCCATGTCTGGAGGAAGAACGATATGGTAAAAGGGCCACAATAGGGGAAAAGCCTCGTCGGAGAATTTTGAGGTACTTTCGTCACGTGTAAATGAATGGAGGACGACAAGTCAGTGAGAGGCATATGACATAATTCAGGAGTGTTGGAAGGAAAGACAGGGAGAGCTGAGAAAGGGCTTCCAGATCGTGCAGAAGTGTAGGAACGGAAGGGACTTAATATCGATAAAGTGCAAAAAAGTGTTTAAAATAGATGTGAGCGGAACAGCGAGCGTCGGGAGGTCGATGTGTTGCTGACGCACCCTCTGTGTAGATGTCTAATGCCTCTGGTTTCGGTGAAAGTTTTAACACACTAATAACAAACAGTGTTAATAACAGATAATCAAAATATGCTTACATGTACAGTTGTATATGTAACACATATTTGCGTAATTATCATACAAAGTAAATATATCAAAAGATGAACGGGGATATTTCCTAATATCCTAAATGCGATAGAAATGTTTATCAGCAATTTACATAACAAATTTAAACAGTCAGACACGACTCTCAAATCTAATTAAGTCATAAATTTTCCGTGTCCTTTCTAATTGCTGTCTGTTCTGTAAAATCAAAATAAGGCTAATAAAGAACACATTTAAATATTATATAAAAGATAGACGTTATTACTGTCCAAAGTTTTATGGAACACAATATTGTGACCCTCACTGAAACAGAGTTGAAGCCGTCGCTCTTTGAATACATCTTCCTTATTATTATAATAGGCACTAATCCGGAAGGTTCTCTGTCCTGGCTGAAAAGTCTAGATATTTTGCTTATTTAAAACGATGACAACGCTCCGAATAAAAATTTGGAGACAAGCGCCTACTCGCATACAGAGAATGTGTACAATTTATAAGTAGTTATGTCTAATCACGAACGACAAAACAGAAGAACATTCTTTTACACTTATAACTAGCCGTATCCTGGATTTGATTACAACCCTTTAAACTACGAGTGCCATGATTATAGCTTAAATGACTGTCTCCTTATTCCTTTTTCCGTTCTTCTACGCAAGTTGAGGCCGTTAAAAGGAGTGATATATTAGAATTACGTACACACATTAGTTCACTGTAAAGTAGACAGTTGCAATGATTACTGAATAATGAACAAATAATGATTATATTGCTAAGGTAGATTGCTTCCTACCTTCCGGCTGAAGCAGAAACAAGTAAAAAATGCGCCGAAGTTTCTTGGGTGCAATCGAGTTTTCTGTACATCGCATAATCAAGGCCACCGAAAATAGATCTATCTTTCGGTGGTCTCGGTATAATGCTGTGTGAACCGCGGCCCATGAAAATTTAATAACGGCCCGGTGATGACCTGTCCTATCGTTGCCTAAAGCACGATTATGGCTAACTTTAACCTTAAATAAAAAAAGCTACTGAAGGTAGAGGGATGCAATTTGGTATGTTTGATGATTGGAGGGTGGATGTTCAACAAACCAATTTGCAGCCCTCTAGCCTCAGTAGTTTTGAAGATCTGAGGGAGGACAGAAAACGTGCGGACAGAAAAAGTGGGGACGGACCGACAAAGCCGGAACAATAGTTTTCTTTTCAGACAACTAAATCTAATTTTACACAGTCCATCACATTGTTCGACAGCTGTTAATAGCGACTTTATTTCTCTTCAGTGGAGAGATTCTAAAATTTTATCTTGTGTATATCCCGTTTGGTAAGATGTATGCATGGATAGGACATTGTACAAAACCTTATCCCTCGATATAGGGTAATTATCATCTGTACTTTTTTTCCTCTTTCCTTTTAAGCAAATCGTGATAATATGCTCAAACGCTCGAGTTATACGATCAACAGGAAGGTGTTATCGAAAACTTCAAACAACAACAACAAACACAAAACACCTGGAAAGTGAGCCTTGGACGGAGAAATTCAGATATGATTCGATAAGACCAGAATAGGCGACCCAGGTAGATTCAAATGGTGTGAAATTCCTGTGGAGATGAGTATAGGAGGGAGGTTAGAATCGGAGGAGAGGTCACTGGAACCGATGTGGGATGTGATTTCGGCGAGTGGAGGCGTTTCTGCTCCATTGTATCCGCGCTTCTTCTGTATTACTATTATGTTCCCCTTTTCTTTAGTCTTCCATATTAACGACTATGTATACCATCATTAGATGGCAACATTTCCTCCCACGAAGCTGATCAAAACGGTGAAATAATTTCAACAATGAATCTGTTTATTTTGGAAGGCATCACTGGACTGTTCCCGCCGAAGATGGCCATCTTTTCAAGTGCTGCAAGGTCAGTGGAACCAAAAGGCAATGCCCACTTCTGGCCTCGACCAAAAGAAGAAAAAGAAAGGAAGAAGGGTTGGTCTTGAACGCAAAGGAGGAATTTTAAAGCAGAAAAAGGTAAAAGAGTTTGGGAAAGCAGAAGCTAGAGAAACTTCAAAAGATTACCAGTGAAAGAGAAGAAAGACACTGAGCTGTGTAATCCGAAGTTTCCTGTTTCCCAAGAGTAAACTTGGGAAGAGACGGCATATCGGGTATTACGAGTCAGTCTTGAGATGATCAGTGTTTATTCTACGATGTTCAATGATCATTCTGAAACTTTCAACGGTCGCTGGAAATAATCCATGGTCATTCTGGAAATGACCAAAAGTTATCCTGAAAATGACCCAAAGTCATTCTGAAAATGACCCAAAGTTATTATGAAAAGTGACCCAGTCATTCTGAAAATGACCCAAAGTCATTCTGAAAATGACCAAAAGTTATTCTGAAAATGACCCAAAGTCATTCTGAAAATTACCCAAAGTTATTCTGAAAATGACCCAAACTCATTCTAAAAATGACCCAAAGTCTTTCTGAAAATGACCCAAAGTCATTCTGAAAATTACCCAAAGTTATTCTGAAAATGACCCAAACTCATTCTGAAAATGACCCAAAGTTATTCTGAAAATAACCCAAACTCATTCTGAAAATGACCCAAAGTCTTTCTGAAAATGACCCAAAGTTATTCTGAAAATGGCAAAACTCATTCTGAAAATGGCCCATAGTCGTTCTGAAAATGAGCCAAAGTCATTCCGAAAATGACCCAAAATCATTCTGAAAATGGATCAGTGGTCATTCTGCTGATTCTGAACGTGACTAATGATCAGCTAAAGTTTAATGTTTAGTCTAATCAGAATGGACACCATTCACAGTTAACCACAAACTAATAAAGACAAATATTATCCCACATCAACCTGATAACGGGGTTACAACCTTCATAGCGGGGTTTCTGTTAACCAACCACACGTTGTCCTTCAGGTGGTAACCGCTGAGCACAATACAACTGAGTTCTATGAAGAGACCTTCCAATATCAAGACAACAAACGTATCCGATTATCGAGTATCCTATGATGATCGGGAAGAACCGGTTGTACGGATGGTTAAGGATTTAATGAGATGAGATTAAAAAAAAAAATGAATAGAAATGGTTATGGAGTTCTTGGTGCGAGATTAATGGCGGACGAGAGATTTGTTGAATTAATCATCACAAAAAAAAAAAAACTCGCACGATTGGTTAGTGCAATAAAGCTTGTTTGATTTTCCTTTCCTTTACCTAAAGTTTTCTTTTTCGTTTATTAATGTATTGATAATAGTATGAGGGACGCAGAAGTCTTTCTGTAACGCACCTTACAAAAGGAAAGATTAATAAAAAAAAAAAAAAAAAATTGGGGATGAGGTCTATGTATCTGTACGAAGTAATAATAACTTAAGACATAAAATATATTCAGTGCTAAAGGCAAAGAGCTAATCATAATAACAGGTACACGAAAGGCTAAATACATTAAACGAAGAAAACTGGTATCTACCTGAATAGCTAAAAAAAAGACGACAGGTATCTGACAGAATAAAAACAGAGAACTAAAAGCAAATCATCTTAAAGGCTATAAAACCGAAGACAACAGGTATTTGAACAGTCAAAAACGAAATGACAAAAAACACGAATGAGAAAGTCTACAAAAAACTAAAGATAACAGGTATCTGAACAGATAAAACAAGATAATATGTGTCTGCAAAACAGAAACAAAAATCAAATGAAGATAACAAGTATTGTAATCTGAAAGGCTAATAAAAAAAGAGGCAATTAGGTGTATGAACATCTAACAAAAAAAAAATTACACACTTATCTGCATGGATATAAAAATAGGCACCTAAAAGCTCAATATAAAATACTAAAGATAACAGATGTCTAAAAAGTAAAAACCAAGTCAAAATAACAGGGACCTGCATAGCTTAAAAAAAACTAAAGACGACAGGGACCTGCATAGCTTAAAAAAATCCAAAGACAACCAGGACCTGCATTGGTAATAAAAAAACAAAAGCTAAAGAAAACAGGGACCTGCATGGGTTCAAAAAAAAATCTAAAGACTACAGGGACATGCACAAATAAAACACGCTAAAGGCAAATGGGACCTGTATAACTAAAAAAAAAAAAAGGCTACAGACAACAGGGGCCTGTATCGCTACAAAAAAAGCTAAAGACAACCGGGATCTGTATGGCCAAAAAAAAAAAGCTGAAGACACCAGGGAACTGTATGGCTAAAAAAAAGCTAGACAACAGCGACCTGTAGAGCGGAAAAAGCTAAAGGTAATAGGGACGTGTATGGCTAAAAAAGCTAGACAAAAGAGACCTGTATCGGTAAAGAAAACCTAAAGACAACAGGGAAATAAACTAAAGACAAAAGGACCTCCAAAGCTAAAAAAAAAATCCTAAAGACAACTAGGACCTGTATAACGAAAAAGACTAAAGACAACAGGGACCTGCATAGCTAAAACAAAAAGCTAAGGCAACAGGGACTTGCACAGATAAAAAAAAAGTTAAGACAACAGGGAACTGCATAGCTAAAAAAAATAGCTAAAGACAACAGTGACATGCATAGGTAAAAAAAGGTCAAGACAACAGTGACTTGCATACTTATAAAAGATAAAAACAACAATGACTGCACAGCTAAAAAAAAACTAAAGACTACAGTGACCTGCATAGCTGAAAAAATTTAATGCAACAGTGACCTGTATAGATAAAAAAAAAGTTAAGACAACAGGGACCTGCATAGCTAAAAAAAGCTAAAGACAACAGTGACCTCCACAGCTAAAAAAAGCTAACAACAACAGTGACCTGCATAGCTAAAAAAGCTAAAGCCAACAGTGACCTGTATAGCTGAAAAAAGTTAAGACAACAGGGACCTGCATAGATAAAAAAAGCTAAACACAACAGTGATCTGCATAGCTAAAAAAGCTGAAGACAATAGAGACCTGCATAGCTAAAAAGCTAAGGACAACAGTGACCTGCATAGCTAAAAAAGCTTAAGACAAGAGGGACCTTCATAGTTAAAAAAGCTAAAGACGACAGGGACCTGCATAGCTAAAAAGCTAAAGACAACAAGGACCAGCATAGCTAAAAAAGCTAAAGACAACAGGGCCCTGCACAGCTAAAAAGGTAAAGACAACAGCGACCTGCATAGCTAAAAAAGCTAAAGACAACAGGGACCTGAATAGCTAAAAAAAAGCTAAAGACCACTGGGACCTGCATAGCTAAAAAAAAGCTAAATGAATCAGGGACCTGCATAGCTAAAAAAGCTAAAGACAACAGGACCTGCACAGCTAAAAAGCTAAAGACAACAGGGACCTGAATGGCTTTAAAAACCTCAAGACAACAGGGATCTGCACAGCTAAAAAAAGCTAAAGACAACATTGACCTACATAGCTAAAAAGCTGAAGACAACAGGGACATAAACAACTAAAACCAAACGGTAAAGACAACAGGGACCTGGATAGCTAAAAAAAAGATTAAATACAGGCAAAAGTACCTGAAGCAGAGGAAACAAAGGATCGATGATAGCTCCAAATGCAGACGATGATGTAGCAGCTCAGTGCACTTATCCAGCCCAGGCCCGAAGGAAACAAGAAAAATAAGAACGGGGAGAAAGAGATGGAAGCTTTTATAACGACTGGGGAAATGGAATGAAATGACTGAGACCAAGTCCCCCAGTCAGACTTTACCAAAGAAGTCTTAGAAACTCAAGGTTTTTGCATAGCAACAAAGACAATCACACTGGACGTACAAACTTAATTCCTCTGTAATATTCAATTAAACTTTTTTACAAATAAATGATCGATACAGAGTGAAAAAATACAGAAAACTGGAAATATGGCTTGCTCTGCATACAGAGCAAGGTTTTGATATAGTTGACAGTAAATCTTTACTCTATATGTAACCGGTTCATATGAAAATCTAATTACTGCCGTATCGACAAAATCTTGCACTCAACAGGAAAAAAAGATTCTGATATAAGTTTTCTCTTAGTCCGCCTGCGACGGAAGAAGATAAGTTCTTATGCAAAAGTCATTCCAATCTTGAGAAATTTCCCATTTGCATGAACGAGTTATCCATCTTTGCCACTTCGAGCGCCTGCTTAAAATGGCTATAAGTTTCCTGGCTTCTCCGCAACGACGTATCAAAATTAACTTTGTTTTTAACACATCTCTTACTTCAAAGCTTTATTCGTTTAATTTTTGCCCTAAACGGGACACTTTTCTCTCCGAAACGACTGAAACAGTATTGCCGAGAGTTGCATGACACCCAGCCTCACGTTTCTTTGTGGAAAACGTGACGCACAAAAATTTTCTCAAGGCACCGAGTTCCTCAAGTAAACATAATCACTCTGATTATTCTTCTCATTTCATCTCTGATCGCAAAACTATTGCTTATTCAGTTTCCAAAGTCCTGAGATCTTCCTTCGTTAAGAATTGTCTGTTAACATTCTGGCATAAGTACTTCCATTCGCAATCAGAGCTACTGACAAAAATGGGGCCTTTTCACTCCAAGGAAGCCATTTGCCATACCTGACGGATATGAACTGAATTTTTATGCTATTTAGTCTATTGGTTGACATTACTGTCGAGTCAGTAATGACATACCTTGGAACTGGAATTGGAATATGAGATTTAGGCCTGATGCCAAGCGCTGTGACCTATGAGGTCATTCAGCGCTGAAATGAAAACTGGGAGTAAAGGAGGGCTGGAATGTTTAACAGGAGGAAAGCCTCACGGTTGCTCAATGAAACAATTGTTAGGAGAGGGTGGAAAATAAGGTGGAAGAAAGAGAATATGAATGGAGGTACAGTGAGAGGAATGAAAGGGTTTGCAGCTAGGGACCGGAAGGATGCTGCAAAGAACCTCAAGTAATGCCTACAGAGCACCGCGTAAGGTGCACTGACGGCACTACTCCCTACGGGGGATATATCTTCAGTTTTAACACTGATATCAGACCAAATAACTATTGAAACGATAGCCGAGGCATGAAATGGAATGAAGAGCGAATAAAGTCTACGGAGTTTCACAACCGTTTTCTATAAATCTCATGTGTAAAAATGATTACAGTAACCAGGTTTCATACTAATACGGGTGGTTGTCACCACAACATAATATGATGGTGACATGCATTTACTTCTGGGTATTTTTGCTTTCCTAAATGCTTTGCCATAAAACTTGGTGTTTGCAATTTTTTATGAATATACCCTAGAAAAAAGCCTTGTGAATTATACACAACGAATATACATTTAATGTAAAACGTTGCAGCTCTTCAGGTGGTGAAAATTTAATTATTCTTACATTTATTTACATTTATTTATTGATATCAATAAATTATGATAACAGGAACGTTTCACTAAATAGTACAAATTTACTTAAGGTACACTAGAATATTTGTCAAACAATTCATAAAACCGAATGGAACACCCTCGGCGAACTCATCCCGTGTCAAATGTTGTCCACCACATAACACTCCGTTTCTCGACATGAAACCCCGTAAGAATATGTCATTTGCTGTGAAGAGGAATGAAGAATTAGCAGCGATGAGCCAATAGACTCCTCTTAATAGAATTCGAATTGGTGAACATATATCTTCAGGAAATGAAGAAATAGGAAAAAGTGACTGAGAACTTGGAAAATCACCAAATGAAAAGGCAAAATAAAAGAAAAATTAAAAAATTAAAACGCGCTTTTATTAAAATGCACTAAAAAGCAAGAAATATTTTTTGAGACCCGCCAGGATTTTCTTACAATTAATCATGTCTACAAAAATAAAAGCGTGGGGCCCAAACATGGAAGGAAATGCTAAGAAGAAAAGAAATATATATATATATATATATATATATATATATATATATATATATATATATATATATATATATATATATATATATATATATATATATATATATATATATATATATATATATATATATATATATATATATATATATATATATATATATATATATATATATATATATATATATATATATATATATATATATATATATATATATTCATTTCTTGCAGCATTTCCTTCCATGTTTGACGTCCACGCTTTTATTTTTGTAGACATGAATAATTGTAAGAAAATCCTGGTATCTCAAAAAATTATTTTTTACTTTTTTACTGCATTTTAACAAAAGCGTGTATTAAAAAAATTTTATATTTTTTTTTATTTTAGACTTATTTTTGACAGAAATTGTAACCGATTTATGTCTGTAACTAAAAATGAACGTGATATGCTGTCGAACTAAAGAAGGTTTGAAAAGCCCGTAGAGTTGTTAAATTATTCTACCAAGTCAAAGAAGGTATGAAAAATCCGAAGAATTTCATATAAATCCTGAGATACTGGGAGAGGTCACTGTAGGGTCACTAGAGGTCACTGCTGACCTACTGATCATGTAAGGTTGCATTGTCACCGGGACTGAGTAACAATGCAAAATTTCAAGTCCATCAGACGAAGGGAACAGGTCGAAAATTGAGTTACAAGTTTTGACCCAAACAGACAGACAGACATAAAGCTAAATAAAAGCATGTAAAAATGTGTGTTCTCTAACATGATTACTTAATTAATTATTTTGTACAAAACATAAAACGTACTTTGGACAAAATGAATTAAACAAATTTCTAAGAAAATTCTGAAAGAATATTTTTACTTGCTACTATCATTAAAATCTTCCACTGTAATCGATTCATATCTTCTTTTCAAATGCTAAGTTTATGCACTGTGTAACATCATATACTCATAACTCAATCTACGGATCCATTTCTCATATCAGAAAGCATTAATATTTTTCTTATGACTTCTTTTATTCCCTATGTTTGTTATATTTCGCCACATTCTGTGAACCTGGTCCCTTCCTCAAGTACTTTATTTCTTTTCAGAAATGGTTGCTTTCCTCTCAACCAAAAGATGGGTTTTTCCATACGGAACATTTTAATTTGTGCTGCAGTGACTCTCTCCATTTTACCCAGTCTTGTGAAAACATGAAGCTTTGACCTTTTCTTTGCCTAATCCTGTGGAACATTAAATATGTTTCGTTGTGGCTTTGCCGTTTAAGCCTTCCAACTGTTCAACTAAAAAATGTCTCCTACTTGTCTTTTGGCCACTCTTATTGCAGTATCCTGAACCTTTGTCTCTCTACGATCACAAGCTTCATATAATAGCAGACCACGGGTTCCTTGACAGACAACACATGAACTTTTATAGTTAAATTTCTACAAACATGAACTTTAGCCTTTAAGTTAATAAGGTCATATTTTCAGTTACTGAAACAGTAGTCTGTTCACCCTTGGCTCTGGCACAACTATTCCTCAAATATTTTATCAATAATACGAGACCTTAGTGTCAAAAGCTCATTAATACTGACAAAAATGCACCAGTGCTTTATTGTGCAAACACATCGAGTATTTTGATTTCTTCCACTGAAAAAAGATTTTGGACCTTTGCAAATAAAGTTCTCGACAACACCAAATCCAACTTTCATTTTTCTCTTGTCTTAATGGATCCATAGCTCGCTCTGTTGCTAAAATAGCCGCTCTTCAGCTTTCAGTTCCAGGCCAAGTTTTCTCTTAACAAATCCTCTGATCCTCATCCTCTTGTCCTATCTCTACTCCTATGACCTTAAAATGTGAGGTCCAAAGAGTTCTTGCTTCTTTAAAGGCTACAAAGCACCAAGGCTAAGGAAATTCGAAAATTGACGTATCCAGTGCTTTCTTGCCTTCTCCATACCTGCCCTTCCTCTTGGAAACATACATTAGTTCGACCAGTTCCACAGGAAGATGATCATTCTAAGCCTTCACGTTAAAGCTTTTTATAAAAAACTTTCAGTCCAACTCTCACTCTGGGTCACCAGGAAACTTGATACCTTTTCTCCTATTTTGCTGATACTGAATCTTGTATCATTGTTCTTTACAGCACTAAGACCTAGCAAAGTCGCACATAGGACTCTGTTACCAGAACATACTGTGCAAGCTGTACTCTGAATTCGACAGATACAAGTATGAATGAGGGGGAATAAACCTATACCCAGGTAATTATCATTACCTCATTCTGTAGCCCGGACACGAGATCGAATCTCGGCAGAACATCAGAATATCTTTTCTTTCTTTCTTGATTTGGATCCAGGCTTTTTCATTTCAAACTTCTGATGATGATTCAACCTTATTTACCCGTTTTTCCATTGCTTCCCCGTCTGAGTCTGAATAACTATCATATTTTTCTTTGTTAAGCAAATTGTGATCTTGAAAGAATATCTAAATGAGGGTCCTTTAACTTTGTAAAGGTCACTAATTCATCCAACACATATGATTACTCTCCTATCCATCTCTGATTTTGTTTAATGAAAACAAACTTCTGCCTGTTATCTATAAACATTATAGGGGTTCATATTATTTCAAACTTGCCTTGAAGGGATCACAGAGTTAAAATAACTGCGTCCTTAACCTCATTTTTTTCCTGTTGAAAGTTCAGTTCTTCGTCGATCTTTTTATCATTGTTCATTATATTGCCCTTGTGATTGGATGCTTCTTTCTTTGTTTCCATTCTCAGCTAAGCTGAGTCATAGTGAAATCCTCTGTTCAGTGACCCTGGCCTCAGCTTTGATCTAAATCGCCCTTAATACCGACCATAAGGTGGCCTAGCTCTTTTTCTAAGGGTATTATTCTTCCTATAGGTCTATTAAATTATGGAGAGAAGACTTTCGCTCGTACAGCTCAAAATCTTGTGGTATTATTAATCAGGTTCTCACATTTACTCGGTGTTGGTCCCTCTGCTCACTAACCTTTGAAATTTTCTCTCTCCTTCCGTTTTGCCCGATTCCTTTCATTTTCTCCTGGAGGCGAATCTACAAGTCCCTTCAGGCTGCATCTTCGTTCTCCTTCCTAGTTATCTTTCTTTCTCTTTTCCTTCAAGCTAAATAAATATTCTTCTTTATTCTATCACTAAGACTTTTTTTCAGTACAACTATCTACTCAGCTTAAAAAATATAAATGACTCATACCAGTATAATGAAACGTACGAGCCATATTAAGCACCACAATCATGTTAGAACGACGCACCATAAATAAAGCAAGAGCGCTCGGTAAAAACATATATCTCCGCCACGTCACAGGACACCCCCAGAACAGAGATCTTGTGTAAAGTTTGACCTTCTTAAATACAATGTATGCTATATAAAATAACGCTGCCAATTGTGCCGGTAAAAATGCAGCAAGGCGATACGATGATGAAAGCCTTAAATTCTCGGATGATCAGGGTTAAACGGTAATTAAGGAAACGCATCTTATAACAAGCACAATGAAAATGATTTACAACAACATTACATTTCATAGTGTACATTCCAATTAGACGGGAACTTCTATAGCGAGGAGTGAGTCAAACACTCTAAAGTAAAATATGTAAGTAATTAACAACGTAACAATGCTCTTCTGTGTATAATGCATTAAAAGATCCTGTAGCTGCCTATTTGAATTCATTCGATCGCGGGCTAGCTAGTTGGAAAACTCCGAATTAGGTTTGGGTTCCCCAGAGCCAAGATGATATGAATTTCCGGTTTAACAGGACGTGCAAGGGGAGAGATCAAGATGGAAAATCGATCTGTTCATTTGTACGATGTCGGGAAGACTAAGGAAAATGGGAATGTTCCATTCAGATGTGGGTTTGCAGTTCAACTGACTCTTCTTTTCAGAATGAGAAAGGGTTCAAAGTCAACAGACTACAGTACACTACTTGGAGGGTTCACATGAGAGGCTATTCATGGTATGTTTTACGGAGAGGAGTTAATTCCGGTATTATTTACGGAGGGGACTGAGCACCATAATAGGTGCCCAGTGACCTTTGAAGACATGATACTCGAAAACCAACGACCAACCAAATAATTACAGAGCATTACGTATTTAAAAAATACCCATACTTTACAACAGGTGAGATGGTTTCCATGGCGACAAAACGTCATGTCTTTATTGATATTCAATAACTCTTAGTTATCTTTAGGATGTTACCAAAAAAATGTTTCCACCAAACATCATCAAAACCATTCATCTGTCCCCGAGATGTTTTGATAACGCAGAAAAACACCGCACAGTCACGAGTGAAAATTCACCTTCTCCCAATATCCTTAGTTGCACAGACTTATGCAGTTAAAACAATTATCATCATATTCTCTCTCTCTCTCTCTCTCTCTCAAGAATGCACAGACATTAAATGAAGCAGACGACTTACTCTGAGGAAGAGAAAGATGGCAAGAACCGTTCGGTTTGAAGAGTGTTAAAATATTCCCACTGGACAGGAATTATGCAAATGAGACAAAATTTATATGCAGAGGCAGAGACGGCAACAGGTCGCCCCTCGCCCACAAGCTTCATCATAAGCCTGACAGAATTTCCTTTTGGGAACAGAGGCTTTGTTTCCAAGAGAACTTACGGAGTCTAAGCATCTGTCCGGCCTACTCAAAAGCCCAGAGAATGTTTATTATTAACTACACTTAATAGCGTCTTGGCTCCGACTATGTTTTGCGAAATTCAGGTGTCCTGGCTTGTTTAGACCGCTGTGTCTTTTTATTTCCATTACGGCTGTCATTGATCTTTTTCTTTTTTAGTTCTCTGTAAAAGAAAAATTATTGAGATGGCTATTTGTCTGTCCGTCCGCACTTTTTCTGTCCGCCCTCACTCGGGGTAGAGGGCTGCAAATTGGTATGTTGATCATCCACCCTTCAATCATCAAATATACCAAAGTGCAGCCCTCTAGCCTCAGTAGTTTTTATTTGATTTAAGGTTAAAGTTAGCCACGATCGTGCGTCTGGCACCGCCATAGGTGCCAACAACACAGGCCACCATCGGCCCGTGTCTGAAATTTTCATGGGCCGCTGCTGGGGTTCTCATGGCCCGTGGCTGAGAGTTGCATACAGCATTATACGCTGTACAGAAAACTCGCTGTACAGAAAAATCAATTGCGCCTTTCCTCGTTAACTTATTCTGTGTTCGGCAAATGACATATTAACAGACATACATATTTTTAAAAATCTAAAAGTTGTTACAAATAACAAACGCTGTAACTGAAAGGCGCAAAGTCGACACAGAAAATTATTTGTGGCTTTGTAAGAAAAGTAATCAGACAAACATGGACAATAAACACACTGATCCCTATTCTTAACGTCTGATTTATTCGGACAATTTCAGTAATAGAATAATGAAGGATGAAGAGGCCAAACCAGGCCACAAAAACATCCTCTGCTCCGACTGTTCAGAGGGAAAATTTCTCCTTTTCTTTTCTGAGTTCTTGTGGACACGTCAGTTGTCTCTGTCAGACTTTGCAAATGTTGATATTATTCACTTTTAACTTGGAGGACTCGAGAAGATGACTCTGAAATCTAAATGAACAACGCTGCTGAAGTGGTCATATGTCTTGGTGTCATTCTCCGTGTACGAAGAATATTGTCTGTGACTGTGAGCGCCAAGGTCTTGATGTGCTCATACATGGACTACACGCATACGTACATATCCACACACACACTATTATATATATGTATATATATATATATATATATATATATATATATATATATATATATATATATGTGTGTGTGTGTGTGTGTGTGTGTGTACATAACCTTACGAGCATGGAATGTCTTTATAATCCTTTGTCTTCAATATCAATACGTATACAGAAGAGAGCAACTCGTAATAATAATAATAATAATAATAATAATAATAATAATAATAATAATATAATATAATATAATAATAATAATTATTAATATTATTATTATTATTATTATTATTATTATTATTATTATTATTATTATTATTATTATTCATTCCGTCGAAAAATAAAGTCATGTAAGATGGCAAGCGCCCATCATAAGGAAGAAACGTACACTACGAACGGTCAGACCAACGTACTTTTATTCAGCATATTTATAAAGGCGCAATGTTGAAAGAGTGTCACGCCAGGCTGAACAACGTCAAGTCTAAACACGGGGCTTCTTAGCACTGAGCCATCGTTGTTACGCACAGAAAAATATATGCATCGATATGCACTGCGTTTTATTACGCAGATATTATTATCATTGTTGTTATTGTCGTAAATAGCATTCATTCTTGTGAAACTAATCAAAATGTTCCGTTAACCTCGTGTGAAAGCTTCCAAGAACAGAATGCTCTTGTAGAATAACGAGAATAAGGGCAATAGCAAAATTAAAATAATGCAATGAACAGGTAGAGAAATGAATCCATAAAAAAATCCATGTATACATAACTAGTTGTTGAGAAAACTAGAATGGAAAAATTTTCAGAAAATGTCACGGTCATGAAACGAAATTTCAAAGGACCTCTGGTAGGGCGGTGGGATACCATGGCACCTCAACATAATACAGATAACGACAATTTACTTAACGGGTACGGCTCACCAATTCCCAAGGCCCAACACACACCACAGGTAATAGCGGAAGTTCTCTAATGTTATAATGTAAAAAA
Organism: Macrobrachium rosenbergii; assembly: GCF_040412425.1. Lineage (NCBI taxonomy): Eukaryota > Metazoa > Arthropoda > Malacostraca > Decapoda > Palaemonidae > Macrobrachium > Macrobrachium rosenbergii. The sequence continues at coordinate 20,191,793 of NC_089786.1, forward strand.
GAGGATGAAAGATGATGGTCTGCATCGTAAACAGCCTTGTTAGAAAAACTGAAACCACCGTTTTGGTCATTTAGACTCAGAATTAAAAAAATAATAGCATGTTTTTTGGCAGCATTATATTGTTCTTCAAATCCAGGAAGGAAAACTTCCAGTTACAAGTAACACAAAATAGCGTCAAATATTCAGATTCATTAAGCAGTGAATCACCTATGCACAGTGAAATCCTGAGTGAGAGCATAGCGAGAAATCGGTTAATCAATATGGCCTTAGTTTTGCTTGAGTTCAGTCTCTGCTCCCACTGACTACGCTGCTTGCTGATTCGCATCAAATCTGTCACGGTTACCAAGCAATTTCATTTTGCATTCGGTGAACAGTGGATACCTTCACCTTGAGCCGCATCACCTCCGTGCTAAACTATTTTTACTCAGTCAACAATCACGTCACTAGTAAAATCTAAAAACAAAAAAGGGTTCCAGAGTATAATCCTTAGGAACGCTAGACATGATAGGCCTAGGCTATTTATCATTACTATTATTATCATTCAAAAGATGAACCCTATTCATATGGAACAAACCCACAGAGGGCACTGACGTGAAAGAAGCAACAAAAGGTAATGGAAAATACACAAAGAGGAGATCAATTATTAGAAAAACAGATATATTAACAACTTAATAAATAAATAAATAAAAAGTAAGTAAAATATTTAGATACAAGTTGAATTGTATTAGGGTGAAGTTCAAATTGCACGACATCCTCTGGGGGGTTGTCCCACAGTCCAACAGTGTGAGGAATAAGGACCTCTGGAACTGGAACAGCGAGGCACATTTACTGCATATTGGTGCTGGTGTTCAACGAATCTGGTTGCTCTCGGCAGGAAAGGGAGATACGGATCAATTGCGAGTGTGAAAGATCTCTGTTAATGTACAACTAATGAAAATGTGACAAACAAGAGACCATCCGTCGATGGTCCAAGTCATAATTGCTAATATAAGGAAACAGAAACCTACCACCAGGAACCACTTTATCTAAAAGAGATACTGGAAGAAGCAGACATCCACACGGGAGAACAGTATTCTAATAAAGGAAGCACAAATGACCTAAAACAGTTTGCATTGATTTCATCACTTATAAATATATGAGGCCTTACGAACAATACCTAACTTTCGTGCGGTATTTGCTGAACTTTCATTAGATGTTTCTTAAAAGGAAGATGTGATTCAAAAGTTACACCTGGAATAGTTAAAGGTTCAGACTCATTCAGCAAAGTTCCATCCACCTGAAGAGGAGGATGGGGTGGGAAATCTGTGAGATCTGCTGTTCAATAGTGTTTTCGTTTTACTGGAGTTCAGCCTCTCACCCCACCGACTACACCATTCACTGATCCGGTCCATGTCCCGATTGAGGCTGAAGGCAGCTTCATTTCTCATAAGTGGAGACTTTACTACACCCACGAGTCTTGCATCATCGGCATACTGAACAATCTTTTTTTTCCAGGCTAACAACCATATTTGAAAATGCATAAACAAAACCTTTGCCATAGGACACCTAAACCTCTGTGAATATCTAGAAAATAAGCCTCAGAAATGTAAGTTATGAAACCTAAATATGAGAGACTTATAGGTAACAGTCTACGGTCGCGCTTGTCGCAAGTTGGTCTCTTCTGGATTTAATCTAATGCCAATGTTGTCTAGAGCATAACTAGTCATGAATAAAATATCATCACAAGTAAGAAAAAATTGTCGCCATGGTCACGAACATAATCTAATTCATCTCATGACCAAAGGAAAATTCTTTACTACTCTTCATATAAAATAAGCTTCTTTACATAATTTAGGACACGTCTTTAAATAACCACAAATAAAACAAAAGCATTCCATTACGATGAAAGACAAGAAACTGATTTTCAACTTAACTTACCTCAAAATAATTCGCGTTGATCATCTTCACGAACGAAAGCAAATTAAAATAACGAACCTTCCATACAAACAGTAATTCATGTGAAGTGAATATAAACGTACCCAGAAGAATCTGATTTATGACAATTTCGGCTACAATGCCAAGCATTGGGTCATTTTCAGCCATTCAACACTTAAGACAGCGAAGAGTGAGTTGGAGTGGGTGGACAGCAAGACGGAAGAAAGGAGGCAGGAATGAAAGTAAAGTGCACTGACAGCATTATTCCCCTACGTGGGGTACCCAGAAGAGCTCAAAAATGTCAGTTTATTACCCGAAATTGACTTAAAATAACCGAGTGCGCTAACGAAAGCAAATGACTGAAATATCATGACTATCAGACAGCTACAAAAGTAACTAAAATTTTACCATCATAATAATTAGTGCTTTGCAATGCATCCTGCACCTTCCGGAAGCGGTTCGATTTTACCGCATAATCAATAACAGTTCCTCATCAAACTGTTACACAAATAATTAGTTGCACTTATAAATTATCCGATATAATAAAAGAACTCATTTTATGTGCGCTGCATGGAACAAAAATAACTCACTAAATGTGACTGACGAAGAAAAGATCTATTAAAAACAATTTACAATCATTCTACTAAAATAGTTTATGCTCAGATATTACCTTACAATATTTCATAAAAGCTTATCTGCATGAAGAATCTCTCTCTTAAGATGTGAATTACCTATTTAAAATCCTTAATAATTATCTTTACTAACCATAGTGACTTATATAATGGGAACCGCCACTTCACTTCAGCAAACACTTTAAAACAAGTCATTTGAAACCCAGTCATTCAAAACAATCAGTCATGATTTACGCTATGAGTTTCCATTAAGCAAGAGAATATCACCACTTATCAACATCAGGATGTAATGGCACTTTCCATTGTGTACCATTGAATCCCCATTTTGTACTATTAAATTAATCAATCCATCGTGTTCCAATGAGAGAATGATGAAGGAGTGTAAAAAAAAAAAGTGATAAACCTGCAGAGTTCAAAGAATGCGAACTTAAAACTTAGCAATGCAACTAAAGGGGTTCAACCCGCCCGGGGCAGGTAGCGGGTTGCACCTTGGGTTTAGGGTAGGCTAGGTTGGGCTGTATCCTTGAGAGTACCATTAGCATAATATGTCACTACTTGTAATTTTTACTTCCGATTTATCACTCATTTGCGATGCATCTCCGGCATATTACTCCTTCGATACTAATCCGTCTACTACTCAGCATTGAACAAACATGCACAGATTGAACATGGCACTCGGTAAAAAAAAAAAAAAAAGATAGATCATTCTAACAAAAATAAAGTGGCTGAAGAACTGAAAACCAAATGAAAACAAGTGCTCTGTGCGTGCGTGCGCGCGGGTACAAATTAATTAACTTGAGAAGGGACACGTACGCGACTTACCTTAGCCTACTTGACGTGTCTTAATGAGAAACATACTTGACGCTTTTTTTACTTATCATCATTACTCTTGTACACTGAATTTTCGAGAAAGGAAACTACAAATAATCTTCGCCGTAAACACAAGGTTACGGAGTGCGGTTGAAGAAAAACTAACTGAATCACAAGGCTACTATAAAAGAAAATGCAGGCCATTGCATTTCACAACAAACAGTGCCCGCTAGAGAATATGCATTTATGAGACATAAAAATGCAAGAATAATTAAGAATATCCATGAACACTCTTGACAAAAAAATTAAAGATAGCAAAAAGCAGAGTTCGTTCATGATTCATTAAAGGGGTAAACACAGAGCTAAAATGACGACGGAAATAGGAGTAATGTCAGTATGCAAAACTGAGAGACACGTTTACAATAAGTACTGCCAAGCAAATGACAGTCCAAATCTTTCAAAATTGATAAATTTATAAATAATTTAATTTTTGCATGAAGACGTACATAAAGCTGCTAGGTTTTCGGTGGTGCTCATCAACAGTTTATATAAATGATACTTATTAATGTTAAAACGAAGGACTACGAATAGCAAAATTGAGACACATGACGCCTGTACAGGGCATCACATACCAACTATGTCACAAACAAATCGCAAGTACTTAGCTACAAGTAAATGAGAAACATCACAATCTGCCAGAAAAGAGAAACTCGAAAAGGCTTACTCACCTCGTTGTCATCTGTATTTGGTTCCGGGAAGTGGTATTTAGCGGCCATAGAAGAGGAGAATCCAAGTCCAACGGGAGGGCAGGAGAGACAAAAAGCATTTTTAATTATGTTATAATCGAAAAGTGTCTGTTTCCGGGATATTCTACGACCCGAGGATGATTTAGGTGAGGGGGATTTATCGGGAGATGGGGATGCCTGTGTGGGTGTCGGGGATGATGAAGAGGACGGGGACACAGGCGAGATAGGAGCGGGAACAGGATACTTTTGATCTTTGCTGGGGATTTCATGAGTGAAATTTGTATGAGGTGAGTTTCCTGCATCTTTGTACAACGGACCATCGGCATCAGGTTCCAATTTAGTAGGGGGGGAATTCTGCCTGCTCAGGGATGCACATGAGGATGCAGAGCTGTAGAAGCTTGTCTGAGTCTGGACGTGTGTCCTTTCATGGGGTGGCTGTGGTCGTGGCCGACGGGGAAGCCTTGGTGAGGCTGGTGCCGAAGAGGAGGGTGTTGTAGCCGCAGCAGCAACCCCATGGCCACAACTGTAAGCTCCTAATGGAGCTCCAGTACTGGGCAGGTTTGATGCGGAACCTCCGTAGGTTGTTGCAATTCTTCCAAGGTTGGAGGAATGATGTTGTCCACAAACAGTTTTTAGCTGCTCTGACATCCCCACACTTGTCAGTATCCCTGTTCCATATGATGAACTCTGGCCTGTGAATCGTGTAGCAGTTCCTGGACAGTGGTGGGGACACACACCAGATTTCCACCCTGAGACATTGTAGCTTGTAGCACCTTTGAATCCTCGGCCTGACTTTTTATCACTGGTTTCTGAAGTAGTCAAGTTCACAGGCCTCACAGCAGCATTTGTAAGCACTGGATATTGAGCCGGCAGAACTTGTCTCATCCCGGGCATAGGTTTATGGCAATCTGGGCGACCAAAACTGGGACCTTGATTTTGTAGCGCTGAGGAAAATTCTTTTAGTGGCTGCATTGTTGCACTACAGCTATTCAATAACTTATGATTTGGGCCAGTTTTAAAATGTTTGTTGGTTGCTTATGTTACAAAACTAAATTAACTTGAAGTGAAGATGTCATAATTATTTCTGCAAAATGCATAAACTGAGAGTTATTTCATAAATCTGTGGTTTTTACAGTTGCAAGTATCAAACTGATTATCACTACCGTCATTTCTTCTGCCAACTGAATAAGAGAAATAAATCTGGTATTATCGAGCTGGCATTAACTTGTATCTAAGAGTTGCACTGCTTTACTGTATAGCTCTTAGAGGCAAGTTCAGTTCGGCTTTAGAACTAGAAATGTTTATCTCATTCAACTGCCAGGTACATTGACACACATATACTGTACATAAAATAGGCATTTAAGATGATGAATATGATGATGATGATGATGATGATTATTATTATTATTATTATTATTATTATTATTGCTAAGAAATTCACAGTCTCATGAAAAACAGTTTGTGTACTAAAGATCCACAATTGTATAGTTAACTGTATTACTATGTAAAAGACAAAAGCCGTCAATGATGAAAACGAATCTTTTCAAATGAACAAGTACTAATTACACAAGAGAGTTTTGGGACCAAGCTCAGCTTCTGATGTTCTCTGCTCTACAGCGAAAAATAAACATGGCCAATTTTATTGTTCTATGAGTGCACATGTGGCTGTGAAAATTTATTGTTCGTACTACAGATGATAGATGCATCAGGAGAGTTCAATCTATAATGGAGTTATTCAGACTTCAGAATGATTCCCTTTTCTGTGGGATTAAAATCATGCAGTAATAATTCAATAATCATATGATTCATTGAAAGACATAGCCACATTCATGGGTAGGGGTGTTATTTGTTCAAGATCTGTCATTTTCAGAATGATATGACCTGAACGAGAGTGTTGATGAATAGAATTATGAGGAGTTGGTGGCACTGTTTAAGGGCAATGGCAGACGAGCAAGTTGTCATGGTGGTATAACGGGTTTCCATCAGTGCTTGGTAAGCATCTTACCCACGTAAACCAGGCAAATGACTTCACTGGCCAAGGGTATGCTGCAAAGCTGAGTACCCTCGTTTATCCTAGACAGTTGTCTGGTTGGTAATTCTACATTAGCTCCGCGCCTGTTTTTACCAAGCACCTGTTTTTTCACGATGACTTTTAGGGGTTCTGATACTGGCGGTGCATCTGTTTGTTGTCGGCCAAATGGAATGTCCCTTCGCCGTGTTTAGTACTGGCCCAGGACGGGATATGAACCGTTCGAAACAGACGTACCCGTGCTCTGTCTTGTGAAGATCGCGTAAAAAAAACCCCTTGTTGGATGGACTTCAAAAGGTTAAAAATGTTTTTAATTAGACTCGAGCGCCAAAAATGAAAAGTAAATTCATAATTAGCAACCAAAAAACTGTAGAGAAAGTCAAGTTATAGTGCTGTCGGCGACGCGGAGCTACCCTATAGTTCTACCGTCTGACCCTATAGTTCTACCGTCTGGTTTACCAGGGTGCAAGTGCCAGCCAGTCAACAACAAGCACCTGACTCACGATGATTGTGACCATTACTGTGCCAAAACGGTCACTCTCTCGCCCGCCATGCTCCAGCACAGTAGCATCTTCCATTGAGGCCGTATCGTATGTTGTGTCAAAACATAAAAAAAAATAATTTTTTGCACGTTCTTTGTCTGAATTGCAAAGAGAGTGAAAACTGTTCTAGAGATACAGTATGTACTAGTCCCTGTAATATTCTGTAGACTGAATGAAGCGTGTGTTTACCTATTAAGGTGTATACAAAATCAGTGTTTACCATACTGTCATTTCTTAAGGTCAATCAATGATTCGGTCACACTGTTTTAGTGCTACTATACTCTTGCTCCCCATAGATGATTATGATTAATCAAACATATTAATCATTATTCTTGTAGAATTATATTTATCATAATATATCCAATGTGATATATATATATATATATACATATGTGTGTGTGTGTGTGTGTATAAAAGTGAATGTTTGTATGTATGTAACTATGTATATATGTATGTATGTAATTATGTATACATGTATTTAACTTTGTGTTCTATAGAAAATCAAACCACTTGACCGATCTAGACAAAATTTGGCAGGTGGCCATCATTTGACTCAACTTGGATATAGATACTAGGGTAGGTTTCAAACCCATACCCCTTCCTCTTCCCCTTCCCTATCCCCCCCTTCCCTTTGTAACTCATGTGGCAAACACTTGATCGGTCTAGACAAAATTTGGCACATGGCCATCATTTGACCCAACTTAGATCATAGGGTAGGATTCAAATCCGTACCTCCTTCCCCTTCCCGTATCCCCCTTCCATTTGTAACTTATGTGGTAAATCAACTTTACAGATTTATCATACCTCATTTCATGTACTCGAGGCCATAGACATTTATTACTGAAAATGCTTTTCAGTCACCACAGTAATATCTCGATTAAAGGGACAGCCACCACAGTAATACCTGGATAAAAGGGACAGGCAGCACCGTAATGCCAGGATAAAAGGGACAGTCACCACAGTAATACCTGTATAACAGGGATAGTCTTCACAATAATACCTGGATAAAGGGGACAGACAGCACAGTAATAATTGGATAAAAGAGACAGTCACCACAGTAATATCTGTATGCAAGGGAAAGTCACTACAGTAACACCTGGAAAAAATGGACAGTCATCACAGTAATACCTGGATAAAAGGGACAGTCACCTCAGTTTTGGATAAAAGGGACAGTCACCATGTAATACCTGGATAAAATGGACAGACAGATTAATGGCTGGTTACAGGGGACCAGTGCAGTAATACCTGGATAAAAGGGACAGTCACCACAGTAATTTCTAGATGAAAGGGACAGTCATCACGATAATAACTGGATAAAGGGGACAGTCACCACAATAATACCTGGATAAAAGGGACAATCACCACCATAATAGGACAGACAGTACAGTAATATCTGGATAAAAGGGACAGTCACCACAGTAATACCTGGATAAAAGGGACAGGTACCACAGTAATTTCTGAATAAAGGGATAGTCATCACAGTAATATCTAGATAAAATGGACAGAGAGAACAGTAATACCTGGATAAAAGTTACAGTCACAACAGTAATGCTTGTTAGTTCACCCACGAATGTTCGAAGGGTGAACATTCTCATGAAAAAAAAGTAGAATTGTCTGCCGAACCATCAACACAAACCCCTCATCCTCTTCCTTCTCCCTCCCTCCCCCCTCCCTTTTTCCCTCCCCTGCATGTAGACTGTCATTCAGTTTTCCCAGGCAGTGCCGGGTTATGTATATATATATATATATATATATATATATATATATATATATATATATATATACATATATATATATATATATATATATATATATATATATATATATATATATATATATATATATATATATATATATATATATATATATATATATATATATATACATTACACCTAAGGCATAGTTTAAGTTTTCAAATATCTACTTTATTAGGCCTTTTCACACTAAACAGAAAATTATATAATTAGGAGTAATTGATTGGCTGAATTATCTCTGGATATGAAGCGATGTCAGTGTTCATACCATCTAGGCATGACTGACTAGTTTAATATTGATATCACTGTATTACACAAATAATTATTTATCAACAATCATTCATGAAAACTGAACTTTCTAATTCTTTATACCTTTACTTCTAGAGGCAGTTAAGTCACTATTCTTCTCAGGTTGACAAACGCCACCTCACTCTACTTCATGACTGAACTTTGGCCAAATTACTAAAAACCTACATCCAAACTTCCCTGATCTTACTGGAGGAAATTATCAGAAATTAATTTGCATCTCGGAAGAAATAGATGGGGAAACTGTGGATTCTGGCCAACTAATATATGCTAATTCAGTCTGTCGAAAGACAATGCTTTTTGTGGGTATTCAATCACCTTTGAAGTCAGTGAACAGGAAATTTCTGCTGTAGAATTTTAAACTTTCAAGCCCAGTCATATTGAAATTTACATTTTTTCATCCCAGTATTCCCATATCCATTGCTCCACTGCACCTTCAAATAAGTCAACCGCCAGATCACAAGTGGGTGAAGGGCCCATTAGGCATATGCCATCAATGGCCCATTTTAGGTGGCATTGGGGGAGTCTCTCGTGTTTAACCCTCAAGTCATTGTTAGAAGGTTTCACATTTCCAATTTCCAATTCCCTTTTCATACTATTGTCATAACATCTGAGAAAGGGAGAGCGCCTTCAGCAGATTTTTTGCAAGCAAAGATCACTCCATAATCCTCAATTAGTTGTCATAGTTCCTGAAGGTAACAGACATCCCTCACTCTCACAAAGATATGGGCTATTTACAGTAATACCTGCCCGACGGGAGAACACTGTTCCCATAACCCGTTCCACTATACTTGGACTCAGCTGCGATTTCTGGTAACACTGCTTCAGAAGCGAGAGAGATATAAACAGCTGGAAGTGCCTGTCAGCTGCCCGCTATTCCCATTTGCAGTCCCATTTGCCTACAAATACCTTTGCAAGCCTTCCTTTAAATCTTCATGAAAGGAGTTTTATGTGAGCTGTAAATCTTACCTAATATTAATTCAAGGGTGATTTCTACAAATATGATAGTGGACAGAAGTAATGTTCAAGAAAGCAATTAGGTAACCATCTGCCAAAAAGTGTCTTGCAGGATTTTCAGAAATTCTATGGATTTGATACTATATTCATCAAGTATGCATACTTTAATCAATTAAATTAGTTTGTTAGCATAAGATTACAACACTTGGGATCTGGGAGATGATAAAGCAAAGTGAGGTTGCCAAGTTTATGGCTTATACGTTACCATAGGTGGCATCCTTGGGAATTGTCACCTTTCACTTCACCAAAACTATAACCATGGGTAGTTTCTTCAGTGAGGGCAATTAATTGGTCACTCTTCTTTTATATGTGTTCTGTGGGGTTCCCTGGAATTTTGGAATTATAATGGCCTTCTTTAAAGAGAAATGGTTTCCAGTACCTGTCCCAAACAGGCCTTGTTTCTTGTCAAAGCCAACCACCTTTGTATAATGTTTCTTTTTAAAGTTATGATCTCTGGGCAAGTTTATGCTCTCATGTGCTCAAGCCGTGTCACAAGACGTCCCCTTAAGGCTTCAGTAGTAAGGAGATCTATACAGATAACCTCAATATATGTTCTACTAGCTTCAAGAAATACCTCAAAGTATTGTCAGCTATTTCCCAAGTTTTTCCAGAAAAACCAACTTCGTAGTAAAGCCGCCTACATGTCACCCAGCCCTCCAATAACTAAGATACCTTGGATGGCTTAACATGAACTGACACTTGTTTTTATATTCCTGCCATGTTTGAAAAGGTAACAGCTCCATGCTATTTGATTCAAGTGCCACTTAACCCCCAAGCTGTCAGAATACCTTGGATGGTTTAACACGGATTCGACAATGCAATATGCATTATAGAACAAACTCCTTAAAACTACTAGCAAAGTATACAGAGGAGACATCCATAGGTTCATTTAATGATCATTAGTAACCATTTTGAGCAGTCAGAAGTGAACTTTTGTAGCTCTTCAACTCAGTCAGTACTGTGCCTTCGCACACTGTGCTCAACTGATGGTGATCTTTCCCAACTAGTCACTTTGTTACTTGACCAACGATTATCTTTTGCACAAATTCTGTTCAGTCAATGACTATGTTTTACTAACATACTAGTCAACAATGATCCTTCCCAAAGCTTCTTAGTTAGAAATGACCATTCCCAGTTATCCTGCTCAAATCCTCAATAAGTAAGAATCCTTTACTACGTAACAAATTTATCAGATTAAATATAAGGGGCCCATAAAAAGGCCAAAATGTGGAAAATAAAGGCTATATTTCAGAGACCAAACTGTCTCTCTCCTCAGGCAAATAGTGAATGAGAAAAAGTTACAGAAAAGCGGTATTTATGGACCTTCTGGTATAAATACCACTTTTCTGTAACTTTTTCTCATTCACTATTTGCCTGAGGAGAGAGACAGTTTGGTCTCTGAAATATAACTTTTATTTGTTTATTTTCCACATTTTGGCGATTTTATGGGCTCCTTATATTTGATGGAATTCTGTTTTAACAGAAAATATTGCACAGTAATTTATTAGATATATAACATAAGCGTTCTTAGTAAATAAGGACAATTAAGATCGCTTTTTAGCATTATGAAAGTTCAGTTATGATTTTAAAGGTAGCCGAGGGCACTCAACATCCCTTCCTTTAAATTGTGTTTCGTTTTAACTGACTAAACATCTCTAGTTTGTTCATTAAACACAAAAATCTATCCTCATCAATAATAATAATAATAATAATAATAATAATAATAATAATAATAATAATAATAATAATAATAATAACTGTCCTGATCACTTACGGCAATGCGCCATGAGATGAGTAAATCTTACATGGAATTAAAAGCAGGCAGTGATCTCTAAAAACAATTCATCAGATTTGCTATTTCCCTCACAGCTGTGTTTAAATCCAATTTATTTGTCACGAAAGATGTGACGAGTGTATATATATATATATATATATATATATATATATATATATATATATATATATATATATGTGTGTGTGTGTGTGTGTGTGTGTGTGTGTGTATAAATATATGTATATATATACATATATGTTTATAAAATATGGATATAAAATACTAGACGTGTTACTCAGATGTTTCTACCAGAAGTACCTAAAACCTATCATCGGGTCAATAGGGTGATGTTTGTGTCATCCTCCTATAAAAAAAAAGCGACAGCTAAATCACCCTCATGTCATCAGGGCGCCATCAACATCAGTATCAGTTCATTTCGGGTCTCCTTCATCATCCCCACGGCCTCATACGAGACGGTCACAGCTGTCTTGTTGACGACAGGTGCTGAGAGAGGAAGGGAACGAAAAAAGGGAAGGGTAGTGGAGGAGCGAGAATGACAGGGAAGGATAGAAAGGCGGAAGAAATTCGAGAGGGACGTCACAGAAATCAGCATCGTGCTACGGATCTTTTGATTAGTGAATTGATCTCTCTCTCTCTCTCTCTCTCTCTCTCTCTCTCTCTCTCTCTCTCTCTCTCTCTCTCTCTCTCTCTCTCTCTCTCACGCTTAATTGCCCTCCCAAGTATTTCTGTTCCGTGGATTGACTCTGTATTTGATAAATATTCTTTTCAATTCCTTCCCTCATGGATAGTTGCTGCTAATAGTGAAAGCTGGGCCGAGAAATCTTCAATGTTTGCTCATTCATAATAATAATAATAATAATAATAATAATAATAATAATAATAATAATAATAATAATAATAATAACTACCTATCAATCTGGCAGTCGCTTTCAAGCTAGTTAAGTAATTAAATATCCTGAAAGTAAGAAGTTTGGCTATCATATACGATCCTTGGTAAGGAATCTTAAATGTTCAGTCTTACAAATAATCCCATTTCCTTTCTGAATTTAAGAATAAATAATAACCAGCGTGATCCGGGCTCAAAGTTATTTTGTTTCCGGTGTAGTCATAAACCAACCGTGTAATGAAACAAAAGGCAAATAAATTGGGATTAATAAACAATTTGAATATGGAAAGGTGAGAAACGTTCACGTATCTACCGTTCGAGGGAACTGTCATTTTTCGCCCGGCTTCGTGAGGACCGCGGTGTCCCAGAATGAATGTTCCCTGACAGGCTTCATTGCATGTAGTGTGCGCTTCACGAACAAAACTCACACTACAGCGCGGCTTAGAATCAAGCCCATACATACAGCGGACAAGCATCCTACCGAGCACAAGCCGAATGTTCAAATATAGTGGAGAGGAAACCCGAAACCGAATCACCGACAGACCCCATGATGATCACCTGCCCACAAAGGTGTCTCATGTTACATTCATGCCACCAAGAAGCCTCCTCTTCTTGACGTCACTGACAATCATGCAATGATCATGGTATCGTACTTCTCTTTAAAGGTAGCTGGCCACCTCCTTACGCTCTCTCGCTCTCTCTCTCTTTATTCAGTGGGCTTCGAGTGTGTGTGTGTGTGTGTATGTATGTATGAATATTTTCTAAGTAATAACGAAAAACAAGATGGCATGATGAAGTACTGTCAAATAAAAAAAAAAACACACACACAAACAAAATAAAGGAAACGGAATGAGGCTGTAAAATGACATCAGACTTGCGTATACATCCAAGCAGGAAGGGATCTCCAGAAAACGTTCAGCTGAGGACATGAGGTCATCAGTTCTATGTCACAGCTAAGAGGCGTCGTGTGAAGCTTCCCGTGACCTTTGAAATAGATTATTGTTATTGGCCTTCTTAACTAAGGAAGCTTTAAGGAAATGACCTCTGACTCGGAAACGACCGCAAGAGCCAATTTGTGACGCATCCCAATTTATACTGTAGTTTATATCAACTGTGTGATGATGAACGACGGAAAATTAATGTAGCAATTATACCAAATTTAATAGAGATTAGAATCACAACCGACAGTATATGCATGGATGCATTATAAAGTTTTTTGAGAGTGTTTGCTGTCTCATAGGTCGGCAGTTTTGCGGTACCAAATTAAGAACACAAATAACATGAAGCTATCCCAAGGAGATTGAAGGTGGATTCAGTACATAAGGCTTTTCTTGGAACCTATTTTAAGGAAGATTTACAATCCTCATCAATATGAACTCATATCCATCCCCTTGCTTATTCATTCCTCTATATACATGTACACACACATATATATATATATATATATTATATATATATATATATATATATATATATATATATATATATATATATCTGTATATATATAATGCCCTAACTTCTCAATTCTTCATGCGCTATTTTGGATACGCTTGTCACTATTAAGATCCAAGTAAGAAATATATTATATATATATATATATATATATATATATATACATATAGTATATATCTGTACATACGTAATTGTAATAGCCACAATGCTCTCTTAACTTGTGTGTTCTTCGCCTAGTCGAGAAATTTTTAGTTGATAATAAGTTCAACGTCATTGTAGTCCTGAGTTCTTGTCTTACGAATTGGATATTAAAGGGCGTTTGTAGCTTAATGCTTGTTGTATATGAATCACGGTGATGTGATAAAATTCATTCATAATATGGCTGCGTGCAACAAACGCACTACAAGGTTAACATGGAGGAGGTGGGTTGATATCGATTCTAATTACAAATACCTGAGTTCGACAGTGATTTGTAGGTGGGAGTCAGAATCAACTTACACCTCCCTTGATGGCCGTGTGGTTTAAGGCGCGTTATTGTAGTCCTGACTTCTTGTCTTCCGTGGTTCGAGCCCACGAGACGACGAACTTATTATCAACTAAAAAATTTCCCTAACATGTATGAAAATATATTATTTCCGAGGTAGAGCGAATTGGATATTAAAGGACATTTGTAGCTTAATGCGTGCATATGAATCACGGTGATGTGATAAAATTCATTCATATATGTATATATATATATATATATATATATATATATATATATATATATATATATATATATATATATATATATATATATTACTCATAAACTCATCTTACTGATCAAATTAAGCTATAAATAAACATACATTTAAGAGTAAAAATGCTGACTGATGAAATATGAGAAATATTTGTTATTCCGCCCTGTTTACTGTGGTCTGTTCAGTGTCTGTGATATTTTCAGTGTTTATTCTCTGCATTGAAATATGGACAACAAAACTACAGCAACATTCAGGCAGTATTAATTCCAACAACATCATGGTCTTTCTCGTTTCGGAGGAACCGGAAGCTGAAAGTAGGACCAAAAAAACATCCGGTGTTTCATAACAAAGTCAGATAAGCGCATTTACTTTTGCGGCTTCAGACATTGATTTGCATTCCGTGCAGCCTGTCTAAAGCCTCATAGTATCGGATAAATTACGCCATATTCACAGCAAAAAAAAAATAACTGTAAAGTAGATCCTAATTTTTTAGTCATGATAACTATAAAATAAACAACGAACTTTTAAGATAAACGTTGACAGTGGCACACGTTTATTCAAAATGTGGTCTCAAGGTAAAACTTCCAAAGGCTTATAGCCAATGCAAATATCTACAAAACAACCTCATCTTGTTAAGGAAATATCTCTAAGGAATGGATGAATTAACTAATTTTTTTTTTTTTTTTTTTTTTTTGCATTGAAGACAAGAAGGTATTCCTTCCGAAACCTTTGGCCCTTTCGAAATATTCATAATATGCACCTTTGAAGTAAACCTATCGTCTCTCGTTTTCTCTGTCTCCCCCCTTCTCAAAAAATTGCGTGAATCACCTGAAAATTCCCTTGGCTTTTTTCCAAATTACTCTCGACCACACCATCGTGTCTACTTTTTTCGCATCATCCTTTCATTCCTCCTTTCTTCACATATGCTTCGCAGACAATTCATCTCAACAGCTTGTTATTCATGTAATACATTCATATTTTTCGTCAATACAAAAGAATGGCTCACAAATAACGCCATTAGTTTTAAGTTTAGCCTCTCAAGACACCCTCCCTTCAATTTTTGTAGAACTTTCCTTGTTTCATCTGTAACATGACTCCCAATTAACTATTCAAGTCAGTTACTTCCATTCCCGTTTATATTATCAGTCATTATCACGTCCTGCTGGCTTCTATTTGCCCTGTAACCTCGCTCTGGGTAACATTCACTCTCAAGTTCCTCCTCTTACAGTCAAAAACTCTGTCAGCAATCTTTTCCATTTCTCTTTGTCACCAACGAGCACTGCCTCATCTGCAAACATCATCTACGCCACACTCTATGTATAATATTCGTTTGCATCACGTAAACAAGCACTTATAACTTCTATTCTTTTAATAGCTTCTCTCAGAAGCTTTCAAAAATATTAAATTAAAAATATTAAAAAGCAAGAATATTAGAACAAACCCCCATCAGAAACTTTTGTACGAAACCAGTCACTCTCCAACCTGCATACACAAGCTTCACTCTCATTTCCATAATTTATCCATCACTTTACACACTAAGCCCGTAACTCTACGCCATAAATCTTCATCACTGCCAGGTTTGCATGTCGATAAATTCTGTTGTATACTTTCTTTGATCCATATATTCAACATAGGATGTTGCCATTTACCCCTTAAACTTCTCGCAAGATTGTTTCAAAACTCTCGATTTGCATATCCTGTCCCTGGTACCATCTCAAGAACATCTTCTTGTCTTTGATGCAAATAAAAAAGTTAATTCAGCCATTCCTTAGAAATATTCCCTTAACAAGATTTACCTTTATGTATACCCGACTATTCAGTTAACTGCATTCTCAACAACCTCTTGTTCCCTTACGTTCTTCAATTTTTTACATATTTCCTATACCCTGAAGAGCCACTTCTCAGATTTACATTATCCCTTCGGCTCACTCACTGTTCACTATTTCTCATCAATCATCTCCATTCAACAACCATCCAGAATACCTACTCCATAAACGCAAGACTGCACTTCCTTCGAGCAACGTCTCTCCTCATGTGTTTTTTGTTTTAATTCCTCATCCACTCATCTCTCTCTCAAGTCTCCTCTCTTAAGAGCAACTCTTCCTGCAAACATTTCTTTTGTTCTTTCCAGATTATTTAATTTTTTTTCGCCGTCCTGTTCTTCTCGTTTCCTCTTCAACTTTGCAAATATTTCTGCTGCTTCTCCTACATCACTGCACCTTCCACCTCGATCGGCGTCAGTGACCTGGTAGTTGTAATGCCAGAGAAGCTTGCAGTCAGTCAGCCAACCTTCCACCTCCAATTCAAACAAAGTCCCTTGTTCTCTTTTATGAATCCTACTATCCATTTCAGGAACCGCAAGTCATCGTTTTTCTCAAATATCCTCAAACTAATTATTTGATCGAAACGGTACTTTGACACAGTGTTCAAGACACCTCCCACTAATTTTTCACAATATAGTGTATTGTCAAATGGTGTTAGTTAAGGCGTTTACTCTTGACTTGTAAAGGCAAAGTTGCATGACTCAGAAGGACTATTCTACGCAATCTAACGTCCGCTATACCCCATAGACAGAAAAGTGGGGGCGTAGATGAGGTGGCCAGGAAAGTGGGTTGAGGAAGGGATGAGGAGAGGAAGGGGGAGGGAGGGACGGGGTGGGGATAAAGGACGTTTGAATGCATTGTCCGGCGATGCCTGGCAACATCATATAAGTCAAGAGTAAACGCCTTAATTAAAACTACTTGACAATGCACTGTGTTACCAAAAATTAGCGGGAGATGTCTTGTACAGTGTCAAAGTACCATGTCGATCAAATAATTAGTTTGAAAGACTTTTGAGAAAAACGATGACTCGTGGTCTCTGAAATGGATAGTAGGCTTCACTATCCAACAATCTGCTTACTTGACTCTTTCTCCCTGTGTTTATACCTACAAACACTTCCTGTAACTCAAATGAGTCATCATTAAACAATTCAAATTTCCCCTTCACCTCATGCTACTACTGTACCTTTAACCTCATCCTAGCTTCATGTATCTTCTGTTCAAATGCTTTCCTCATTTCCTTATTTATCAAACCCACTCATCTCAATTGCTCTCATGGCAGTGTGCTTTCTTTCTCATCGGTTAGAGCTAAATTCTTACCAACACATCCATCACCACCCTCTACTTGCATGCAATCTATCATTTTCATCACTCTTTTCGGAGCGCATCTCTAAAATTTTGCTTCTCTTCTCAACTCTACAATCTTCAAACATATCAACCATTCCAGCTTTCAAACAGTTGCTTACTTTTACATTCAGATCACCTAGTAACCTACAATGACTGGTCTCCACTAATCCGGAAAGAACTAGGCTAAGGTTCAAATTCTAAGAATTTTCTCTTCTTTTCCTCCCAGTCCTGAGAAACAGACAGATCCGTTACTTCCTCCAGCTACTCTCAGTTTCAGTCACATAATCCTACATCCTCTGTCATACGACCCCATGGTTTACTGACACCACAAGAGCATCTTTTCTCTCACTCGTAATTTTTCTGCCATAACAAACTTAATTGCTCTTTGTCCTTTAGTCTTGAACACTTTGCTTTGCAGTTTTTTTCCGCTAAATGACAAAATATATAACTTTCCGTTAACATACCAACTTTTCAGTTCATGAATTTATCACATCTACACATAATCATTCGAAGCTACAAGAATCATCTTATTTGCAACCTAGGGTTCCAACATTAATAGAATGTGGCTGTAGCCTTCACGCCGCGCAGAGCAGCGGCGATGTGATGTCATTTCTGAAACCCTTTAGTAGCAATAAAGAGATTGCCATTGACCTTAAGTGAAGAGGTCCCTCCGTCATTTACGGGACATTTCTTCCCCCCCGGGGACCAGCCAACCTTTCGCAAAGGCTCTTTATTGCTCTGGGAAATGGTGCATTTGTGTCCCAGGCCATTTGCACTTCCGAAGTACCTACGCGTTAGTAGTACGTTAACTACCAACTTGGCTGTGAACGTAATTCTCTACTAATCTACTTTTATCATTAACTGCGTTTACTTTCAGATTGCTCTTCTATTAACATTATTATTGCTGTTAACTATTCATAACCATTCTTTTTTAAAAGCTTTCCTTTTTCTTATTCTTCTTCGTATTATTATGTGGGGAAAAAACTCAAAAGAATCACCCGGTTTTAGAAATATTCTGAATGTTCTCATTACTTCGTGGTCAAACTAGCACCAATAAAGCAGTCTCTATGATGTCCCTTGTACAGCATATTTTTCATTTTTCCAGTGAACATTTTGTCTACCATTTAAACTTGCTGTGATGCCCTCAGAATAGTGCAGCATCAGATTTCTGGCTCATAGTCACTTTCGACCGAATTTCTATTAATGGGAGACGATTCGATTCCGAAAACAGCACAGATCATTTCACAAATTTCCACTTTACTGCTAACTTAGTAACTTCACCGTAGAAAAAATGCACAAAATTTAAACAAACAAGTTAAAAGGTACATGAAATCATTCAAATTTCCAGTAGTATCCTGGACATTTTGAAAAGATACGGAAGAACGTAACCGATATCTCTAGGCAGAGAAGAGATCGCAGGCCCGGCCACTACATAACAAACGACTCACGATGCGGCGCTTCCTCCTCGAGGATATGATGACATTACCTGAAAACACCTGACCCTTCGGGACCGTCTGTCCATCTCTACAGTCACGCCCCTTTCATCCCGAAACTCCGCCCCCTCAGAACTTCTTTTGCAGATCACATACCCTTCGCGTTCTCTCTCTCTTTCCACAAACAGACACCGAATCTTCGTTTCCAGTTTGTTTCTTTTCTCTTGTTTCTTTGGCAAGATTTCTCTTGGAACTCTTTCATTATCGTTGCTACGTTACTGCTGACAGTTTCCACTGTG
>NC_089786.1:20213814-20228814 GCF_040412425.1 Macrobrachium rosenbergii
ACCAGGCTAGTAGTTTTCTTCACTGCCTAAATAGCAAGCATGAAAATATAAAATTTAGTTTAGATAGGGAGGTGAATAATAAGATGCCAGTTTTAGATATTTTCATTGACAAATCCGAGAGTTTGCAGGAAACCAATTTTTTCAGGATTAGTTTCGAGTTTTTTCAGTCACTGTCCCAACATTTTAAAACTATATGCAATTAATGCTTTATTCTACAGGGCTTATAATTTATGCTCCAATTTCACTTTATTTTATGAAGAGATGGAATTTCTAGTAAAATGTTTACAAATAATGGATACCCAACCAATTTGGTCTATAAATATATTTAGCTATATTTCTGGAGGGTGTTTACAGTCCTCAAGTGCCAATTGTTACAGTTCCTAAACTAGTTTTTTATATTGCAAATTGCCTTACATTGGTAAACTAATTAAGCAACTTGAGAGGGAATTGAAACACTGTTTTGACAGATTTTATATACTGATTACTTTCGAATTCATTTTTAATAATGATTCTACAATAAAAAGCCTACTGCCATTCAAAGATAAACTGCCTGATTCCTTGTGTTTTGGTATTGTGTGTTATTATACTTGCCCCAACCGCCAAGGAGGGTATCTGGGTAGTTCCGTAAAGAGGCTCAAAAAAAGATTCTGCCATCTTGCAGGGATCAGTAGCAGGACAGGTAGAGAGAGACTTAGCAGTCAAGCAGAAGTCTTTACTCGTAAACACTGCAGCAGATGCAATCAGGCAAGACTAAGTACAAGGGATTTTAAGATTGTGGGTTCTTGTTCAAATCTGTCTGAGTTAAGGATTTTAGAATCGATATATATTCGTAAACTTAAACCACAACTCAACCAAGATCAATCTTCCTTTCCGTTATCAATGATATACTGATTTTCTGGTCGCTGTCGCTTTCCAATCATCAGACGAATTTGTCTATTTTTTTTCTTAGTCCTAGGTTTTATTTTATGTCTGTGAATTTTTATTTCTCTCATCTTGAATTTTATTTAATTTGACTTAGTTCTAATGACTATTATAATTCAGTGAATTGTATTTGTTTAAGCCATTGTGGATTTTTTTCTGAGAGGTAAATATTGATGGTAACGTAGCTTGTAAAAACAAATATTTTATTCTCGAATGTAAACTTCCTTTGATTTTTACTTTACTAACATACAATTTTACGTTTTGGTGTTTTTGTCTCTATAGTGTTGAAGTTGAAACGTCCATGGAATGAAAATGTTGACTATAGCGCTCGTTTGGCTGTTCCTGATGAGAATCGACTCCCTAGGAATCAATTTCTATCAACTGTATATATATATATATATATATATATATATATATATATATATATATATATATATATATATATATATATATATATATATATACATATATATATATACACATACACACACACACACACACACACACACATATATATATATATATATATATATATATATATATATATATATATATATATATATATATATATATATATATATATATACATATGGCTGCGTGGCTGAGGTCACGCTCAAGCAGTTTCTCAAACAACTTAACAAAGGACGAGGTTCGATTCCACGGTGGATGAATCTATCATATAAATTCCCTTTGGATATAAAATATTCCCTAGGATATGTGAAGAATCCTATATTAATGGGGCTATGTGTGACCTAATAGCCACATTTCCTTCAACTTCTCGAATTCTTCACTTTTTTAATACGCTTGTCACTACAAAGCCTTAGATAGAAATGCAAGAATATGTAGCAGGCTGCTCGTGTACACACAGGCTATGCCTGTCGAATTCAGATACATTTATTAGAGCTGGAATAGATTCATCCTCACTATCGTATATAGTCAGTTGCTCACATTTCCCTTGACAATTTCCCCCCCCCCCCTTTACCCAGCCATTCATTCATTTCTCATAACAAACTGTCTATTGCCAATTCACAAATGTATATCATTTGACATCGAATTCACTGTACCTTTGGTATAACTTACACCCATGGAAAATTGCAGTTGATGAGTGCTTCTGCACCTACCAGATGGCTTTGTTTATAAACGGCGATAGACAGTGACTTTGTCCTCGTGTATTGGTGGCTTGACTATACTTAGAACCACAAGAATATTCTCTCTCTCTCTCTCTCTCTCTCTCTCTCTCTCTCTCTCTCTCTCTCTCTCTCTGTATATATATATATATATATATATATATATATATATATATATATATATATATATATATATACATATACAGTATGTATGTATATTAGTAAAAGGCAAAGTACATGTTGAGGTTCTATGTACTGATGATGGGATTGTGTAAATGTATAAGGTACCTACAGGGTAGTGAAATTTTCCACCCATCTTATGACAGTGACTGCTGTCTAGTTATGCCCAGCTCTGCAGCAATTAAAATTTATTCGTGAATTTTCGTACAAAAACTTATACTGGAAGGATGTTAGTACAGCTAACAAAATAAGCAAGTTGAAAGTTACTGTCTACAGAGAAAACAATCCTGCTTCATGCAGGATTGTTTTCTCTGTAGACAGGAAAGTGTTTGGAAGAGTTGTTGCATCTAGAGAATAGAAAGGAGGCACATCTAAATGATGCTAGACTGGAAGAGAATAGCGTGAATTTCAGAATCCTTGTGGACGTGATTCTCAAGTCTGTGAGGAAAGCAACTAAAATGTTGAAGAACGAAAAGTGTTAAGAGGTGATGGTGAGATTCGGTGATGTGAGATGATAATGCAATCGAGTAACTGAAGTGACCAAAGAGGGTGTGATGGATATTCCTGGATGATGGGAACTTCCTAAAGAACTAGTGAAACAAATATCTGACCTTCAGTGTTAAGGGAAGATGAAAGAGAAGATTGTACAATGACAGAGCCTAACATGACTTAACAGACGTAGAAATTTGTTTGGTATCGTTTCACTGTAAATCGCAAACATGATTAGTAGGAGTCCAGCATGTGTTTGGAAAAGCAAGAGGTCGTGTGGCGCAAGTTCCGGTTAAGAACCATTTTTGTGAAGAGTTTGACAGTAAAGTGAAACTCTGCATATTTTGTGCATGAACTTGAAAGTTGGTGACAGAATTCAGAGACGTGTGATCGTGTGAAGGGTGTTGAGGCTACATCGTGCAGAAGGACATTTGTTGCGTGAAACAGCGTTTACAATGAAAACCAGTATTGAAATTTATGTATATATACAGATTTGTAAATAAGACCTATATAGATAGACAGATAGATAGATAGCCTAATGGTCAGCGTCATTGAAAAGTCGCCGTTCCCCAGCCATTCGGTGGTTCGAGTTCCCTTGGTGACGGATCTCTTATCGCTTATAAATTCCCCTTCGGAGTTTGTTCCGAGGCCGAGTGACTCTGATGTTAAACATATTTAGCTTAATATTTGTAAACATAAAAATTGACCCGGTGTATGTGGAAAAATTTCATATATATATATCAGTATATATATTATATATATACTGTATATATTATACATGTTATATATATATTATACACACACACACACACACACACACACACACACACACATATATATATATATATATATATATATATATATATATATATATATATATATATATATATATATATATATATAGAAAAGCAGAGAAGGGAGGATGTTATGTCGAGAGAGAACTAAGTTTTGCACGAGTTTATAGTATAGGACTATTCATTATATACATGTACAAATTTCCCATCCACAAAACTGATACAGTGATTTGTTTTGGCCCATGTTCGTTTACGCCAAACAGACCAGTCCAAGTTGGAGAACCCAAAATGATAGCATGGGACTACCTAAACTGGCAGTTCTATGACCAGTTAAAGCGAAAGGGCGTCCAATAGCTACAATATACCTAGGCCAAATAAGCAAAAAGGCATTATTGCATAAGGACCTAAGGCTGGTATAAGGCCAAGTCAGTAATGTACCATTAAGTCTGGCTGATACGGGAATACCATTAACTGCCACCACCGTGCTCTGAACGACAAGCATCCATTCACGACTTCCCCAGCCATCATCAATCAGGACGAAAATGATGCCGTGATTTATAAAAACTACTGCCATTTCATACCAATGGCACTTTAAGCAACTCAGCCACCTTCGATAAGATGTTTACCCTTGCACGAATGCAAATAACAGAGGCGAAATTCCCATGAACAGGATAATAATGGATGGAGCATGATATGGGCATAGATAAAATTATCTACAAACACAAAAATAAAAAATCTAAATATTAAGATGAATGTTATTACTAGTAGTCATTTAGGAAAAAATGTTTTAATTTTTTAAAAGAATATATATATATATATATATATATATATATATATATATATATATATATATATATATATATATATATATCCCTATTTCTGTAAACGAAGAAATAGGCTATATCTACAGATTATATACAACAATAATCAGTATTTCCTGAAACTAACGAAAACTTTTTGATAAAGTAACAGACTCGAACATTCTAAATTGACTAGTTAAAATTACAGGGGGACTATTTAAAAATAAAAAAAAATCATCAAAACAACACTCCTGAACTAAAGACAAAAGGTCTCTATATCCGAGATGGTGGGATTGTCAAAGTGTGAGGAAGACTTTTCCAATAGAGCCATGGGACCATAGTCCTAACGCCGGTGCTTTTGGTGAGCAACCAGTTGCCCTGCATGACATTTTGAAGAAGCAAATAACGGCACAGTTCCTTAAAAGTTATCATTATTTTTGCCGAACTGATGACACAAGCTCCGATGTACTTCTATAAGACTTCGAACCTTTGAACATGAATTCGGTAAATAAACGCCGGTATAAAGGGACAAAGGACGAGTATTACATGGACATAATACTCATAACAAAGGACTGTTCAGTCACCATGGGCACTCAACGACAATACATTTGCAAGATCCTTTTATCAGCTATTCAATTCAGATCCAGAATCTAAACCGGGTTTTTGGCCAACTTGGACGTCTTTAAAGTTTTAAGAGACATAGATGTTCGGTGTTTTTACGAAAGACTGCAAATTAATAAAAATTTTCAACAGAAAACAATTTTAAATAACTAATGAATGGTTAAGGCGATGAAAATTCCACTAAACATATAGCAAAGGGAATAACAGTTTATTGGAGAAAGGTACGTTATTTTATTTTAACACTTAATTCACTGGGCTAACCAGTTGCCGACTGCAACAGCTTTGTTACAATGTGGCAAGTCCTGACTCGGTTATGTACTGGTCTTGATATCCTTGTGCATTGCAAAATAACGTTAGAGCTTATTCATGCCACCATAGGGGATTCTCTGACATTTTCCCCTCGGAAATAAGGTCAGCTGATCGTAAAAAAATATCAGACTGATATTTAAATATCACTTTGACATTCCCGCCACCATGGAGAGACCCGGGAAAATCTTGCGTTTCTTCGGGAAGTTTAGCTTTACCTGTCATTTCGTAGCTTGTGCGGGGAGTTTAGATCCAAAATATTGACTGGAGCCAAAAACAGTCTCTTAGAAAACCCTGGGCCAGGTTTCCTGTCTATAAATCCTTAGTTAGATCGACCTACACACTACACCTTCCATGATGTAAACAAACTCTGACGCAGGCGTGATTGTGTCAGGTCGAAATGTGACAGGGGTACGATAATGCATTCTAAAATAGGGCGGGTCACGTTGACACCTCTAAGAATTCCTGGGACATACTGAGGGAGTGAAAGTTTCCTACATAGTGTTTTGAGCATTATTGACCGCCTTTGCACTCTGATACTCAATGGGGAGGGGAATTAATCGATATGCCTTCAACAATGTCCTGTACTCCCTTGTTGTAAAGACATTCACAGAGCCCGCGCAAGATCAATAGGGAAACAGACGTACCAACCGCTCAGATGTGGGCGTGTCTAATCATCAAGAAACTATTAATGTTTACATCGCTTTTTAACGAAGTATTTGCTGCTAAGATGAAATGTCTTCATTTGCAAAGATTTTTAAACTATAAAACTGAAATTATTTTCCTGATTTTTTCTAAGTGACAACTGTTTCAATTTCTTTAAACCAAACTGACTACTCAGCATTATAGAAGAAGAGTAACATTTTGCACGTAAGTGCATCAGCCATGGTGTACATCCAAGTGTTGTATGAGATAGAAAGTCTTAGTTGGAAAAATTTAGATTCATTTCTACCAAACATGATTAAAGCCGTTGTCCTCGAAACCTGTCACGCCCCAGCGGTAGTTTCTTGATTCAATAAAATGAAAGCCTTTTTTTTAATCAAACTTACAGTACGTGTACTTTGCATTTCCTAAATAAAAATGTATTTCATTTTGTAAGCTTATAGAAGATAAAGACAATAGGAGTTTTTCACTAATTAACATAACCTGAGGGGATTTTTCCGGCGTATTCAAAGAAAACATTCTACTATTTACATTAATTACCATACAAAGAAACTTTCGTCAGTGAAGAGTTCAATACACGCTCATTCTCCACCTACGCCAAGACACGCCCACGATATTTCGTGTTTTTGCCTTACAATTCTAAGTCCGTTCAGTTAGGATGCCTTCACATATCATGCACTCAAAGCAGTGGGTCTAACGACGTATCAAATCAGTGCTTATCTGAACTATCGTTTCGAAAGCAAACAGGAAAGCGGAAGTGACAAGACGCAGGAGAGAATAACAACATGAACAGGCATGTAATCACACTAATTTTGCAGATTACTGAGGAAATTACATAAGTACGATGCGTACTCCTAATGAGAGCTAATATACATATTTTTTTTAAATCCGTCTGCACTTTTATGTATTTGCTGGCTTGTTTATATTAGACTTCTTTTTAGCTTTCCTATTCCCTGTTTTTCTTTTTGTTATTTTTATTTCTGTGCATGACCGTTTTGGTTTTGTTTAAATATGTGTACATTTTGCATAATAATAATAATAATAATAATAATAATAATAATAATAATAATAATAGAATTCCTGAATATTCGTTGGGCCTACTGATACCTACAACGGAGTAAGTATATATACCACCCACGGCAAACCTGGTAGATGCACTTTAAGGCTTTATTGTTTGATGTGAATTGGTTTTTAGTCACAGGAAATATGCAAATTAATGAGAGAGAGAGAGAGAGAGAGAGAGAGAGAGAGAAGAGAGAGAGAGAGAGAGAGAGACAGAGAGAAACATTATACAATGTCCAAGTCTGGATTTCAGTCAGGGAGGGAGTCAAATTTATCTCCACGCAAAATTTAATCAGTTTATTTACATAAAAGAATTGGTAATATTTTGTCACCGCTTTTTAATTCCTGGAAAAGCACCGCAGCATTTTTTTTTTTTTTTTGTGGTGACTTGTATATTGTAAAGCGCCTCTAACATTTCTTTATCTATATGTTCATAGCTGTTTCTACGTGCCTTACTTTAAGGACAAAAGCCTTTTCAGTTTCGCAGCCTGGCTACATCACACATACATATAAGCACACACACACACACACACACATATATATATATATATATATATATATATATATATATATATATATATATATATATATATATATATATATATATATATATATAGAGAGAGAGAGAGAGAGAGAGAGAGAGAGAGAGAGAGAGAGAGAGAGAGAGAGAGAGAGAGACCGAAGTTCAGCTTTATGTCCCTAAATAAAACTGACCTAGTGTTTCATTCAAGCATAAATTTTCACATCATAAATGGAAAGGTTTTTCGGAGAGGCATCAGTTAGGAATACCTAACTAGAGGACAATGAAGTCTCGCTTCTGACTCAGTACTGATGAAAGAAAGCAGAGCCCCGAGACACTTCATTAATTTGTATAGTTACAATGGAAAAAGACCCTGTCACATCAAACGTGCAGCCTTAAAGTGCTTTTCTCCCCGTAGAAGGGTAGTGCCGTCAGCGCCCCTCGTGCGGTGCACTGTCGGCATTACTTAAAGTTCTTTGCAACGCCCCTTCGGCGCCTAGCTGCAACTCTTTCATTCATTTTACTGTACCTCCGTTCATATTGTCTTTCTTCCATATTACTCTCCATCCTCTCCTAACAGTTGATTTATTGCAACTGAGAGGTTTTCCTCCTGTTGCACCTTTCAAACCTTCTTATTGTCGTTTCAGCGCTGAATGACCTCAAAGGTCCCAGCGCTTGGCCTTTGGCCTAAATTCTACATTCTCTTCTATTCTTAAAGTACTTCTACCAAGTAAGCCACAGGTGGTGGGGGCTCTCTGGTAGCAATGTGGTCAGGCAGAGGTTTAATTGCTGGCAAGATGCGACTATGACCAAAATCTAACAAGTAAAAAATGCACCGAAGTTTCTTCGGCGCAATCGAGTTTTCTGTACAGCGTTAAATGCTATATGAAACTTTCAACCACGGCCCATGAAACTCTCAGCCGCGGCCCATGAAACTTTCAGCCACGGCCCGGTGGTGACCTGTGCTGTTGGCACCTATAGCGGTGCCAGACGCACGATCATGGCTAACCTTAACCTTAAATAAAATAAAAACTACTAAGGGTAAAAGACTGCAATTTGGTATGGTTGATGATTAGAGAGTGGATGATCAACATCCTAATTTGCAGCCCTCTAGCCTCAAAAGTTTTTAAGATCTGAGGGCGGACAGAAAAGTGAGGGACGGACAGACAAATGGCCATCTCAATAGTTTTATTTTACAGAAAACTATAAAGTAAACATTTCATCAGTATACTTGGGAAGGAGAAAATGGTGAGGGAGAGATTTCGTTAGGTTACATCTCAAAACGGAGCGGATGGGAGAGCGAGCTGAAGTGTATAATGGTGAGAAGAACAGCTGGAGCTATATCTGGTGTTTATCGGGTTGAAATGAAACTGACATAATCGTTTTCTAGATAGAGAAGTAGGTTCCAAAATGTGTCTAAAAATGTGATGAAGAAGAAGTCTTTTTGATCAGAAAAGATGACAGTGGAACACACGGAGAAGGTGGATGAACACTGGGACAAGGTTTCAAACCCTGGAGTGGACGCAGAAACCGAGAAGACTGTAAACTTGAGGGGTAGAGTCACAGCGTCAGCGGTGTCTTCGCGAGTGTAAGAAGAGAGAATAAAATGAGTAAGTTCTGGAATAGTTGAATTAGAGGATCAGTGGAAAAAGTAGACTGTCTGAAGTATATAGGCAGCTGAATAAAAAGTGGTGGACAAGACAGCCAACAACAAAAGAATAAGTGAAATAAAAAAAAAAAGTTGCATTACAGTTGTGAAGTAGTTCCTCATTGGATGGGTCGATATCGTACTCGGCTATCACTCTACTGGCCCGCGTTCGAATCTCCGGCCGGGCAATGAAGAATGAGAGGAATTTATTTATGGTGATAGAAATTCATTTCTCGGCATAATGTGGTTCGGATTCCACAATAAGCTGTAGGTCCCGTTGCTAGGTAACCAGTTGGGTCTTAGCCACGTAAAATAAGTATAATCCTTCGGGCCAGCCCTAGGAGAGCTGTTAATCAGCTCAGTGGTCTGGTTAAAGTAAGGTATACTTAACTTTTTACAGTTGTGAAAGTCTGGCGGAGAGGCTGACCAGGTTCTGTAAGTCACGTCTCGATGAGAGAAAGGTTTTGAAGGAACGAGTGAGAGGCATAATTATTCTCACAATTTCGGCTGAAAAAGACATAAACAGCAACAGTAAGACTGAGAGGGGAAGAGCAGTCTCAGTTTAGAACAGCAAGAGGATGTATGGATCAAATGTTTATTATGTGACAGTTGTGCAAAAAGCATAGAAGTAAAGAGTTAAAAGCTTTCTGCAATGCAAATAGGCCTGAAAAGGCTTGTAATAGAAATTACAGATACATGATGCAAAGGCTTTTAGAAATGTAAGGTGCCGAAGGTGATTTACTGAGTGATCAAAGATTTTACAACGATAGCAAAGCATTTGTTGGAAGATGTTAATGAGAGACTGGTTTACTGTTAAAGTGGGTAGAGCAGTGTCTGTGTTACGCCTTCTTGTATTTTAAATAATTTCATGGACGGATGTGTTACGGGAAGTCAGAGAATGAACGAGAAATGAAGGTACAAAAATTTTTGTGGATGCATTTGGGAGTAGCTGGTGCTTACTGATGATGATGCAGTGTTGATTGGTGATAGTGAACCTGAGCATGAGGACACTCATTATGATATATCGGAAGCAGGATGATGGAGCAATGAGTGCTGATGTATATGATGGGGTAAGGCAGTTGGCTGGTTTCTACTGGTATTTGGGATTAAACACAAAAGACAATGGCGGTTGATTCGCAAATATGTGAAGCAAGTAAACTTTGGAAGAGAGGTGTGTCAAGAGAAGCAATAGCTGAAATGTAAGAAGAGGTTTGTTGTGCAATTTTCCATTATGGACGTGAACTGTAAATGTTAACTGGAAATAAGAGAATAAATTAAAAACCGTCAGGACGAACTATCTGCATGGTATCTATGGCAAACGAAGAGTGGAAGGGTGAGACATATACAGCTCAGATGTGGTAAAGATAATTTATTAGCACAGGTGGAAATTTGTTTGGAAATTTTGAGAAGGAAGGGGACGACAAAAAGTGTTGACTGGATGGTATGGGCCTTAGAGAAATGTTAGAAGTCTAGAAAAAATGAAATGTAGGTGTAAGTTCTAGCTACCAGAGAACGTGTTGTGAATGGATTATGGAATTGTTAATGTTTGCAGATGATAAAGTACTACTGACTGGAGGTAATGAAATGAACCTGCAGAAACTAGTAAAATAGTTTGAAAATCAATGCAGGTGGAGAAAGTTGAGAATGAATTTGAGCAAGTGGAAGGTATGAAGGCGAATGGAAACCAGGAAGATGGAGCAATGAGTATTATTATGTTTGATTCCTACAGGTATCGGGAATCAAGTATAACAAATAATAATGGGATGACAGAAAAAGGGAGTCACAGAATAGGTGAAGTGAGGAAGGTAGCGTACTATGTGTAAATGAGTGGGCAGAGGCCTGGAATATCTTTGGAAGCCCCGGTGGGAATGCATGAAGGGATCGCTGAGCAGACTCTCCTAATTGTAGAAAAGTGCGGACATTAAACACCAATAAAATGAGATTGAAACTCTTAAAATTAATTGTGTTCCATCATATGTTGTGTAAGGAAACAACTGAGCGTACGAGAAATCTGAAGATACAGATAAGTGGTAGGGTTACCAAAAGTGAAAGGACGGATCAGATTATTTAGAGACTGGTTATGGGCCCATGTGTGTTTGTGTGTTTGTTTGTGTGCTAATGAAATTGTCTCCTTTTATATAACTATATGTTCCGTGTAGCTGTGCATAACCAAAAAAAAAAAAAATAGTTATTGTTGATATTGTAAGTTTCATCATAGCTTTGCTAAAGTCATACCACTTACGCCAAGGCACCGATGACACGACCCATGGCAGGCCTAGGGGGCTGAGTGATCCACTGAGAACATTTTTGATGGGGGCCCAGGACCACGCCCAAGGTCTCTTCAGTTACTGAGATATAAATAAGCATATTATTCATAGACTTTATTTATATCTCTACGGTGTAATGGAAAGCAATCAAAAATTGCAAGCGAGCTGATGGACCAAATAGGTTTAAGCTATACAAATACTAAATTTCAGACACGCTAACCTACAGGTAAGCAAACAAAATTTGTAGATAACCTTTGAAAAGTGCATAATTAAGGAACCGCTATGAAATGATTTATTAACAATATTAATTTTTATTTTTAGTCAAAAAAGTTATCAAATGGCAAGTGAACAACGTTGCTTGAAACAGAT
The DNA here is from genome assembly GCF_040412425.1 of Macrobrachium rosenbergii. Lineage (NCBI taxonomy): Eukaryota > Metazoa > Arthropoda > Malacostraca > Decapoda > Palaemonidae > Macrobrachium > Macrobrachium rosenbergii. Next base: position 20,225,582 of record NC_089786.1, read on the forward strand.
TATCTCATATTTGATTTCGAAAACTCACTTCATAAAAATCATAAATGAGTTATGTTACTTTCGCCTTTCATGATGAACGAGCTAACTTTCTTTCGTTTCTCTTTGTAAAGACTTTTTATCTAAGTTTTCGCCTCGTCTGATTTCAGATTCAATCGAAATATTTGCCAAATGTTCAAACGTTCTGCTGAACTGATGATCTCAAGGAGTTTTCGTCAGTCTCAGCTTGGTATAACCCCTTTCATCCTTTGGGGTTGTCAAAACTAATATATTACAAGATTGTGATGCTTAAAACTGCTATATTTAGATTTGCATACGCACACACACATATATATATATATATATATATATATATATATATATATATATATATATATATATATATATATATATATATATATATATATATATATATACTGTATATATTTCTTATAAAACTTTTTGGAGATATAAATGTTACACTGTCTAAAATTAATTAACATCTTATTCACTTTAATGACGTAGAGCAAAAAATAAATAAATAAATGAAATATATAGAGTAAACCCACTACTGACTTTTCAATAATGATTCAGAAGTCAGAATGAATTATGTTCTCTGCAAAACCTGCAACGTGAGGTTACGTGAATGTGGCAATACGTTGCTGTTTGTACTTGACAAAATTAGAGTGGGTGACGCTCTGAGGCGCTGACCTCAACTGGGAGCAATTTGTCAAGTTCACTTAAGCCCTGTCAGTCTGTACCAAGGAAATGAGTTCTGGTCCCTACCAGAGTAAAGACTCATCATTAAATTATCAGATTTGAAGGTGATGGCTGCGCAGTTCGGCTAATTTGGCTCAAAGTTATCTGTCCAACTACAGCATTCCAATCAGATTCAGTAGCCCGCCGACGCTCACTGGTCGTTAGGGAGTACTCTATTTCACTTTACATTTCGACCGACTTCCCCACGGAAGTGCTGCAGCATACTTTCTTTTTTTTTATTGTTGAAGACTCTTGGCTGCCCAAAATGGGCTCAGTCAGTGCAAGAATGATGTGTTAAAGGACTTTTCTTTTTAAGCGACCAGCCTTGATTACTATGCACTTTCATACGCGGAATTCTTTATGTCAGAATCAGTTAACCGGCTTCTTTTACAGAGACAATTCTTTTCATCGCTTGACAAGGAAAGTCCTTTAACAGATTCATACATTGACTGAGCTCATTTTGGGCAGCCAAGTCTCTTCAACATAAAAGAGAAAGAAGGTTTACTGCAGCACTTGAGCACTTGCATGAGGCTGGAACTTGCAAGGAGGATGAGGAAATTTTGCAACCATATGTGCAATTAGCCCTTCAGTATCATGGCTTCAGTTTAGCTTTAACATAAAACAATCCCAGATGAATAAATGGGAGCTTACAAAGAAAATTAAGCTTTCTCACTGTGACAGGCAAAAGACAGGCCTACTTGTCAAACTTATTGCGCCAAAATCAGAGTAAGAGAGAGAGAGAGAGAGAGAGAGAGAGAGAGAGAGAGAGAGAGAGAGAGAGAGAGAGAGAGAGAGAGATGCTGTTTAGTGAATGTAGTCTTATTTATTCCTGCAACATTAAATTCAGACATACAGTACTCATTTTCATACACAGAAATATAGATGTTGAAAATTTTCTAATTACCTGAGAGAGATGGAAAAGGACGCAATGTTATTAAAAATGCATTGCCCTTAGTTCCGGAAAAACAAGTGAAGCGTTTGGGAAGTCATTATGTTGAAAATGAAGGGAGACTCCAGGTTACAAAAATAATAACAATGATGATTACAAAAACTGAAGGGTGACGATTGACCTCAGTCACTAGTAGTTTTGTCATTCCTTGTCCCCTGAAATGCTTGTAGGATGAAGGTTCACGAGTTCCCAGTAGTTCTACTTATATACACATCAAGAATAAGACCATCGAGATTTTGAAGGTCAAGCTTTGCATAACGTAATTATTTCATTAGGGACTGAAATACAGACCTATAGAACTTGACTGTAACCTTGGCCTTCTACCTTCCAAGGTCAAACCTGTTCAACTCGAATGCAGCACCAGGGAATGGCCGTCAGAGTTTAACAAACTTGATGAGATGCTTTACAAGACAACAGACCGTCAAATCAGAGAACGTTTTCGTGAAAAGTTACTCACACCGAGAGGACACCCTAATGAATATGTCTCACATCTCTACTGTTCGGCCCTTCTTGACACACACAGCTAAAAAACACATGGACGGAGTGGAAATATAATTTAATCACTGCGACTGTTGTCGGAGGTAGTAATAGGAAGACAAATAACTTATTGAATATTCATTTGAATTATAACATAAATTAGTGTGCTCATGCTATCAAAAGTAACAGTGAGATGAGGGAGGGTCGAGATGGCAGGTACCGACCATGAGGACGTTGATTATTGTCCCGAAACTCAAACTAAAGTACCTTCAGCCTGTATAGTTACATAGGTTCCATTGGTATCACAGGCTACCCCGAGGCTGGAATACAGCAAGTCTACACGTGGAGTCTATTGCGAACTGACTATTGTTACGCACAGAATAAATATATATGTATACTCATTGCGTTCTGTTAAAGAGGACTAGAAATGAAAGATACTCACGTAAAATCGAAAAGGGTTCCTTCATGGGCAAAAGCGATACTCAGATTTCTCCGACGGGGAGTTTCCTTTGTCACTGCAGAAGAACAGATGTTATATTACCTCCGCCGGTGGAGAAACAAGGACCATAAATGGCCCTTTTCAGCGGAGTTAAAAGCTGGGCTGGAAATCTTTTAGGACACCAGTATATGTCAAAGTTTCACAAAGAAAATTTACTCATGCGATTAAAAGAGAAGATGAAAACTACTATAGAAGAAATGTATCAAAAGCAAATGCAATGCTAACGGAGAGATACCTTAAACCCTAACGAGAGAGAGAGAGAGAGAGAGAGAGAGAGAGAGAGAGAGAGAGAGGCGAGGGGGGGCGGTGGTTAACCTAGAAAACGGAAAGAACTGTCAAAGTAGAAAGAAATTGAAAATCTGATAAACAATGAGAAATACAACCGAAAGTATTGTTCATTAATATAAATTTTTTATTGATCATGAATTAGTACTTTAATCATAGTTGAATACTTTATTGAATTTATCTTCGGGCGCTGTTGTGAATAAGTTTGTGAAATTGCAAGTTGATGTATGTGTTGATTTATAAACAAAAAAGAATGCCCCTTTTATGTATATTATTGAGTTTATGTAC
>NC_089786.1:20233814-20358814 GCF_040412425.1 Macrobrachium rosenbergii
TCTTCTAATAACGTTTACTCTCAGCAACGATGTGCTTGCCAGCCCTACCTGGGGCCTCTGAGAGAAATTAGTCCCTATAATCACAAGACTAGGGAAATTGATCTACTTGTGCCTCACAGTCAAGGGACTCAGACAATTATCATGACATGGCTGGCATTCACAATCCAGTTAGAAGCTCAGGGTCAGGCGTGTATGTCTATATACAGGAACGAAGGTCCGTCTCCCACCTTGTATGAATATCGCCATACTTCCGAGGGGATATCTCATTTGTGATTTCCCTCGTTTTATCCTCAGTTTGTGAGTGTCACTGTTCTTGATACTGATCAAGAGTTAAAATTTCTGATTTCAAGTTTAAAATCAGCACATGGGATGGGGCATCTCGGTGGAATTAACTCGACTGCTGCTGGTTTTGCTAGTTTGTCTGCTTCTGCATCCTCACGCACAGGCACCTGGGAATCTTTACATTCCTCTGCATTCAGAATTATGAAAGCCAAAGTAAAGTTCTTAAAACTATTGGATTAACAGAATTAAGAGCTGCGAGGATCTATAATACACTTTTCAAATCACAGAAAATTAAAATCCCTCTCATTCAAAATTGCTATCTTCTCAATAGTACTTAAAATACTGTACACGTTTGTTGTAGAAATCAAGGGTGAAACCTGAAGTGTAATCAGCAGTTAAAATTACTTTATAAACACTCCAAAACCAACACCGGCACTGGATTCTGAACCATCTGCAAAGATAAAACTAGAATTCCTTTGATCAGCGCAATGTTCCATATAAAGGAATGAGTTTCCTCGTCTACCTTCTCTTTTTCAAAACCTCTACAACACTTGCGGAAAGAAACTCAAGTTAGTTCTTTGTAGAGGTAACCAAAATCTTTAAAGGAATCACTTCACTTCTTGGTATATTGAATTTATCTAAGAACTGTTCAGTTCTTAAGCCAGATGATTTGGGAATTTTTGGGATGTTTCAAAATACCAAAGAACTTTTTTTTTTGCTGGCTGTTTTAAATGAAAGAAACTTTCGCAACCTATGTAACTTATACCAATACTTAATGATAGAGGATTAACGGTGAGAGTTCAGCATCAACCAAAAGGCTTGGAATAGAGAACGGCATTGGAGAGGTATTATTATTATTATTATTATTATTATTATTATTATTATTATTATTATTATTATTATTATTTCATAATGTAACCAGACGACTGAGGTAATCTATTTAGATTTCGCAGGGCTGGCCCAGTGAATAGGTCTTTATTATTCACAACCATAGGAAAGCTTTGATAGAATAAGGGATTTAAACAATTTTAAGTGTTTGACGGCGTGTGCCCCGTGATGCATAGGGCAGAAATTTCAGAATTTTAGAGATTCCATGTATTTTATTCTCAGAAATTTTAAGTGACTATCCCCTGTCCACCTATGGTAAAAAACCAAACCTGAAAAGCCAGCTTCTTGTGCACAAGGGATCCGTTGCCCCTTGATGAATTTATCAGGATAAAGGGGTAATCCCTTGATGTGCAAAAACTTAAAACAGTTCAGATTTTCCGTTTTAACAATTTTATCTACAATTAGCTAAAGCTTTCTGTCTAGGCTACCATTGCCATTCTGCAAATGACAAGGAAATGGCATCTACAAAAAAGTTTATGGGTTATTTTATGAGGAATTAAGGAGGCTTTTACATTTGTTGACAAAACAAATAAGGTCACACTGAGCACAACCTTGGAGGATATGATATTCTTAGCATTTTCAGTCAGGCAAAGCATTGCCCACTTTGACCTAAAACAAAAGACTAGCTATGAATGCCTGGATGAACTATGGTTCTTCTCCCCTTAGCCCAGAATCACTTGAAGTTTTAAGAATTCCATATCTCAAAATAGTACCATCTGCCTTTTCAAGGTCAAACAGCGGGTCACATGATGGTGCTTGGAAGCAAAGGCTTAAAAAATGCAGGACTTTAGACATATTAACACGTCACATGTTGAAGGCATTTGTCAAAAACCACACTGGGCAATTTAAGATACCTTTCTTCTCTAAGAGCCAAGTAAGTCTTGCACTGACCATGCTAAAATTATTGTTTTGATATTTCTAATTTATAATCATTTTAGATTTTTAGATATAATGGCATTTGTTAAAGTGCAATGTATCCAAAATCCTTGTTACTTGATGAAGTAAATCGAGTTCTTATCACCACAAGGGACTGGTCGCTTTCAGAATTAGCTAGTGGTTTTGAGAATGGAGTTTACTGCTTTTGTGTCTAGAGTGCCATTAGACAGATCAATGGCATTATTTGCATTCTGAAATTACTGTGAATCTCTTTGAATTTCGCCAAGATCTTCAAATTTCTTCCAGTCTGCTTGGATAATACGCCATCAGGATAATCTTTGCACAGGTGGACCATTATTTGTGTTCATAAGTGCGGTTGCGAGGTCAGTTACATATCAGTTAACTATTGTCCTCAAATTACAATCGACCTGTCAATCACCACTAGTTATAGAGAGGTCAACACATAACAGAGTGCCTTTCTGGATTTAAAAATGTGCAGGTTTGCCTGCTTTGTGGATGCCTGTAACCTCATTTTCTATCAATAATGCAGTGGTATTGCCCTTCGTATTTAGCCTACTACTGTCTCCCCACAAAGGGTGTCTGCCATTTACGTCCCCTAACAGAATTAAAGGTTGTGGAAGTTGGTAAATCAACTCAATCAGATCTTCACAGGTGACATATTCCTCTGATGATAAAGAATATTGTATATTTCCTATAAAGACCAATTTTTACTGCTATGTCTTGAGGTGGTACATAATTTCAACGGTATGTAAAGAATGCCTTGACAAATATAAACCATACTTACCCCATGACTTCCTATCTAGAAGTTATATGGAGTTCTGTAGCACACATATGTTTTTGGGCATTGGATATTAATATTCAGCATAGTCTCCTGTAAAACAAACAATCAGAGGAAAAGTTTCACATACTAATGATCTAAATTCATCATATCTGGCCCTAAGTCCCAGACAATTTCATTGCAATATTATGAAGGTCACTTTTGTATCAAGACGCCTACAAGAAAAATCAGAATTTTTGGCTTAGTTGTGAGGTCTTTAGAATCTCTTAAAGACCCTGGGACTTTGGAATTAGTAATAGTTTTTAATTTTAAGGGAGGCTTATTGATACCTTTTCCTTGCTTCTGTTGAGGCAGGAAAAACTGCAAATGCTAGTGCATCTTTAGAAGCCAGTACACCAACAGGCATTGGTCGATGAACAATGCCCACTAATCCTGCTTCCAAGAAAACAGGCATATAGCAGGCAAAAGACTAAGACCATTACCTGCTGATGGTGCCTCTTTAGAGGCAAGGGCACAGCAACTAATGGTACCACAACTTTCAGTGAAGAGTCCAAGGATAATGTGTTTGTCTTATCCCTATGAGAGGAACAGATTTGAGGTGTCTCTTCATTAGTATTCATTCAATCTGTAAAAATAAATAGATAAATAGATACACCAGTCATTTTCATTTCTGGTATCTGATCTAATATCACCACTTAATTTGTATTTAGATTGATGGAGTAAATTCCATACCTGTTTATTTTCTATGGCTTTTTCAGAGTTCGTTACAATGGCTGGTTTGTTTTTGACTAATGTTATTCTAGAACAAATATATAGGGAGCAAACTATTTCTTTTGCCTCTTTGAAGCTTGTGTTGTTTGTCTTTTAATACTTGAACTTCTCTCTCCTATACCAGTCTGTTATAACTTGTGGGAAGGTAGCTGATCTTCACCATGGTTTTTACAGTCGGGTAGATTCTAGCTTTCTCCATGCTTGCCTTTCCCACAGTCTCTGCATGTAGTTTTTATTTTTAATCTTCCTTCAACCTGTATGGTTCAGTTTATAGTTCTGGCAGCAGAAAAATCTTTGGCATGGGGGAAACAGTTTTTACTTTTAGCTTTCACCAGGCAGCATATATTTTCTGTGGAAGTCTCAGAAGGTTAAAGGTATGCACGTAAGTAGACAATGGTGCTACTGCTTAACCCAATTACCTCTCTTCAGTCACTCCTTGACTTGTTAATTTTTATTGAATTTTCTCCTCTGAATAGTTCACCAACTCCTTTGATCGCATAACTCTGTTACCAGAACTCAGACTTTTACTGTGGGAAACTTCTACTTCATTGTCTATCATGATGGCTATTGATAAAATTTTTCAGCTCTCTTCCTTGGATGCCACTTCTGTTTAACATGAGCCATCGCCTAGTGCTTGGGGTTCTTTCCATACACTTTTACAGTCTCTGTAAGAACATCTTTATTCCATTCTGTGGCTTTGATAATAAAAACTTGGCAAAACATTCTTCAGAGAAACCTGGAAATATTTTTGTTTTTGAGCTAACTTCATGACTGCAAAATTTCCGAAACTTAGATTTTTTTGAAGAGGACTGGAGCGTGGAGAGTGAGGTCAAAGAGTTTTCATTACTAAACTCTTTAAGGGTTGGTTCAAATTCATGGCATTTGTTGAGTCGTTATTAGGCCCACAGGGACTACTTTTTTTTGCCTCCATCAGTGACACTGATAAGAACCAACTTCCAAATGTCCACCCACTACCCTACACTACAAGGATGCCACCAGCATAATTAGTGTGGCACAAATGTGAGCTAACCCACTTGATGGACGTGACACTGATAAGAACCAAATTCCAAATGTCCACTCACTACCCTACACTACAAGGATGCCACCAGCATAATTAGTGTGGCATAAGTGTGAACTAACCCACTTAATGGGCATGAGATTTTCAAGAGTACAATCATCCCCACTTTGACCATGCCAACTGGCAAACCTGATGGAATGCTGGGAGCCCTATCTCAAACATCAGCCTCCCCTGGATTCCACAGGCTAATCCTTGAGACAGTTCATTCTCAAGTACCAGATATGACAAATAATATTGATATCTCTCGGATCCAGGCGTTATTGGGTGGTTGACAAGAACACCATGGCTTTCACTCTTGGTTTTGAAAGTGAACCCGTCTAAGCAGCAATGTTATCCCCTCTTCAGAGTCAAGACAGTGAAAAGAACGAGTTAAAGACATTGGAAAGCATAGTGAAGAAAGGCAAAGTAAATTAACTGGAGTAACATGGTTTGCAGATGTATCAGGAAAAATCCAGCAGTTGCACTATGAAGTAATAGTTAGATAGGTTAGAGTGAAACATGGAAAATATCTGATAAAATCTAAAATATACTGAAGCAATAATGAAAAATAAAGAAAGAATATAGAGAGAAATTTAGAAACGAACCCAGGGAAGAGAGTTTCGCCCTGATTCGAGAACCCTCTCACCAGACACACAGCTTCAGCATACAATATAAACAGCTTTTGTAAAGACATGACTTCAAGAAGGCATTCTCTTATTGAAGTGGGAGTTCATGATGAAATATACAGTAGATTACATGTAAAAGTAATAAATACAGTTGCAAATATACACGCAAACGATACAATAATTCTGTCATAACAATACTGAACAAGGAAATTTAACGCAACAAATGGCATAAGCACGGTGCAATTAGTCAACTAAATTTTTCCTATCGATAATGTACCTGATCAAAGAAAAATAAGAAGTCAAAGCGGTAAGATTTAGAAACGAGATGTTAAGAATCATGGCACTGTTCTAGGCAGATGGTGGACTGATCCTTGTCTTATGCAGATTAAAAGGATGTGAAGGCGGTAGACCTAAATCAAAGAAAAACTGAACAGATTAAAGAAAGGAAAAGAGAAATTAATGAAAAGAACACTTATCTATGGGGAATTTAAGGAAATCCACGGAGAAGAAATTTGGTTTGATAACACCGAAAAGATACTGTTGATTAACAAAGCTAGTCTGAACACAGTAGAGTTAAATGATAGGTAAAGATTAAAAGGATGACTAAATGTTTACATTGTGTGGAGGCAAATGAGAATTTGGAACAATTATTACCGATATTAGGCTTCGTGTAGCGGCCACATCAGAAAGTTAGAGATAATCTAATAGCAGATATGGTACTATCCAGAGAAAAGTATTGATAATAGGAAGGAATTTATCAGTAGGATATGGTACCAATAGATGATGTAAACTTAAACTAGCACATGCGGAGGCAAAAATAGGACGACCAAGAGAGCCGATCAGAGACGCATCTCTACAACAACAATAACAACACAACTACTACTACTACTACTACTACTACTACTACTACTACTACTATTACTACTACTTTCATCACTTGATCGATCCACATAGTTCTTTACTATCGAATTAGTCTATTGTTATTTCATGTATAAAAACTATTTGTGTATAGGCTGCTAATGGGATGTTTGAGGTTTCTGGTTCTTCGTTGTTTTCTTCACAACTCTGATTTTGGGCACACTGTATAAGCTAGCCGTATGAAGCAAAGTGTTAAATTGTGCTAATTTCTCCATTTCTTTCTTTTGTAAGCCCAGTCTCAATATCATACTGTGGATTTACTAATACCTCGTGCATTTCTTTTCTTATCTTCAAGGCAAGGTCTCCAGCTAGGCCAATATTTACGGCGGTATACATTTAACTTTTCCTTTCTCTTTTGATTATGCTTAAACTGTGTTCTCCTTTTCCTGAGTATCATTCCATTTTTAACCATTCACATAGCTTTCTTTTCTCTTTTTCTTCATGTTTGTTTATTTTTATCAACATTGGCAACATCTATGGGTTGATGCTGGGAGATCCTTTTAAAAAATATTTCAGTGCTATGGAAACTGCTTTTAACTACCTCTACTCTGAGGAACATTTGCATATTTCGATGTGCAACTGCAATATTCTGTTTCCCCGCTGATTCAGTTGTTACAACTGAGAATAAGTTTGGTCTAGGTAATCCCTCCTGCTTAACATTTCCCTCTCTCAGAATTTTCTTGATTTTCCTTTGCCAGACTTAATTTGTAAATTAGCACGGCATCACTTCTCCGTGTACGCCGGTCAAAGCCGAAAAATAAGAGGTAAATCTCAAGTATCTGTGATTATCTATTCTTGCTTTCAGCGTCAATTTTGGAATGTTTGTCTTATTTCTGTTCCACCTTCATTAACGTAGCCCTTTTAAATATTCTCATTGGGTTTGACCACTAGTTCGCGCACTGTCAAGATTCCTTTTTATCTGCCGAATGTCGATATTACTTTGCTAGCTTCGTAACATCAGAGTTGTTTGTGTTGCTGTTGGTGTTGGACAATTACTGTCTGTGTTTTGAAACGTGTACAAAATCAAACGTGACCGGTATTAAGGTAATGACGATCATATTTGTTTTGAAAAGTAATAAACGTATCAATAAAAGTGTTTTAGGTTTGTGTTAATAGCTTCTGTGCAGCAAGATTAGACCGAAGCTGCGTAGACTAGTTATTGCAGGCTTGAACCTTGGTAGCTGTAGGCTAGCATGTTAGCCATAGCCAACCGCAGACGAAAACAAACCTAACATTTCTTAGAGTGCCATTTCTTGACCTAACCAGACCTTACCTTCATAATCTGTCGTAGGGCATCATGCCATGACCTGGCCAGGAAGGCTTTGCCTTCCCCTCTGGACCCACCCCCCAAGAAACACTAGCCTAAACATCGGAAAGACGTGATCCCGTCGACATGCAAACTACCCATGGTTGCGGCCCTTTCGGGTGGGTTCAGGGGGAGCCAAAGCCCCCTGGTCAGGTCAGGGCACGTTGCCCTAGGTTAGGTTAGGTTAGGTTAGATAGGTAAGATCTGATTAGGTCAGGACCTATCATTATGGGAAAGGTTATGTCTATTTATGCATGAGGAACCTGTCCCGGTCGACGACTGGCGGGAATCAGACCACGCAACCAAAGTGAAGTTTTACTGATAAAAGTATGGGCTTAGCAGATCCTGCCAAGTGAAAGCTTTCAAAACTATAGCCATGACTTAGACTTACAACTGACATGGAAAACAAGTTTCATTTTAGATATTATATTGGTAATTCTAAGGGTGTATACAATACACCACAGGTGAGGTAATCAGAGAAAGATTAGGAGATAATGAGGAATTTACCATCTTTTGTTTTTATGGTTAGTCTACTTGTATCCCTGAGGGGCTGGGACAAAACGCAGTGTCCTGCCGAGCTTTTGTCATGGTCAGTACGAACCCCTCAGGGATGAAGGTAAATACACATTATTATTATTATTATTATTATTATTATTATTATTATTATTATTATTATTCAGAAGATGAAACCTATTCATATGGAACACGCCCACAAGGGTCATTGACTGGAAATTCAAGCTTCCAAGGAATATGGTGTTCATTATGAAGAAGTAAGAGGCGGTAAAGGGAAATACAGAACAAAGAGTTCTCACTTATATATTAAAAAAGAAAAGATGAATTTATTAATAGAGAGAAATGCATTAAAGTGTAAGGAGAATAGTGTTAGGGTACCTAGTAATATATTGCATCTTTGCTTGAACTTCTGAAGTTCCAGTTGCACAATATCCTCTTGGAGGCTGTTCCACAACCTAACGGTGTGAGGAATGAAGGACCTCTGGAACTGAGAAGTTTGACAGCGAGGCACATTTACTGCATAGTGGTGCTGCTGTTCAGTGGTTGCTCTCGGCAGGTAGTGTGGATCAGGGATCAGTTGCGAAGGTGAAAGATCTCTGTTGAAATACAACTTATGAAAAAGTGACAAACGAGACCATCCTGCTGCTATTAGGAAACAGAAACCTACCAACACGAAGCACTGGATCTAAAAGAGATAAATCTTTGGCAGAAGCAGACATCCAAGCTGGATAACAGTATTCTAGTATAGGAAGCACAAATGACCTAAAATAGGTTGCATTAATTTTATCACTGTTATAAATATATAAGGCCTTACGAACAATACCTAAGTTTTGATTAGCATTTGCTGAAACTTTTGTGAGATGTTTCAGAAAAGTTACATGTGAGTCAAGAGTTACTGTACTCTGAGAATAGTTAAAGCATCAGCTCATTCTGCAAAGTTCCATCCACCTGAAGGGGAGGATGGTGTGGGAAATCTGTATGAGATCTGCTAATTAAAAGGATGGTAAGTTTCTCATTATCTCTGCATATTTTTCAGATTACCTTACCTGTATTGCATTATGTACACCCTTTTCTATATTGTTCAATCAAAAAATTTCATTAATAAACAATATCTACTTGTTGAGCTCTTCCTTAGAATTACTAATATTTTCATTAGAAACCTAATTGTTTTCATAGGAACAAAGAGATACATCACAATATTTTTTACCTGTGCTTCCAAACCTTGGTGTCTGCAACAAGTAGTCAGCATGGGGTATTTGGGAGGTCAGCAGTCAATTTATTGGGCTTTATCTTAAGCCCACCATCATCTTGAAGAACTGTCGTGTTTAAGGTACTATTGTAATAGGACAGTATGGAAATCCAAAGCAGAAACAGCACAATAACTAACATGTCTCAGGCAAAATCATAAACAAGGGACTAATGCTAAGGAAACGATTTAATTGGCTGAATAGATTGGCTGCGCTACTTTTTCAACCTAACCACACTCAAGCGTTCTTAGTGTTTGACAGACTTCCTCCTCTATCTGAGGACCTGTAGAGGTGTGTCCTCATCCACCATTAAACGATATTGAGCTATACTTAGTTCAGTTTTCAAGCATAGAGATGTGGACCTGTCCTCAAAACCCTGATCTTAATGACCTCATCAAGTCATTTGACACTCCTAACCAGAAGAGGGCCGATCTGGTTTTCTGGAACCTAGACGTCCTGCTCAAGTGGCTCACAGGCCCCCTTTTGAACCCCTCGGTTCTGTTTCCCTAAAGGACCTCACTCAGAAGACACTCTTCCTCGTAGTTTTGGCGACTGCAAAGCGTTTAAGTGAACTACAAGCTATTGACAAGAAGGTAGGCTTCTCCCAAGGAGATGCAGTGTGCTCTATTACCCTAGGTTTCCTCGCCAAGAATGCGGACCCATCCAAGCCCTGGCCTCGTTCCTTCCACCTTAAGAGTTTAATGGAAATCCTGGGCCCGGAGGAAGAGGAAAGGGTTCTTTGCCCCGTTAGCCTAGAGCCCTAAGATATCTGTGAAGGACCGAGAAGATCAGAGTGCCATCCAGCAACCTCTGGTGTTCTGTCAAGAATCCTTCTCATCTTCTTTCGAAGAATGCATTGTTGTTCTTCCTGAGGGACCTGATTTCCGAGGTGCATTTTTGGATTCAGGAGGACATTGTGCCTTCATTCAAAGTGAAAGTGCATGAAGTCTGAGCATTTGCTACCTCTCTCGCTTTCAAGCATAATTTGTCCCTTTCGTCCATTCTTTGGACCTTTTGGAGGTGCAAATCAATCTTCGCGTGTCATTACTTAAAAGAAATCGACACAGTGTTTGAGAATTGCAGTACCCTGAGGTTAATTATCAGTGGCTGGCATGGTACTGGGGGAAGAAGGATAGGAAGTATTCTTTCTCCTGTCTCGTAGCCTTGATGTAAGATGTCAAGTTTTTTGGGGAGCCCCGGGGTACTTTGTACCTGGAGTGCCCACCAATCTTAGTGGATTGGCAGTGGTTTTTTGTCAGCGTAGGTGACAGCGTTGTATGGTTGTTTGTTTTATTGGTACTGCGCCCAGGGCAAGGGCACTCATTACATTTGTCTTGTCAGGGATCAGACCTACCCTCCGTTGCAAGACTGCCACTTATGTAGAGGTGACCCTCGGCTCAACCACCATGCCACTACAGGTTAAGATGAGCACCAGCCAGAGGCAGTATTCATTTGCAGTAGCCCTCTTATCAGGTAAGGAAATGACAAGCATTGTTCCAAATGCTAGCTATCCTTTCTATTTCAAAGTCATTATCACACCTTAATGTTTTGGAGTGGGATATGTCCATTCATCCCACCCCCTATCAGCTTGGGATTCAGCTATGTAATTACTTGGTAAGTTACTTATATGAAAATGAAATTTTCATAATAAAATTAAGTTTCATATATACTTAACAAGTAATTACAGAATCAGAGCTCTCCCTCCTCCTCTCTAATGGACGTAAAGGCACAAACAGAATGACGCTATTGGCTACATCGTTCCAACACTACCTGTGAAGTGGGTGGGGCTTGTTACCTCCACTAACTATCAAAGTGCTACCGCGATTTTTAAATAAAAGGCTACCACGTGAGGTTAAAACTATAGCTGTGTAATTACTTGGTAAGTAGGCTATATACTATGAAACTTAATTTTATTATGAAAATATCATTTTTATCATAGTCCTACCTTAGTCACTTGGCACTCTGCACAGTCCCTGATGCAGAAGGAAAAAGTGTTTGTTGGCAGCAAGTGAGAGTGGATATCCCCCCCCCAACTCAGCCACCTAACACTACTTGAACCAACTACAGTAGTTACCAAATTTTAATGACTGATTCCAGGTCATTCTGGAATACTCCTACATAAGTAATTACATAGCTATTAGTTCACTTTACACGGCAGCTTGAATTCAAAATTTCGCGGGTAACACTTTGCACGTCTGTGCAGGTGACTAGTTCTGCCCGCTAGCGGGAATATTAGGAATGACTTTAGCAGATAACCTCACTCTGTTCCTGCCGTGCTCGGGTGAACACCAAGTATTGCGGCAGCTGTATTAATCATTTTCCGGATATATAAACTGTATCTGGATTTCGGTGGTTTACACGTCCACTGGAACGCGTATTAGTAACCTTCATGAAATCTTGGGATGAGTTTTTTCCTTGGTTTTTTTATTAAGTTGATTCATTATCAGAACTATTGTCTAAGTCTTTTGTTTACATCTAGGCTTGCGAGCCGCAGATAATAACTTTGCCCTTAAGTAATCCTCGTATGTGTTACGCCATTCCTTTAGGCTAAGTCTTTTGCATTCTGTTTTGCTTACTGGGTCTAGATTACTTGCAAACCTTCGGTATAATTTTGCCTTAAAATGAATTTTCGAATGGTGTTCTCCCAGCTTAGATGCTTGCAAGTTGCCGATATAATTGCTTAAAAGTAATTCTTCAATGTTTCGTTGTTCTTTTAGGATAATCCAGGCAAAACTTTTATTTGCCTTGACTACTTGCGTGCCGCCGACGTAGTTTTGCCCTCATATGTAATTCTTGCATCTTAAGCAGATTACTGTACTTGCAAGCCTTCAGTATAATTTTGCCTTAGTTTTGCCTTGAATGTTTCGTCATTCTTTTGGTCTAATATAGGCAAACTTTTTTTTCTTTTGCCTAGGCTACTTGCGAGCAGCTGATGTAGTTTTGCCCTAAAAGTAATTCTTGCATCTTACGCCATCCCTTTAGTCCAGATTTTTACATCAGTGGGGTTTACAGGGCGTAGACTGTTCGCAAGCCGTCGTTATATGATTGCCTTAAAAGTAATTCTTGGATATTTCGTCATTCCTTTGGCATTTTATGTTTGTTTACCAAACCTAATAGACTTGCTAGCCGTCGGTAAATAATATTACGTTAACCCTCACATTTTCCCTTGCAGAGAATTGAAAGTGTAGGGGCAAAAATAGTAAGGAGAGAAGGGTGCTTATTTTGCAACTCATAGATTTTATAGCAAGCTTCCTCTTGAGCTGAGGCAGTTTGAGGATTTGAAGTCTTTCAAACGAACTTTAAACTTTTTTGTTTATCAATGCTGTGGTATGGAATATCACACAGTGAATGCGGAGCATGCAGTGTGATGATGCATGCTCAGGGCAATACATCTGATGAATAACCTTTTAATTTGATAAACATGCCCTGCAAACACTGGTGTGAACCTAGATAAGTGTCAACAAGTAACAAGTTATAACACTTTTCGTCAGCCGAGAATCGGTCCCAGTATTTGCCTCGTCAGTATATTGTGTAGAGTACTCGCTTCCTCAGTACATTTACGAAATTTTACCTTTTTTTCTGAGAAGTTTCTCATTTCTCCTGTGCAAGGACAATGCACATCTAGGTTGACGGGCAGATCGTGATGTTCCACACTTCCAGTACCCAGCAGCAGCCACTTGCCCCCATTTCAGCCTGGTGCCAGGTCATGATACGACTGCTAGATGGCGCCCACTAGCGCCATCTGCCGTCTGGCACCAACTTATGCTCTGAGCAGCCAAAGGCTCCCAAAAGCGCCCGAGTGCCCATGGGCGACTTCTACCATCTGGCGCCAACTCGTGCTTTGTGCAGCCAGGGTGCCCATAAGTGCCCAAATGTACAAATCTGACATACCCTTTTTCTCTCCTTCTACTAGCCCTATGTGTTTATCCACTGGCTTGCGCGCCTGGCTCCCTAGCTTCCTTCCCATACCATCGCCAGTCTTGCGTTTGGGTTAACAGAAAATTAACCTTGCAAGTGAGTGTTTTGTAGTGGAGGAGGCGATTATCCTGCCCGCCGGTTCTCCTAGACCTAAGTCACTGTCATACTCCCCTAGACCTAGGAGGAGTCATACTGAGAGTCCAATGGAGGCTGATGGGAAGTCCCCCAGGTAGTTGTCCCCTTTGTTGAACCTGTTGCACAATCCCAGGCATCGACAGACAGGCACTGAAAAGGCGTCTTGGTGGAAGTGTAATAGAGGAGGTGGTTGCTCATCCTGCTGACTCTCCTAGACGAAGGTCCTTGTCAGACCCCTAAACCTGTGAGGAGGCATACTGGAAGTCCAAGGCAGGTCAGTGGGGCTTGCCCATGGGTAGTCGCCCCCTCAGTCGAACCTGTAGTACATTCCCAGGTATTGGCAAACAGCCATTGGAAAGGCATCTTGAAGGATGTGTAGTGTTAGACAGCCACTGGAAAGGCGTCTTGGAGGATGTGTAGTGTTATCATCTCTCATCGAATTGATGTCTTCCTGAGCACCTGGTGCCATCCTATTAGTGTCTGGCCCCAGTTCCTGTTCTCGCAGCGCCTATTCCCAGACGCCCGACACCAGTTCCCGGGTGCTCAGTGCTCTCTTTAATACCTGGCGCCAACCTTCAGAGCTCCCATTGTCTGCTAAACTGTTTTTCTTTCTTGAGTGCCAGTCTCTGATTGAATGCCTGGTTCCGGCTTTTCTAGTGGCTGGCACCAGTCTGTGATGAAGGTGCCAACCCTACAGTATCAGACTCCCGCCCCTGAGCGCCATACAGACCGTTCAACAACGTTTTGGCTCCCTTCAGTCGGTCCCACTTTTGCCTAGGGTTCAAGACGAGCCGACGTTACTTCCTTTTTAGCGATAGTTAGTGTCTCAAAGTCCTGTCCTTTGCAGATAGGGACTTTTGCGTCCCAAATTTTGAGCTTGTTAAAGGAATCTCCCTCCCCTGGCATTTTTTCTTTGTCCTCCAAGAAGTCTCTCAGGGAGGTGGAAGTTTGACTTTAGTTGAAAAGGGAGCAAGACAAGTGTCTTTGGACTTAGCTCCCTCTGGTGCTTCGATGGAACAAGACCTCCTTGTCAGAGATCTTGTCAAGATTTTGAAGTAAAAGGTTTTTTTCTTGACTAGCAGCAGGAGCACAGGCTAAGAGGATAGAGAACTCCCAAGTGTTTACTGAGAGACATCACCTTTGATTGTCTCTTAGCCCTGTCTTGTTTGGACAAGGACAGTTGAGAGGGGTTTTAGAGCTTTCCATTCTTTTCTCTGTAATTTCAAGAAGAGAAAACTCTGGTGCTCCTTTTCTACTGTGAGAGTGACACAGTTGCAGTCAGCCCTGTTATATTTGCCTACAGATCTATATCATCTCTTCCTCAGAACACAGTCTCTGTTGCAAGAGTCAGCTTCCTGGATGTCAGTTTCAACTCTCTGAACTTTCATATTTTCCGTCTGTCTAGAGAATCTCTGCTTGTTTCAGACAGTCTGCAAATATTGCCCCTTTTTTCTTCTTTCTTGGACCATTAGTGGGTGAATCTACTGTTCTGGGTACTCTGTCGTCCACCAAGATGTTAGTCAAGTTAGACAAACTTCATATGAGTCGGACCTGCAGTGGTGGCTATGCATACATAGATGAAATAGGGAACTCCCTTCTTCCTCCAAGCTTGGACCTAGTCTTCTGCTTTTCACCTTGGATCTTGGTCAAGGAACCCACGTGTTAACCGGAAACTTTCCTGGTCATGCTACCCGGATCATGGATCCTTCTCACATATGTTAGAGAGCTGTAAGCATTTCTCTTTGGAGCTTCAGTGCTTCTTGACCTTAGTTTACACCTGGACTGTGGTAGTTCTCTCTAGACAAGATTTCATTCCTAGCGTATGTACATAGAAGAGAAAGGCTCATTTTCTCTCCAAGCAAGAGAACTTCTACTGTTAACAGATTGGATTCAATTTCATTCAAGTTGTCTGAAAGTTCTTGCAGACGAATTGAGAGCAGGTACTTCCTTACGTCCTCTGGTCTGGCGGGAACTGTGGAATCCATGGGGCAGACCATCTATGTTCTTATTTGCCACCTCAAGGAACCTTCAAAGCTTCAGAAATCACCTGTATGAGGCTTTTCTGCTAGTCTTGTTGCTTAAACTAGTGTGGTTGCAGAGGTCATTCTCCTAGCCCCGTCTGCCATTCTAAGTGGGCAGTCTCTACCCCTCTTCTTTGAGACATCTATGGCTCATTTTCAGATACCCCTTCTGTACCTGAAGAGATCTACGTCTTTCATACTCCATCAATAAGGGTTGTTGTTGTTGTTGTTGTGGTTCCCCAGACTCTGTTATGCCAGGAAGCCTGCACCGCGCAAAGAAGGACACCACGCTTACTGGATCTGACCATAACTGTGTGGTAGTGTGGATGTTGTGTTGTTGTCTAAGGGCTGCCAAGTTAGGGCAATCTACTAAGAGATGTGTAATTGTGTGGGGACTAACTTGGCAGAGTGGACATATGTCTGTTTGGGTGTTGTCTATCACGGTGTTTGTAGGTGTTTAGTGATTGGTGATGACCACAGCGAAGTCGAGTCAGGTGTACTCTCTCCAATCTTGAGAGCTGTGTTTCTGTACTGCTTATGTTGGGTGGGGGGGTGCCTAGTATTTTGTTGTTGGGAAGGTTATTAAGTGCTTGTCTGGTGAGGTGAGTATGGATGTGCTTTTTGTTTTGTGTGCTGTTTGTGGGTGGTGGTATAGAATTCAAGATATCTGTATAGTGTCTGTGTGGTGTATTCACTATTTGCCTGTGTGTTGGAGGGTGGTCGTGAAGGTAATAGCATGGGCTGTTTGTGTTGTTTATGACCGATGCCAAGAATTGTGTGCCTCTCATGTCTAAGTGTTGCCTGATGGTGAGAATCTTGGTTTCCAGCGTGTAAGTGTTCTATTGGTGTGGATTGTGTACTGCCAAGGATGATTCTCAGAGCTGTGTTTTGTATTATTTGTAGTTTGTTTAGTTGTGTGTTGGATATGGCAGGGTGCCAGGCTGGGCTGGCGTAGTTTATTATGAGCGGATGTATTGTTTGTATACTGTGATGAGCGTTTCTTTTTGTTGTCCAAATGTTGTGCCTGTTAGTGATCTTAGTGCATTTAGTCTAGGTCTGCATTTCTTGATGATGTTACTGACATGTGGAACAAATGACACTGAAGTGTTGTATGTGACTCCTAGGATTTTTGTTTCGTGTGTGTGTGGAATTGTGGTGTTGTTCAGCGTTGCTGTGGGTCTGTACTGATGTTCTTTGTTGTGACTAGTGAGTAGTGTACTTGTGGATTTTGTTGGTGCTACCTGTAATCTGTTTTGTGTGAGCCAGTTTTCAAGTTGTGTTATGTAAGTCTGTACTTGTGTGGAGCATACGTTTTTGTCTGCATGTATTGATATGATTGTTAGATCGTCTGCATATGAGGAGATGTATATGTTGTTAGGTGGTGTTGGTATGTCATGCATGAATAGGTTAAAAGTGTTGGGCTTAGGACGGAGCCTTGTGGGGCGCCGTTCGGGAAGTTTCTGATTTTGGATGACTCGCCATTGTGGTGTACAAATGCTTGTCTGTCTGTTAAGTAATTGGCGAGCCAGCGTTTGGTGTTGTTGTGTAGTGTGGTGTTGTAAACTTTGTTGATGAGAAGTGGTCTAGAGATGGCGTCAAAGGCTTTACTTATGTCTATTGTGATTAGCAGTGTTCTTTGTGGTGGGCGTCTGGAGTTAATGCCATCTTGTATTTTTGTGTAAGGTTGGTGAGTAGTGTTGTTGTGGAGTGGTGTGGTCTGTAGCCATGTTGAGTGGGTGACAGTGGTATGTGTGGTGTGGTTTTGCGTAAGATGAGGCGTTCTACTACTTTTGATGGTGTGCAGAGTAAAGTTATAGGTCTGTATGAAGCTGCTTGTGTAGGTGTTTTGTTTGGTTTTAGAAGTGCTATTATTTTCCCCAGTTTCCAAATGTGTGGTATAATGCAGTGTGCGTATGAATAATTGGCTATTTTTGTCAGTGTTTGTGTGCCATGGGGACCTAGATGTTTTAAATGAATGTTTGAAATGTTATCGATGCCCATGGCTGCAGAGTTTTAAGTTGTTTAATGATTCTAGCAGTGTCTTCTGTTGTCGCTAGTATTACTGTGTAATCTAATGGGAACTGTTGTTTGCGTCTGTAGATGTGTCTGTCTTCTTTGTATTTGCGTAGGTGGCTGATTTTTGCGTAGTGGTTTATTAAGATGTTGGCTTGTTGTTTGCGTGAAGGGATCTTGTCAGATGTGGTGATTGAGGCGTGACTTTGGGTATTCCCACTGTTTGAATTGATGAGACTGTTGATAGTTTTGTGTAGTTTGGATGGGTTGGTTCTGTAGTCTAGTGTACCTTGAAAAGTTTGCCAGTTCTCTGTCTGTTTTTGAGTTAATTTGGTGTTTATTTCTGTGTTTAAATCATGTATGCGATTTGTTGTGATTTGTGTGTGTGGGGTTGGTGTATTTCTTAAATTGTTTCGTTCTGTTATGAGTCTGTTTATGTCAGGCGTGAAGTTTGGGTTGTAGTGTTTTCTGTTGCCTTTAGGAACGTTTCTTTTGTCTGCATTGTTTATTATGTCGTTGAATTGTATTGTTGTGTTGTTTAGTGTCTGTGATGATGTTATGTGTGTGCGGTTTAACTCCTGGAAATGAGCCTCAGTGGTTTCAAAGTACTCATCCCAGGCGGCCGGCTTGTAGTTAGGGATGGTGTGTCTTGTATGTGAGAAAGTGTCATGTGTGTTTGGAGTGTTATTAAAATAGGAAGGTGGTCTGATGATAGGTCTGTTTGTGTTTTCCATGTGATTGATGGTGCTATGTTGGGTGAGCAAAATGTTATCCAGACCTGGTATTCTGGGGAAGTGAGACTAAAGTTGGCTTGGTGTGGTATGTGTGTGTGCATATCTGTGTTGTTTAGTATGTATAGCTGATCTAATTGTGTTGAGATGTCTGTGCCTCTTTGTGTGATGTCTTGATGGGCGTACCAGTCTGTGTGTTTGGCATTGAAATCTCCTCCCAGAAGTATATCTGGGAGGGTATTCAACGCCTGCAGTCTAATTGTGAAGTTTGCTGGTAAACCCGGTGAATATTCTGGAGGGATGTATGTGTTGATGATTGTGGTTTGTTTATTGTGCCCTATTTTGATATTAAATGCTTGTAGTTCTGTGTGTCTGTCTACTTGTGTTAGTGTTCTGATGTACTGCGTTTTTTCAATGTAGGATATGTTATGGTGTATGTATGTGATGAGGCCTCCGCCATCACCATGTTGTCTGTCTTGTCTGATGGCTGTGTAATTTGGTATGTTGGGTGTTTTATGTGTGTGTTTTCAGTTTTGTTTCTTGAATGATGGCTATGTGGATCTTTTGTTTGTGCATGAAATGTTTTAGTTCAATGTGTTTGTTGATGAATGCCGTCAATGTTTAATTGTAAGATGTTTATGTTGATGAACGATTATGTCTAAGTGTGTGAGTGCGTGTATTTAGTGGTGCATTTCTGTGGGCATTAGGTGAGTGTGTGCTATGGGGTGTTGGGGTTTGTGGGGATGTTTGATTTGTAGGAATGGGTGATGGTGTTCTGGGATTGGAGGAAAGTGTGGTAGATGTGGGAGATGGTGATCTGTGTGGTGTTGGTTGGTTGGTGTTTTGTTGGATAGGAAGTGCTTGTTGTGTATTGTTATTGTTTGTTTGTGTGTGTGTGTTACGGCATATGATGCACTTCAATGTACATTGTAGTCTTTAGTGTTCTCAGTGTGGTGCACGAAGGTGTACCCACCCACCACACAAGTTGCAGTGGACTGATCCACCCCCGCGCAGAAGCTGACTGACTCGTGTGCTGCAGATGGGACATGTGTAGGGGCCTGGGTTTAATTCTATGTCACCTTTAAAGGATTAATTGTAGGGATATAGTAGCCGGGTTACCATATCCCTTCAGAGAAAAAAACTGGAATCCAGTTGCGCCTTCGCCACCCTGGGCGCGGTACCCTCGGAGCATTGGGGAGCCACTCCTCCTCTTCTCCCCTCCCTTGTCTTCGCAGTGGGGTTGTATTGTGGACGTTTGATCCAGGCGGCCGTCTGTTCCACCGCCGTCTGGAGAGGTCCCACGGCGATGACGCGTCCACTCCGGAACCATCAGTAAGGGTATTGATCTATGCTTAACTAAGTGCTTAAACACAGGGGCCTAGCTTTTGACAACCTTATCTGGTGTTTGATTGTCCAGGGGAGGAAGGAATCCAGTTTTCTGGAGCCTGGATGTATTCTGAATGAGTGACGAGCCCCTTGTTTGATTCCCTGTGTTCCTCTTCTCGGCAACCTTACATGGAAGACATCCTTCTGAGTGACCTCTGGCTTCGACTAGGACTCACCAGTGAGATCCAAGTCATTGTTTAGAGAAGGTATTTTCACAGGGAGATGCTTTTTTCCTCCATTACCTTTGGATTTTTAACTATAATGAGGATCTTTTCAAGCTCTAGATCCGTCCCTTCTCCTGTAGGAAGTAAACGGACATCACTGACTGAAGAAGAGAGAACCTTCTGTCCAGCTACAGCTTTTCGGGTCTTTACTTGAACGGAATCTGACTAAGATCACATCCTGAAAAGGGCTTATTTTTTTAATGCTTAAGGAAACATTTTGCCTTTTAAGTGAAAGTCAAGGACATCAGAGCAGCCTCTTCCACCTTATCTTTCAGGCTCATTTGTCCTTTACTTCTATTCTACTTAGTCCTACTGGAATTATGTTCGTCCTTCGCGTCTCTACTTCCATCCCACATAGCCCTACTGGAAGTATAGTTGTCCTCTGCGTCTCACTTTCTTTTCAAGTGATCCCAATCATCTAGCTCGCCTGTTGCCTAGTTCGCTGGGCGACAGCTACAGTCTGGCGTCAGCTGCTGTCTTGCACCAGCTATGGAGCTTCCAGAGCCACTAGCTTCTGGCTCGTCTGGCTCCCAGCTCGCCTGGCGCCAGCTTCCACGAGCGCCTGCTAGCTACTACAGGCGCCCCCTAGCTCCCACAGGCGCCCCCTAGCTCCCACGAGCGCCCCCTAGCTCCCACGAGTGCCTGATAGCTACCACAAGTGCCTGCTAGCTCCCACGAGTGCCCGCTAGCTACCACAGGCGCCCACTAGCTCTTAGCTCAGCTGGTGCTCAGCGCTTCTGGCGCCAGCTACAGCCTGAATCCAGATCATTCTCCGAGCTTTAAAGCCCTCTCCAGCTCTGTGGGAGAATAGGGAGGTCTCTGTCCTTTTGGAGTTTTTCAGAGGACCATCCTTTACGGATGGTGATACAGCAAGATCCGTTTCATTCACTGACTAGAATGTATTGCCCTCATGGACTTCTGACTTGGGACACACTCAGAATTAAGAGAGCAGTTTGCCTTCTTTTAAGTAAAGCTAAAGATGTCATGGTAACCTTTACCTCTTTAGCTTGCATACTTTTTGTGCCTTGTACATCCATTCTGCCTTCAAACTACTGGGAATGTAATAGTTCTTTGTCTCAATATTTTTAATGGAAGTTAAACAGTGTTGAATCTTTCAGTGCCTTGAGACCATTTCTAGTGACTGGCATGGCATCACGGAAGGAAGCATAGGATTGTTTTTTCCTACTGTCTCTTCATCTTGTAATAAGATGTCGAGCTTTTTGTGGAGCCAGAGGGTACATTGTACCTGAAGCACCCACCACTCTTAATCCTTAAACGCTGAGCCTCTATTTACAAAAGTGTCTGCCGTATGCCGGCGGCGTTCGGGAGTTAGCGCTGAAGCGGAAAAAAAGTTTTTTTTTTTAAATCACAGCACGCTTAGTTTTTAAGATTAAGAGTTCAATTTTGGCTCCTTTTTTTGTCATTGCCTGAAGTGTAGTATGCAACCATCAGAAATGAAAAAAAATATCATTATCATATATAAATATTGAAATATACTGTATGACAGCGCAAAAAAAAAAAATTTCATATATAATTGTATACAAATCGCGCTATGAGCAAAACGGTTAAAGCTTATGAATTATTTTTTTTTTTCGTTGCATTGTACATTAAATTGCGGTGATTTTGGTATATAACAAATTGTAAAACGATCAAAGCAACACAGAGAAAATATTATCACAAAATGATGCATGAATTCGTAACGTGCTGACGTAAAAAAAAGTTTTTTTTAAAAATTCACCATAAATTGAAATATTGTGCTAGAGACTTCCCGTTTGTTGCAAAATGAAGGTAATTGATTGAATATTACTAGACTGTAAGTGTTTTAGCTTACAATTGCAGTTTTTTACCATTTCGGTCGAGTTAAATTTGACTGAAGGTCGAATTTTTTCTATTTATCGTGATTTATATGAAAATATTTCAAAACTGATAAAAGCTACAACAATGAGTTATTTATTGTTGTATTCTACATGAAATTGCGCACATTTTCATATATAAAACTTTATGTAATGGCTATTAGAAAAACGGTGCAAACATTACTACAAAGTGACGAAAGAATTTCTGAGATTTTCGGCCAAGTTACAGCATGAGCGTAAGGAAAAAGTTTTTTTTTTTTAAATTCACCATAAATCGAAATATTGTGCTAGAGACTTCCAATTTGTTGCAAAATGAAGGTAAATGATGGAATATTACTAGAATGTAAGAGTTTTAGCTTACAATTGCGTTTTTCTACCATTTCGGTCGAGTCAAAGTTGACCGAAGGTTGAAAATTTGGCACTTATCGTGATTTATATGAAAATATTTCAAAACTGATAAAAGCTACAATCATCGGTTGTTTTTTGTTGTATTTTACATGAAATTGCACACATTTTCATATATAAAACTTTATGTAACGGCTAATATAAAACAGTGCAAAAATTACGACAAAGTGACGAAAGAATTTATGAAATTTTCGGCCAAGTTACTGCGCGCAGACGTAAGGAAAAAGTTTTTTTCAAAATTCACCATAAATCGAAATATTGTGCTAGAGACTTCAAATTTGTTGCAAAATGAAGGTAAATAATTGAATATTACTAGAATGTAAGCGTTTTAGCTTACAATTGTTTTTCGACTATTTCGGTCGAGTCAATGTTGACCGAAGGTTGAAATTTTTTGTAGTCGACGTACGGTACGTCCACTCGTCACCCGACAGACAATTTTAGTCGACTTATGATACGTCCAGTCGGCGTTTAAGGGTTAATGGATGGGTTTTGGTTTTATATAAGTGTAGGTGACAATATTGTCTGGTTTTTATTTTGGTGCTATGCCCAGGGCAAGGGTGAGCACCTATCATGCTTTGCTAGCCACAGAATACTTCCTTCGCTACAAAGTTCGTAGTAAGTAGGAGGTGACCCTTTGATCTGCCATGAGAATGTCCAGAAATAATTTCCAGCGACTCATGAGCAACGTTTAGCCCTTTTGGTACTACAAAAAATGCCTCTTGATATACAGTTTGCTGGAGGCTCAAGCTGTGCCTTTAGTTACATTTGGTAAGCCCTCACTAATTCTCTATCAAACAGCATCTTCATTTTATAAATGACTTAGTTCTCCCATACATCAACTACCTGGTAAGGTCCATCAAACCTAGGCACCAACTTGTTGGAAGAAAGATATCCTGAAAACACCATTTTTGTAAGAAATAAAAGTAACCTTCCTGAAAGGGTTTATTTTAAGGATTGCCCTCAGCACATGGGTTTCTAGTCTCAGCTGACAGTACAGTATGGGAAGACTGTGAATTGTCAAGAAAGCCTGTTGGGATGTTCTTAGCTTATGTACATTGATCTCAGTATATGAATGCTTGTAGCTTAGAAGTGCTCTTGACAAGCCTTTTCCGTAATGACAAGCAGCAGCTCCCCTATTGTGCAACTAACATGCTATGCTGCACCGTTACTGGAGGGTTTATAAAGGGTTGTCTGGACATAGATGATAGAGTACTTGTCAGTGTTACAAACTCTTGAGAAGTAAAGTCAGGACTATTGTCAGTCATGGTCTTATTTGGTGAGTGTGGAAAAGAGGTAAAAATCCTGTCCTCAATAACTGTACATACTGTGGTGCTGCTTTTATTCCGAATGGGAATTGCTGTAATTCACTTGGAGTAATTATCAACTGACTTGAGACAGCAAATATACTCATTCAAGGTTGTAGGAAGACTAATAAGGCCTATAACTACCAACTCAAAGGGAGTCGTGGTTGATATCCACTAAATTGGTGGCACAGTCATTACTCCTGAGACCTTGTAAGTCTGACATTCCTTGCAAATTTGGCACACATCTCTGATCACCTTTTTCCAGCATTGATGTTAGACAAAAATACAGAGCATGGCTATCATTTAACCAGTTCCCATATAGGCATTCTGGATATGTATCCACAACCAGGTCAATTTAGACACTGAAGGTAATACTAGGACAAGGTGCTCATCACGTGTATGCTTCAGAAGATCTTGGTGCACCTCAAATTTGGCCAACAGCTCTTGTAAGGATGATGATAATGTGGTCACTGAGAAGTACATCAAATGACGGACTGAAGCTAACTGAGATCCCCCTGGATTTCCCTGTGTTGCCCCAGGAACAGGAGAGCATTACCAGAGAACATCCTTTTGTCATGTTCAGGCGCTGTCACAGTCATTATAGTACTGTACCCTAAGCAGTTTCTGGTGAATCCAACGATGTGACAGATGACAGCTGAAGAACTAGTAGCGCAGTCATGAGAGTCATCTATAGTCTCCTCGCACTAACCTGGCGGAGAAGCCCCGCCCACCATTGTAACTGCATAGCTTGCAGGATTCGTCAGTATTGTATCTATTTCGAATTTAATCATTTACAAGCATACAAAATATAGCATATCATTACAAAAATCTTTATGTAATATATAAATTTCTATTCTTTCTGCACAGTTGTTGTCACTGAAATACTTGTCATTGTATAAAAACACACGAAGAAAAAAAAAAACGAGTGCATCTATATGCAAAGAAGGGGGGGCGTGCTGGTTAATGGAACAGCCATTGTTTTGGCGACATCACAAATAATTATTTTTACTGATTAACTGATCTTTAATTAGTATTTGAATTTATGTGTTGGTTTAATCGGAAGATCAATACTCTTTGGTTTAAGGTGATCTAAAATTAATTTCCTATAGGACTACGTAAATTTTATGCTATTTTCAAGCTAATTCAAGGGGAAATATCAAAGCTATATAGTTTTTAATGTATTTATTGAGTAATAATAATACTGAATCGGGAAATATATGTCGAAAAATCATATGTATGTATCTTTCCTATAAGCCAAGGAAATGACATAACATTAAAGTTATAATTTAAAAGTGAATGTTAGCAAACGAAGGTAGTTAACCACATATAGGCCTATAGCCTACAGCTTCATTCACAGTACGACTGCATAATTTTGTACATGCAACTTACCCGTCAGATATATACTTAGCTATAGTCTCCGACGTTCCCGACAGAATTTCAAAACTCGCGGCACAGGTAGGTCAGGTGATCTACCATACCCGCCGCTGGGTGGCGGGAATAGGAACCATTCCCGTTTTCTAATCAGATTTTCTCTGTCGCTGGTTCCGGCAACATCTGTTGTTGGTTCCTCCTGCTTTGATTTTCGTTTCTCGCTTGCTGAGGATCTGTTTTGGCCTGATTTTGGTGACGTATTGGATCTTTGGTTTGGCATACGCTATTGTGGACTGTTTTTTGGATTTGCTTTTTGGATTGTTCATTAAGATGTCTGATGTTAATGTTTCGCCTGTGTTCCGTGTGTGTGCTAGGCAAGAGTGTAAGGTGAGGTTGCCGAAAGCTTCGGTAGACCCTCACACTGTATGTATGAGGTGTAGGGGGAATGATTGTTCTTCGGACAATAGGTGCAAGGAGTGTGAGAAGTTGTCTGATCAAGAATGGAAGGTTTTGACTTCTTATTTGAAGAAGCTTGAAAAGGATAGAGTTAGGAAGGCTTCCTCCAGAAGCTCGAGTAGGTCTCGCTCTGCTGAGCACGAAGTAGAGATTAACACAGTAGACTCTCCTAATCCTTTGGTTTCAGCCCCTTCTCCCTTCATCGAACCTGTGGATTCGTCCTCTGAAATGGCTGCGATGAAGGCGGAACTCCTTCGGATGAAATCGCAACTGCGTGCGATGAAGGAAGGTAAGAGTGATAGTGATATGTTCAGTGTCCCCAGTGCATTGCTCCTAGGCCTAGACCTCTTCCAAACTCCCAGGACCAGTGGAGGAGGAATGTCGAAAGCCGCAGGGAGGATGTAGAGCATCCCCAACGATCAGGCGTCCCTTCGGCAGATCCTGTAGTTGCGTCCCAGGCTGCCTTGGATCGCCATAGGAAAGGCATCCTGAAGAAGTGTTTTTCTTCGTCTGACGCGTCTTCTCCGAGGCGCGGTTGGAGTTCGGCTGAGGAGTCGCGCCCTCTGAAGAGATCCTGGAAGGCTCCTAGAGTAGAGCTTTTGGACTCGAGCCCTGAGCGCTTCCCGGAGGATTCTCCTATAGTCAGGAAGAGAGCTCGTAGATCCCCCTCCTCCTCTCCAGCAGGAGTTAAGGATTCGACGAAGAAAATTTTGATCGGCCTCCAGGAGCAGTTATCAGCACTTGTTGGGTCTCTTACAAAGGATACCTTGTCTCGTAGGAAGGATGACTTTCTTCCTATTAAGAGTTCCAGGAAGCTCTCTTCTTCGACTCGTCGCTCTTCTCCTGCCAAGCTTCCTTCTAGTAGCAAGTTTTCTTCTTCTCGAAGACGCTCTTCGCCAAGCAGGCGCTCGTCTCCCAGCAGGCGCACTTCTACCAGGCGCTCATCATCGGAGGGAAGCGCCTCCTCCTCCAGGCGCACTTCGCCTGCAGTACTTCTCCTTTGGACAGGCGCTCGTCTTCTTCCAAGCTCCCTCCTTCCAGCAGACACCGCTCTCCTGCCAAGCGTCCTAGCTTTAGGGCCCCCTCTCCTGGAAGGCTCTCATCAGTGGACAGGAGCCCCTCTCCTGTCAGGCGCCCGTCCGGTGTCAGGCGCCATTCTCCTGGCAGGCGCTCTTTGTTGGACAGGAGTGCTTCTCCATCCAGGCTCGCTTCTCCTGATAGGCGCTCCTCTTCTTTTAAGCCTTCCTCTCCGCCTGCTGCATTGGAGGAAGTATCAGAGGAGGAATCACCTAAGGACGCTGGAGTTTCAGATTACAAACGGTTGGCTTCTGTTCTGATTCAGGAGTTTGGAGATTCTCTTTGTCATGCTGCCCCTCCTTCTCCGGGATCTTTATGGGACAGC
The DNA here is from genome assembly GCF_040412425.1 of Macrobrachium rosenbergii. Classification (NCBI taxonomy): domain Eukaryota; kingdom Metazoa; phylum Arthropoda; class Malacostraca; order Decapoda; family Palaemonidae; genus Macrobrachium; species Macrobrachium rosenbergii. The sequence continues at coordinate 20,260,317 of NC_089786.1, forward strand.
ACCAAGTCAGCAAGACCCTCTTCGTTTCGTCAAGATGCGCCCACGATCTCTATGAGGAAAGCCTTTAAAGGAGTCGGAGAGTGGATGCAATCTAAGAAGGAAGCAGGCAAGACGGTTTTCTCTTTTCCTCCTTTGAAACTATTGGGAAAGTCAGGAATGTGGTATGAGACCAAGGGGCCTATGGGGTTGGGGCTCCCCACATCAGCAGACACAGATTTTTCTAATCTGGTAGACTCCTCCAGGAGACTTTCTCTTTCATCAGCGAAGGCGACTTGGGGAATGAGCGAAATGGACCATCTCCTCAAGGGTCTTTTTAGAGTTGTGGAAGTGTTCAACTTTATGGATTGGTCTCTTGGAGCTTTGGCCAACAGGACTCGAGACCCCGAATTCCTGTGTATGGATGACTTTGTAAGTGTTTTGTCTTGTTTGGACAAAGCTGTGAGGGACGGTTCCGCGGAAGTCGCTGCCTTATTCGGAGCTGGTATTCTCAAGAAGAGGTCAGTATTCAGCTCTTTCCTCACCAAATCCGTGTCTCCTCTTCAGAGGTCCTCTCTTCTGTTTGCTCCTCTTTCTCCCCACCTTTTTCCTCAAAATTTGGTAAAGGAGATTTCTCGCTCGTTATCAGAAAAGGCGACACAGGATCTTTTGGCCCAGTCATCGAAGAGGATCAGACCTGCTGTTCCTTTCGCCAAGAAGGAGAAGGCTCCCTTTCAGGAGCCCTTTCGAGGTGGTCCTTCGTCTAGATCCTCCTTCAGAAGCAAAAGACCCGAGAGAAGAGGAAGGTCTTCATCTTGTCCGATTAAAGGACTAAGTGAAGAACAGAGTACTCCAGACGACATTGGGTGCCAGACTGTTACAATTCGCCTGTCTGGGCACAGAGAGGGACGGACGACTGGTCCCTCTCTATTCTAAGAAGAGGCTACCTTATCCCCTTCAGGGAAAGTCCTCCTTAACATCAACTCCCAGGAGTTATCCACCAGCTACAGGGATCCGTTAAGAACCAGGCTCTTCTTCTAGCAGTGGAGCAAATGCTAGAAAAGGAAGCCATAGAACCGTTCAAGAGCTCCATTCCCCAGGGTTTTACAATCGGCTTTTTCTGGTTCCAAAATCCTCGGGGTTGGAGACTGGTTCTGGATGTAAGCGCCCTGAATTTCTTCGTGATCAAGACGAAGTTCAAGATGGAAACTACCTCTTCAGTTCTTTCAGCTCTTCGTCCAGGGATTGGATGGTCTCCTGGACCTTCAGGACGCTTACTTCCACATTCCCATTCATCCCTCGTCAAGAAAATTCCTGAGGTTCGTGATTCAGGGAAAAGTTTTCAGTTCAGGTCCCTGTGGTTTGGACTTTCGACGGCCCCAAGTGTTCACGGGCATTTTAAGGAATGTGACACGCTGGCTACATTTAGAGGAGTGAGGATATCAATGTATCTCGACAATTGGCTGATCCGAGCACAATCGAAGAAAGTTGTCTGGAGTACTTGTCGATCACCTAAAAACTGACCCAGTCCCTTGGACTATTAGTAAATCTACAGAAATCCCAGGTTGTTCCATGGCAGAGCATTGTTTACCTGGGGATTCTGATGGATTCTCGGGATTTTCTAGCCTTTCCATCCCAGGAGAGAATAGATCGCTGCATAGAAAAGCTGACAGTCTTCCTAAGGAAAGAACATTGTTCGGCGAGGGAATGGATGAGTCTGCTGGGGACCATTTCCTCGCTGGAACAGTTCGTCTCCTTGGGAAGACTTCATCTAAGACCACTTCAGTTCTACCTAAAGGAGAAATGGGACCAGAAGTCTCAGGACTTAGCAACTTCGTTCCTAATTTCGGACAAGGTAAAAGAGGATCTCAGCTGGTGGTTAGACCCTCAAAAATTAAGCAAAGGACTGTCTCTTCAGTTACCGAACCCTACCCTAGTGTTGTTCTCAGACGCCTCGGAGTCGGGATGGGGGCCAACACTAGGGTTGAGAGAAGTGTCAGGCACCTGGGAAGGAGACCAGGTGAACCAGCACATCAACAAGAAAGAACTGACAGCGGTACATTTGGCTCTCATCAAGTTCGAGTTCCTAGTCTCAGGACAGGTAGTTCAAGTGAACTCGGACAACACTACTGCCCTGGCTTATATAAGGAAACAGGGAGGAACACATTCCTTCTCCTTTACCTGAAACAGCAAAAACGTTGCTGTTATGGGCGAAGGAGAGGAGGATCAGACTCCTCACCAGGTTCGTACAGGGAGAAAGGAATGTGAGGGCCGACCTTCTCAGCAGGAAAGATCAGGTCCCTCCCACAGAGTGGACTCTCCATTCAGAAGTCTGCGGAAAGCTGTGGAACCTGTGGGGAAGGCTGAATATCGACCTATTTGCAACCCACTGGAATGCAAGACTGGAAAACTACTGCTCTCCGATATCGGACCCGAGAGCAGTTGCAATAGACGGTGTTCTCCTAGAATGGACAGGGTTAGACGGGTATGCTTTTCCCCCATTCAAGATCTTGGGAGAAGTGGTAAGGAAGTTTGCGTCGTCGGAAGGCGCGAAACTGACCCTGGTAGCTCCGTTTTGGCCAGCTCAAGATTGGTTCACAGAGGTACTGGAATGGATAGTAGATTTTCCCAGATCGCTTCCACACAGGAACGATCTTCTCAAACAGCCCCACTTCAACAGATTCCACAAGAATCTCCCCGCTCTCAATCTAACTGCCTTCAGACTATCGAAGGTCTGGTCAGAGCGAAAGGTTTTTCGCACAAAGCTGCGAAGGCTATTGCAAGAGCCAGGAGATCCTCAACCTTACGCGTCTACCAGTCGAAGTGGGAGGTCTTTAGAAGATGGTGCAGGACCTATAAGATATCCTCTTCCAGTACCTCTGTGACAAACATTGCTGATTTCCGTATCTTCCTGAGGGAACAATGCAACCTCGCTGTATCTACAATTAAAGGTTACAGGAGTATGTTATCATCAGTTTTCAGACACAGAGATCTGAATATCTCTGAAAATAAAGACCTTCACGATCTCATAAGGTCTTTTGAAACGTCGAAATACATGACTTCGAAACCTCCCAGTTGGAATTTAGACATAGTCTTGAAATTCCTAATGTCTAAGAAATTCGAACCTCCTCATCAAGCTTCCTTCAGGGATCTCACCAGGAAGTCACTTTTTCTCTTTGCCCTCACCTCAGCTAAGAGAATAAGTGAAATACAAGCCTTAGACGGTAGAGTTGGTTTTAAGGAAGATTCGGCGATATGCTCCTTCAAACCATTCTTCTTGGCGAAGAATGAAAATCCTTCTAAACCGTGGCCAAGAACCTTTGAATTAAAAGGTCTTTCTTCAGTGACGGGACATGAGTTGGAGAGGACTCTATGCCCTGTCAGGAGCCTTAAATTCTACATGGAAAGGAAAAAATTACTGGGAGGATCGGTCGAAAGTCTTTGGTGCTCTGTCAGGGATCCTTCACGAGCGATCTCAAAGAATGCGCTTTCCTTTTTTATTAAGGACGTCATCAGGGAAGCGCATATCTCTTGTGAGGATGAGCACTTCAAGCTCCTTAGAGTGAAAGCACACGAAGTGAGAGCCATTGCAACATCCTTGGCTTTTCACAAGATGTTGTCTCTCCAGTCTATTATAGAGGCAACTTATTGGAGGTGTAACTCAACGTTCGCATCTCATTACTTACGAGATATTAGAGTAACGTATGATAAGTGCTTCTCTCTAGGAGCATACGTATCTTCGGATTCGGTGCTGGGACAAGGAGCTGAATCCAATCCTATTTAGTTTAGTTAATTCAGTTGTTTTTAATGCTTGGTGATGTGTGTTTTTATGGTTGGTTGGAAGAGGGTGGTGGAGTTAAGCCCCCCTTTCAATTCTTATCACTAACAAGGTTAGGCTTGGTCAGGTGGTCGGGATTGGTTGTCATGTTCCTTGTTAACTTTTATGGACACCTAGCTCTGTCATATAAGAGGGATAGCCCCCATTGATACGATTCAGGTGTAGGCTCGGTCATGTAAGTGGGTCAGCCCCCTTTGACACGATCCGCTATAGGCTCTGCCATGTTAGTGGGTCATCCCCCATTGGCACGATCCAGAAGGGCTGTCAGTCATAGGTCACATCCTCTCTGAAGCTCCTGAGGTAAGCAGACTCATAGACAGTATCTATGAAGTCTTCTGCCCAATCAGGTAAGAACCATGGTTTTTTGTTTATCCTACAACATATGTTGTTTCCCATTTTTTAGTTATTAGCTGTCTCTTGCCCTCCTCCAAGGGTGCCAATCAGCTAAGTATATATCTGACGGGTAAGTTGCATGTACAAAAATGATATTTTTATGATAAAATAAAGTTTTGTACATACTTACCCGGCAGATATATACGATTAATGGCCCTTCCAGCCTCCCCTCAGGAGACAGGTGGAAGAGAAAATCTGATGAGAAAACGGGAATGGTTCCTATTCCCGCCACCCAGCGGCGGGTATGGTAGATCACCTGACCTACCTGTGCGTGTGCCGCGAGTTTTGAAATTCTGTCGGGAACGTTGGAGACTATAGCTAAGTATATATCTGCCGGGTAAGTATGTACAAAACTTTATTTTATCATAAAAATATCATTTTCATAAACAAACCCCTTAATATAATTGCTTAAATGTATAGTCGCATAAAACAAAGGGTAAATAAAGAAGAGATATAATTTTTTGGTTTATACAATTATTGGGACTAGACCCATACGAGGCTACCAATCAGCTCTGCCAGATTCAACCACTTAACCAAGGAATTTTAGTAAATGGCCTAGCCGATCTGTGAACCGCAGCTATCTCCAAGTATTCTAAATTCTAGCGATGACAATTTTCTGAGTTTGACTACATATGGAATAAGCTCTCTTGTAACTCTAGTTCAGCTCTGTGATAAAATCCTATACTGGTACTCAGTATTGCCATTGGATAAACAAAACAAAAAAATAAGATAAAAATAAAATACAAAAAATAAATAAAACAAAACGGATGGAAGAACATGCCTCGTTTTAGACCAGTTTTTTTTCACTATTTGTTAGGAGATATCTAACACTTTTCTGAAAGTTTACCCATCCTTGTTGAACTGGATCAAACATTCCATTCCTAATCAACCATCTATGGACACGTGTGGCCCTTAACAACTGGATTGGAACTGGAGAGCTGGGGAAAATTATTAATAGACCTACTATGGGTAATGCGTACCTGATCTTCCTCCTCCGATTGCTCATTATGAATATAAATATAAAAAGACACCTTTACTTTGTGTTAGATTACACAGGAAATTAAATAGGTAAATATGTGAAGCTATGTAAGTATTTACTTTCAGATGGAATGAAAAATATCAGAAATTTGTTGACATCAATGAAATCAGCTGATGAGATGACTAGTGTAAGATTCCATATCCCGCCAAAACAATGGCTGTTCCATTAACCAGCACGCTTCCCCTTTCTTTGTATACAGTTGCACTCGTTTTTTTTTCTTCGTTTTTTTATACAATGACAAATGTTTCAGTGACAGCAACTATGCAGAAAGAATAGAAATTTATATATTACATCAAGATTTTGTAATGATATGCTATATTTTGTATGCTTGTTATTGATTAAATTCGAAATAGATACAATACTGACGAACCTTGCAATCCATGCAGTTACAGTGGTGGGCGGGGCTTCTCCGCCAAGTTAGTGCGAGGAGGCTATAGTACCAGACAGGCCATGTCAAGATTTCTGCCCAGGATAAAACAAAAGCGTATTTTTTAAATGAATCTTATCTCTCTATTATGATTGCTTCATTCCTGCGTCTGGTGAGAGGACGATAGAGTGAAAAGTAAAAATAAATAATAGGATCATTTAGTTTGAACTGTCTATTCACCTCTCCCTTTTAGGTGGTTTGAGTGTTTGCAGTTTTCAGTTCAGTTTTTTCTCTGACATCGGCCTGTGAGGATGCATAGGAGAGTGTACTTCGTAAGAATTTCCTTGATGATTAGTTTGTTTTTCGAATTTGGTTTGAATTTTCTTGTTTGTTATTTTATAGGATGTCATCCAAAGAGGAGGAAGGAAAGTCATTTCATGTATGTCAGGTAAGAGGGTGCAAAACCCGCCTTTACTCATCAGTTTACAAAGGTCTCAACGAATGTGTTACTTGTAGGAACAAGGATTGTTCTTTTAACAATTGTTGTGTCCAGTGTATTGGTTGGTCAGATGAAGTGATGACTGTTTGTTTAAAGTATAAGCAGAAATGAGAAGCAGATAGGGATAGGAAAAGACAGAAAAAAAGATTCTTTTAACTCTAGGACAGGAAGTGAGGTTAGGAGTAAGAGTTTCTCATCTTTTCACAACCTTTCAGGTAGAAAATCTTCCTGTTCTCCCTTTTATTGTAGAAAATGCTTCTCCTTCAAAATTTCCTTCTCCTCTCAAACCTCCCCATATTGCTCAGGATATAAGGTTTGGCAGATTAGAAGCCAATGTAGCTAGTCTTATTGCTATGTTTGTGAAATTTATGGAGGTAACCTCCTCGACCCTGCTTTACCTGCCCAATTTAGTCATCCTATTCTGGGTTTCTCCCTTGCTGCAGAGGAAGTGCCAACGCCCTCTCTCCCTCTCAGCCTTACCCTAGCCATGCCCTGTGATGCTCCTTCTACTGTTGGGGGTACAGGGAAGTCGGGTATGTCTGGGAGAGGAAGTGATTTGTGTCCGACGTCTTTCTTTCTCTGGCCAACCTGGCGCGCGTCATGTTCAAGTTGGCACTCGGTCACCAAAAGATAAGCACGGCAAGATCAAGCGAAGTTCGTGTAGGCAGGAGGTAGATATACTGGGTTAGGATAAGCTCACTCATTCGATGTCTGATGCTGTATCTCCTTGGCTTTGTGGACGGCCGCATACTCCTGGTGATCCTTATCTGGGCTCTTCCTGTAGTCTTCCCTTGCAAGGTGATTCATTATTCTTTCGGGAGCGTTTGCCTGACGTACGCTCGCTTGTGAGTAAGTGTTCACATGGAAGCAGGCGCTTGCCTTGCATCTGAAACTCTCTTGCCTGTAGGCGCTTGCCTGCCATCAGGCGCGCTTGACAGCAGGTGCTCGCCTAAAACCAAAAACTTCCCTACCATTAGACTTTTGACTAACTCCAAGTGCCCGCGTTCTTCTCCGTCTCCCAGGTGGACTGGCTATGCCAGTTTATTTTCACATTTTTTGTCTGATGTGAGGGATTTTCGTGCGACTAGTCGCAATCACTGGTATGAAAGTATTTGTTCTCCACAGTCTCATTCCTTTACGCATTCTCATCAACTTTTGATGCCTCGTAAGTCAGCGCAAATTTCTCCTGTAGATCAGAGAAATAGGAGTCTTTATCATTCACCTTGGTCTGTCTCACAGTCACCATTGGTGACTCGTAAGGCGCGAACACCTCATTGTAGTCCGAGACAGGAATTGAGGCATTCTCGAGCCGCTTTCAGGCTCTCTCAGTTGCCTTTGCAGTGCTGAGGTTCGGTATATTCTCCTGTTAAACAAGCGGATCCTTCTGCTTTGGTTGCTACTGTCTCAGTATCAGAGCAGACTAGATTACCTTCCCCTCAACCAAGTTTTTTTTGAGGTCATCTCCTTTGGCAATTTTGGTTTTGCCTCCTGCTACTTCAGTGTCAGTGCAGGATGATTCTTTGGCACCAGGTGCCAGGGCTCAAAGTGGGCCCAACCTTTCATCTGGTATGAAACAGGTTTTTGCTTCCAAATATAAGTCCTTTTTAGAGGAGTTGAAACTCATTTCACAGGGAGCAGAGGTTTCTGCTGCTACGACCTCTACTTCTCCACAAGTTCCCTCTAATAAGCCTGGGGCTCAAGAAATTGACTCTCATGCCAAGGAAGAGTAGGTAGTATTGTCAGCATTTCAGAGAATGATTAAGGTCTGTGCTAGCAAATTTCGTGATTTCTTTGAGGAACCGGTAGTCCAGGATTCAAGGTCCCTTAGAACTGTTAGGCTAGAACCTAAGGCTGATTCCCTTCCATCCCCTAGATTGGCAAAGTCAGCACTGAACAGATTTGACACTGGCTAAGTTGCTTCATCAGAAAGTTTTCTCTAAAAGTTCTTCCTCTTTTCGTCCCCTCTTTATGAGAAAAAGGGAGCGATGTCTTATGATACAAGGCAGTTGACAGATTTTACCCCGTCTTCCATTAGAGACTCAATTTTTTCTTGCTGCTGGACCAGAATAAAAAGAGAGCAGTTTCCTCAGGTAAGATTGTGTTAACTCCATCAAAGTTAGTGTTTTTTGCTCGCTTGGCTTTCTGCATTATGGAGATTGTCTTGATCAGAAATGGCTGGAGCTACCAAAGACAGTATAGCTAGAGAGATTGTTTCCGCTCTTCCTTAAGAGAAGCAACACTTGGGAAATGATTTATTGGATTTTTTGGGGAGCTCATGCATGTCTTTACTAATGCGGACGTTAAGCGTAGGAACAGTTGTGTTCCTTTTTGGCTCCTTCTGTCTCTTCTATTCAGAAGGCTGATGTTATTGTCCACCACCCATTACATTCTCTGCTAGATTCCTCAATACTATGTACGATAGTGCAAGAGGTTGAGAAGGTGGAAACCAGATCTTTGTTGCGTCGCTCACAACCAGTAAGCATACACAACCATGGCAACAGCCACTGCCACAGTCAACACAAAGTTACAGGGTCCCCCCCAGACAAACAGGCAAGACACTGGTACCCTCAAGCCAGCCTTTCTGGGCCTTGAGGAAGGACAATAATCGTCCTAGAAAAATCTAGCTCATGTTGAAAAATGGTGCAGCAAGTCCTCAGTCCCCAATAGGAGGGGGTTTGAGCGTATTTTATACAGTTTGGCAGGATATGGAGGCAAATCCCTGGTGTTGGAGGTGCTGAAGGAGAGATATGGCATTCCCTTTCTTTCCCAGCCTCCTCTAGCCAGTTCTCCTTTGGAATTTCCTTTTTATCTTCACAAGGAGGATAAATTCCAGATCCTGCGGAAGGAAGTAGACTCTCTTTGGCTGAAGTGAGCTGTGGAAACAGTATTGGACTCGTCGCGGGGATTCTACAATCGCCAGTTTCTGGTACCGAAAGCTTCAAGAGGATGGGGACCAGGACTGGATGTCTCCAAGTTGAACCATTTTGTTTGCCTGACTCCATTCACCATGGAGTCTGCCAGTTCAGTTTAGTGGCAATTTGGCAAGGAGATTGGATGGTGTCTGTGGACATGGTAAATGCATACTTCCATGTATCAGTTCATCCAAATTCAAGGAAGTATCTGAGGTTTGTTTTTCAGGGCATGTGTACCAATTGTGGGCGATGTGCTTTGGTCTATGCTCAGCTCCTTAAGTTTTTACAAGAGTCTTATCACAGTTGGGCAAGTGAGCTCACCTGGTAAATGTTTCAGAATCCAATCTAATACCAACTCAGAACCTCTGTTACCTGGGAATGCCTCTGGATACCAAGACTTTCTTGGTTTCTCCAAAGGAGGAAAGCGTAGACAACTTTCTTTTAATTCTAAAACAATTTCTATCCTTCACAACCTTGCCAGTCAAGAAATTGTTCCTATTAGGACACATGGCATCATTAGAGAAGCTGGTTCTGGGTGCCAGGCTGAGAAGAGGCCAATTCAATTCTTCCTTAAGAGGCACTGGAACTAGGAAGTTCAGCTGGACTCTTCAAATTCAAGTCTCACGGGACCTAGAGGATCCTTTGAGATGGTAGAACCATTGACCTTGGGAGTGTCTTTTTAATATCATTTCAAAGTCATGTCACAACATTACCCTTAAATTATATGGCTTACAGCTAAGTATGAAAACTATTCAAGTTACCCCCATTTTCAAGTACTGTACATCCATTTTCTCTCATACCTTAAACTATCATCCTACACAGAGTATACCTTAAACTACTATCTAAAGCACTTTAATATCATTTTAAAGTCATCTTAAAACATTACCCTTAAAAATATATGACTTACAGCTAAGTGTGAAAACTATTCAAAGTACATCCAATTTTCATACAGTATTGAAGGAGTCCTCTTTTTTGTGTACAGTACATGGGGAAACACTGGGAAGTTGTATTGTATGCAGTACCTTCATATTTAATAGGCATTGAAAAATAAATAAATTTTACCGATAGTTTGCTCTGTTTACTTTATAATATTAATATTTGAAAATTAGTAAATAATTATTTATTATAAAAAATGTATTTAGTTATGAAAATAACATGAAAATACAGTAATTAGTGAGTATTTTTATATAAGTAACTTACCAAGTAATTACATAGCTAATTATTCTACCTCGCGCAGAAACTTTTTTTTAATATTGTGGTAGCGTCTATTAATTGTTTTATTTAGGTGACAGCCCTGCCCTCTACGGGGAACATTGGAACAACACGGCATCTGGTCGACAGTTCATTTCTGCCGCCACGTTGTAAACACACTGCCATTTACAGCTGCATTGCTTGGATTTGCAGTTGTTATTTCATACTTTCGGTTAGGTACACTGTTTTGTTTTGGTCAGCACAGATTATATATATAGTTAGTTTTTCATAAGAATTTGGACCAGCTTTTCTCATCATTATGTCAGATTCTAGCGGTTCTAGTGTTCACTATTGCAGCGGCATAGGCTGTGAGGCTAGGCTACTTAAAGCATGCTTTGATTCTCATACAGTCTGCACAAGTTGTAAGGTGCAGGTTTGTAGTGTAGATAAAACCTGTATTGAATGTGCTGTGTGGGATAGAAACCGATGGAAAGTTTTCAGCTCTCATTTAGGCAAGTTAGAGAAAGATAGAAAGAGGAAGGCGGCTCATAGAGCTGAGAAATGCTCTCTTAGCTTAGAGGCTACACCTAGGCCAAACTTAGAAGTTAGTATTGTTATCCCCCCCACCCTTTGTCTTCTATTCCTACTTTCTCTCCAAATACTAGCCCTCCTGCTACACATCCTTCTACTCCTGTGCCCTGGCTCCCTTGCTTCTGATCCTGATACCATTGCCAGTCTGGAAGCTAGAATTGATAAGGAAATTTATTTAGTTGTTGGGACTGTGACAGAATTGGGGAATTCTCTTCAAGGGATTTTACAAAAACTGTCTTCAGTGAAAGTGCAAAGTGACAGTGCAGTGCAAGTGGAGGAGGCAGCTGCTCATCCCGTAGGCTCTCCTAGACCAAGGTCACTGTCTTGCTTCCCTACACCAGGGAGAAGACATACCGAAAGTCCAAGGGAGGCCGAGTGGGTTTGCCCATGGGTAGTCGTCCTTGTACATTCCCAGGTGTCGGTGGACAGCCATTGGAAAGGCTTATCCAGGAATGTGCATGGCTTGTCTTCAAGCTCTTCTGACGACGGCGGTGCAAACAGGAAGCGCAGTTCATGTCACCTGGACTCTTCCCATCCTCTCAAGTGCTCTGCGGCAAACTTCACTTAGAGTCCAGATCCGATGGGAAGCCCAGTGTCTTTAAGCACTCTCTTCGCAGTCCCAGGCCTTCTTTCAGTTATGTAGCGGGCCCTCACGTGTCTACTTTGGTCCATCAGTGCCCTCCTCTGTCTGCTTTGGTAGATCTGGAGTCTGTTTCCCCTCCTCCACTCGTCTTCTGTCTGCAAGTGTCTACAACTGTCTGTGTGGGACCGTCCAGAGAACGTCTCGCCTGTCCGCTTGAATTATGTCCACAAGCGCTCACACTCAGCTCCCAAGCATCCAACTTCCAGACATCCCAAGTTACCTTTCGAGCTCCCGGTGCCAGCTACCAAGCACCTGAAGCCAGATCCTGAATGCCTAGCTTTGTCATCACAGGGACTGCTTCCCCTTTCACCTTCTCCAGTCAGACCTTTATCTTCATCTGCAGACCCTGATGAACCTGCTCTGGCTCCGATTAAACATCAGTTGGCGCAAATTATGGACCTTTTGAAAGCTCCTACCATTCCTAAGCCTGTCCAGGTTGATATCCTGTCTCTGATCTCTTTGGATGAAGAGATCGAACAAGAACCTGCAGCTCCTTCAGCATTTACTGCCTTATTGAGGTACTTGATGGCGAACTTTCCCTCCTCCTTTGTCCCAGCTCCCCTGTCTTCACCAGCCTCAACTTTCTTAATGAGGAATCAGTCAGATGACTGCTCGTCTACCCAAGTTGGTTCTTTCTTTTTCCTCTAGAAAGGCTTTTAAAGAAATGGAGGACTGGCTGTCCACCAAGAGGGGACCAGGGGAAAATGTCCTTCGCTTTTCCTCTTTCTAGATTGATCTGTGGGAGATGCCAGCATTAGGCAACAGGGGAAGCTCCTTTGTTTGGATTCTGCTTCCTCCCAAGGGAACTTCTCTGGTTTGATAGACTTGTCTCATTGCTTGGCTTTTGCTTCAGCCAAGATTATGTTCTCGTTTGCAGAACTTGACCTCTTAATCAAGGAAGGACATCTTCAAAGTTTTTGAAGTTCTCAGTTTCCTCAATTGGTTAATGGGTGGATTGGTCAAGAAGATCAAGGATCATCATGACCTGGATGGGGATTCTGCTTCAGACTGGCTGGGGGTTTTTTCATGTGTGGACAAAGCTGTAAGAGATGGCTCGAGTGAACTTAATGCCCTCGTTACCCTCGGGGTACTTAAGAAACGAGAGCTATGGTGCTCTTTCGCTTCCATGGGAGTCAGTCTTTTGCAATAGTCAGCTTTGATCTCTCCATTGGACAAAAATCACCTCTTCCCTCAAGATAAGATTGCCACAGATCTTCAGAAAAAGACAGCTCAAGACTTGCTTACTCATCCATCTAGACGCCCCAAGGAATCGTCTTCCCCTCTTCAAGCAAGAACCCTTCCCCCCCTCCAGCATCATCCCTTTCGTGGAGGAAGGACCAGAACATCTTTTGGGTCCCGCCCATCGGCCCATTTTGCGTCCAGGAACCCTAGGAAGACCTCCGCCATACCAGCCCAAAAGAAGTGAACCAGTAGTCCCCCATGTACCAGTAGGAGCTAGACTCTTGGGATTTTGGGAGAAGTGGCTAATAAGAGGAGCGGAACCTTGGATTATCAAGGTTCTGAAGGAAGATTACATCATTCCTTTTCTGGAGAACCCACCTTTGGTCACCTCTCCCATCGAATTGTCAGCCTACTCAGCAGGCTCTGAGAAGCATTCGGCCCTACTGAAAGAAGTCTCCCCCGTCACTCAGAGTAAAGCCATAGAGGAGGTTTGAGACACCGACACGGAGGGATTTTACAATTGTCTCTTCATGGTTCCCAAAACATTGGGGGTTTGGCGACTAGTCCTCGATGTGAACGCCCTCAATCATTTTGCCTTGAAGACAAAATTCAAGATGGAGACGAGTCAGTCGGTCCTTGCTGCCATTCAACAGGGCAACTGGATGGTAACTTAGGTATGCAAGATGCTTATTTTCATATCCTGATTCATCCAGTGTCCAGAAAATACCTGAGGTTTGTCTTTCAAGGAAAAGTAGACCAGTTTCGGGCCCTCTGCTTTGGCCTGTCGATGGCCTCGCCATTGTTCTCTCGAGTTCTCGCTCCTTTTTCAAAATGGCTCTGTTTAGTAGGGATCAACGTGAGTCTCCACCTAGATGACTGGCTACTTCGATCCCTGTCGAAGGGCAAGTGCACGGAGGACATGCACAAGACTACTCTTCTGACCCAGGAGCTGGGCCTTCTTTTAAACCTTCAGAAGTCCCAGTTGACCCCTTTGGGCTTTTCCATCACACGAGGATTTCCAACTGCCTTCAAACAGTCCTAAAATTCTTTAGCTCTTTCATCTTGCACAGCTCAGCAATGGATGAGCCTATTGGGGACCCTGGCCTCCATAGAAGCCTTTGTCAGACTAGGCAGGTTACATATGAGGGTTCTCCAATTTCACCTGAAGGTCAACTGGAGCAGGAACAAACAGCCGGACATTCACGTCTTCCTGATCATCCCGGAAATAAAATCAGACTTACAGTGGTGGCTGTCAGAAAGAAGGCTGTCGGAAGGGAAGTCCCTTAATCTGCTGAACCCAGACCTGAACTTTTACTCCGACGCATTTGACATAGGCTGGAGAGGCTTGTTAGAGAATCAAGAAGTATCCGGGACGTGGACTCCAGATTAACAGGCCTTACACATCAACATAAGAGAACTGAAGGCAGTGCATCTAGGCCTTCAGAGTTTTGCCTCCCTAGTCCGCAGCAAGACTGTAGGGGTTGATGCGGACAACACCATGTCCTTAGCCTACATTCGGAAGCAAGGCAGGACTCACTCCTTCTCTATGTCAAGCAGTGAGAGACTTACTGCTGTGGGCAGACCGAAATCAAGTGACTGGTCACTTGGTTCATCCAAGGAAAATGAAATTTAATGGTGGATGAGCTGAGCCATCAAAAGCAAGTCCTTCCCACAGAATGGACCCTAGACCCCCTAGTTTGCCTAGACCTGTGGAAGTTATGGGGCAAACCAATGATAGACTTGTTCGCCGCCTTCAGAAACCATCGTCTTCCTCTGTATTGCTCACCAGGCCCAGTCCCCCTTGCATGAGCCACGGATGCCATACTGCAAGATTGGTAGAACCAAGACCTGTACGCCTTTCCTCCTTTTTACATGATCAGGGAAGTCTTGAACAAATTCCAGAGGCACAAAATTACTACCATGATCCTCATAGCTCCCTTTCAGCCTCTAAGATAGTGGTTTCTGGACCATCTTCATCTGCTGGTAAACTTCCAAAGAAGGCTTCTTCAAAAACCCTCTCTTCTCAGACAACCCCACTTCAGAAGACACCACCTAGGGTTGTCCACTCGTGCTCTGACAGGATTCAGACTGTCCGTACGGTGGTCAGAGAGAAGGGTTTTTCAAGAGGAACTGCGGAAGTGATTGCTCATTGCAGAAGATGATCTTCTAGCCTTTTCTATCAGGCTAAGTGGTCAGTCTCGACAGTGGTGCCCCAGTTGCAGTATCTCATCTTCTACGACCACTGTAACTCAGATTGCAGACTCTTTCTCCTCTTCCTAAGGAATAGAAGGAACTTGTCATCTTCAAGCATTAAAGGCTATAGAGGTATGCATAGCTCAGTCTTTAAACATAGAGGGTTGGATCTCTCTTCAAACCCCGATATCAAGGACCTGTTGAAGTTTCTCAAGACGACGAAATATAAAAAGGACACTATTTTGGTATCCTGGAATCTGGATGTGGTCCTTAAATGGCTGTTGGGCCCATCGTTTGAATCCCTCAGGACTTCTTCCCTTTGGAATTTGACTCGTGTCACTTAGTGTTAACAATTAGTTCCAGCTCACATTGAAGGATACCCCAACATAAGAGACTGGTTTGTATGCTTAGGAAAAATAGAAATTACTTTAAAAAATTGTTGTATTTTTTTTAGATATTAATTCTGCTTATTAAGTATTTGAAAATCTGTCATTTTTCCAGATTGTTGAAATAAAAAAGACATCATGACTACAGAGGTAGTTCCCACCATCTTTGTGAAAGGACTCCCTCAGGACTGTACTCAAGCTCAGATAAGAAAGTTTTTCGGTGATTATGGAAAAGTGGTGGACATCTTGTTCAAGTATGGGCCAGATGCAAATAGAGTTAAAGGTAAATGTTTGTCAGTATTGTGTTTTCCTGTGTATTGGAATATAGCAACTATTGATTTCTTTTAACTTTTAGCGTACTGCAGTTTTCTTCCATATGTATGTATTATTTTCACAAACATGAAATATTTTGTATGGAAACAGCAAAACTGAGTTTTTAATACAAACCCATCAGTTTTCACTAGCCTATCTTTGTGGTTTTGCACTTAATGAGACACGCTACATAATTAAGATGATGATTTCCCATTTTGACCATATCTCTAGGTACTACCCTAATCCCACCAGCAATTACTGGTCATTCTCCTGTGTTATCTAGTGTTGCCATATGACTAGAGGGGCCAGGAGGAGGGCTATGAGTAAACTGATAGGGTTGCAGTAAAATCAAATTTTGTTGATTGCATAAAAAAATAAGTTTTCTAATGCAAATCTCATCAGTTTGTATGTTCCTGAGTAGTTATGAATTTTGGACTCTGTTAATGAGAAATTATTTCATTTGGGATGTTGGAGAGGAGAACTGCTGACTGAATGTGATCCAGAACAGAAGTTCTTGAGGAGTGTAGCCATAAGAACCTCTGAGAAATATGATCATGCAAAAATATAGATATGAACAAGAGGAAATAAGATTGAGAGGGCCTTGTGCTGTCTTCAGTAAGAGAGAACTACTTGGCCTACAGACACCATAAGGCCAATAGAATAAAATTACAGAAGTTTATGAGACAGGTCATTGAGGTTAAACTTAACAAAATTTGTAGGAGACCTCCATGAAGCACAATTTAGAATGGCTTTAACTTTTGTGTTCTTTTTAAAGGCTAAGAATATTGAAATAGCCTGAATCACATGACCTTAACTTTAACCTTAGATGCTTGGGCCTCAGGAGTATTGTTATATGCATCCTGAATCACCTATTGCAGTACACTACCTGAACACCTGAATTAGCCCTGGTCACTGACCAGCCTGAACTATATCCCCATAATTTTACACACAAATTGGGTAATTAACTGTCAGCGTTACCAACGCTACAGGAAAAATCTTTTCAAATGTGTTACCTGAGGCACTGTTGACAACGCTGCTGCAAATACCGGCCAACAGAGGCCGACATCCCCAATTGTTATTTGTGCCCCGTGCTGTGAGGGTGTGTCCTACATCAGGTGAACTTTTGGTCATTTAGTCCAACCTCCATTTTAAGAATTTGGACATCAGATTACGATTTTGGACTGTTTTCAACGCCTTTTCTCCTGGTTTTATACTTTATTGACTGGATTTGGAACTTCTCTCCTGGTTTTAACTTTGGATCGGTACTTTGGAATTGATTGGATAGGTCAGACAAGAAGACGTCGCTGTCTGCTAGCGCCACTGCTTCCACTTCGTCTACATCTTCGACAACTGAGCCTTCTACTATTGGAGATGCTGCCGCTCATCAGTCTTGCACGTCTTGCAAGCATAGGATGAGTCCCCTCAAACACAATCGACATTCTGTTTGTGTTTTATGTAGGAAGGTTCAGTGTAGTATCAATCAGAGATGTTAAGAGTATAGGTCTTTCTCAGTAGATCAAGTGGAGGATTATTTGAAACACAGAAAATCCTTTGCCTCGAAGAGTAAGCGTAGGTCAGGATCAGGTGTAGGGTTACAATCAGTAGATAAGGAAGTGTTAGATTGAGAGTTAATTCAAGAAGTTAGAGGACAGTTTATCATCCAGTATGTCTAGCCTATTTCTAGCCTGATGAGTAAGTTAACAGAGAATAGAGATAGTGATAGTAGTAGCATAGTTGATTCTAATCATTCTTTTTCAGCCCCCCTGCCTGTTCCAGAACCAGCCCTAACAGGTGCCGGGGGTCATGGAAAACCGCAATCCTTGAAGGTAGGTTCTGCTGGGCCCCCCAGCGCGGAGCAGGCAGTGTTGGCAGCAGATTCCCCCTTTCCCACTCAAGGTGTAAGATCTGAGGTTGATTTAGAGCTAGGTAAGACACAGACGAGTAGGGAAAATAGGTTAGGAAGAGTTCAGGAAGAGAAGTGCAGTCTTCTTTGGGTTCGGGTTCAGTTGGGGTTTCTAGTGTGACGACTTCGTCTTGGATCCATCTTCGGTTTTATTTCCTGCTTTGAGTTCTTTACAACAGAAGGTTTCTAAGTCTGTGGTTCGTCATTTGGATGTGGTTTCGGGTGTGTCGGGTTCTGTAGTGTTGGAGAATGCTCCGTCATCCTCGAAGGTTCCTTTTCCTTTGATGGATGAGTTTGGTTCATCTTGCGGTGGTGGTAATTCTGGTGATAGGGTTTTCGATTGGGCTCAATATAATGCAGAATTGTTGGGTTTGTCACAGGGTTATAGATTTCTAGTTAGGCAATGTTTTCAATTTTGGGTTGTCCAGTACTGTATTCACGATCATATCTTGAAGACTTTCCTGAGTTTGCTAGTGATGTCTGTCAAGATTATCAAGGGGGAACAGAGTCAGTCTAGTTTCTTTATCTTAAAAAAAAAAAAAGCTATGGCCTCTTCTGCTGCTTCTGAGTTTTCCTTTACCCCGATTTCTTCTAAGCCTTCTTCCAGTGCCTTTACACAATCTTATTTATTGGGTCACTCTTCGGAGTCTTCTCTCACTCATCCTGTTTTCTTTGCCATTAATTCAGCAGAGCAAAGAATTTTCATTGGTTCAATCCTGTAATGTTGGAGTTTTCAGCAGCTCCCTCTCTCTCTTCGGGGTTTAGGTAAGGTGTACCTTTGGTGGGGTTGTCTTCTTTAGCACCTTACACGGGTCCTGTAGTTTTCTCAGGCTTCTGGTCTATATGCTTCACAGGCAGTTGTGGAGTCTTCTGCAACTCCGTATTTTCATCCTTTACTGGGTTTAAAACATAATGTGTCCTCTGTGGTTCTTGCGGATGCTACGGCATTTGGTGTATCGTCTGCGTCATCGTTGAATGTATCAGTACCGATGATGTCGTCAGCCTCTCCTTTTCACTAGAGTAGCTAGTAATTTTCCTTCTTCAGTCCCCATTGGTTCCTCAGCTCGTAGCTTGTCTTGAGAAACACCTTTGAGTGCTGGACCAGTTGGTATCTTCTCCACCTGTCCAACATCGGCGGTACGTGCTCCGGTGGTTATTCCGAGTGTGGCTGCTTTCATTTTCTCTCCTTCTTCTACTTCTTCCTCAACTTTTTCTGCGGCTGTTTCTGTTCCTCCTTCTAAGGTGTTCAATGTGGGTTCGGCTTTGGTTCCGGGTCATCAGGGAGTTCTTCCTCCCTCTCCCTAAATCAGCGTGACTTCAGCTCTGGATATCCGTCCTGGTGCGGCATTGGTTCATCTGGCGTTGGGTGGATCGGGTGTTGCGGCCTCTCCGCTTGCAGGGGTGGGCGTTTGTCGCCCAGGTGTTACGTCATTGTTGCTGGGTGGTGCGGGGTTTGCGCTGTCGAGTGTGTCTGACTCAAGTTTTGTCATCGGCTTTAGTTGGTACAGGCAGTCCCCAGTTATTGGCGGGGTTCCGTTTCTGAGGGTGTGATGATAACCGAAAATCGCTGGTAACAGAAAATTGGTGATTTTGGCGATTTTCGGGGGTTATCAGCACCGAAAAGGGCCGATTTTCGGTTATCGGCGCCTCTGTTAGGTATGTATCAGTGCCAATACCCAATTATCGGCGCCGATAAGCGGAAATCGGTGATTTTCGGCGCCGAAAATTGCCGATTTTCGGCACCGAAAATTGCCGATTTTTGTTGCTAGACAAGCCCCATAAAACTGGATAGCTGTTAACTGAGCCCGCCGTTAACCGGGGACTGCCTGTACAGGGTTTGCGCAACCAGGTTACGGTTGGCTCAGGTATGATGGGGTCAGGTATGTCAGGTGTTGATCTCGCACATCCTGGTGTAGCAAGTTCCTGGTTATCGGGTGCAGCTCTTGTGGGTGGTCAGTCTGGCTCTTTTCATGTCCCGGTTTGGTTGGACCAGTCTAACAGAGAATGCTCTTTTGAAGAAGAGGAGCCGGTACCAGATATAGGTTTTTTCTCCAGCGAATGAAAGCGAGGATAAGCGGATGGTGGACTTTATCCATTCTCTCCTATTTGCAGTCCAGGCTCCTGAGGAATCTACACAACCAAACAAAGCCGTGCTGGAATCATCATATGCAACTAAACCAGTAGTCTCCAAAACATCAAGTACAGGTCTCCCTCTCTTTATGCAAGGGTTAGGGGACAAAAAACCTCGCATATATTGAAATCGCATAAAGAGAATATATAAACCAATGGGAAAAATAGGGTTAGGTTCCCAGGTCATGAATATATCATAGTGAATAATATTTTTCGTGGTTAAAACGAAAACAAGTATTACAGAATGCTTATATTATACAAAAGTAAAATAAAACGCATGATTTCTGGCAAAAAGGGGCATAGAATGATGGCTAGGCTAGCCTCTTACATAAACAAAAGAACGACAGTGACGCTGAAATATTTTTTCTTTGAACAATGTATGCATAAAAATGTTTGTTATTTTCTTTTTTCTTTTCTTTACAAAAACAACAAATGAGCAGTTCAAGAAATGAAACATTTAATTTACCAAAAATAATGTTGACTAATGAATAAGAACTTTGTTTACATCTCAGGGGTGGGGGATGGATCATCTGGGTCCGACTCAAGGAACGGAAGAGCGACGTCGAGTGTTGATCGTGATGACGATGACGAATGTCCAGGTTCAGGTGTACTGTTCCTACTAGACAGTGCTGATGTTGCGGGTTCTGGGGTGGTAGACAATGGTCTAAAGAAATTTAGCATGGTTGATTGCTTCATTACATTTCTCTTATGATTATAAAGTTCTTTGTATGGCGCAAGCACTTCTTGTATCTGCCATTTTAACTTTATTCTTCTCTAGTAGTTAGGATCGAAATTTTTGAATTTCTGAATTAATGCTTCAGTATCGGAGAACAATTCAGACAGTTTTTTCACACTCAGATCTTTAATTTTCATATCATCACCATCATCATCATTTCCACTTTCCTCTACAGCTGTCGCCGCAGTCATCCATCCTTTATTATTTGCATACCAGTGAACAGGCATTGTCTGTTTACTTATGCCTTTTAATGCACGAGGGTTTTGTGCGTGATAAACAGTTTCGGGCTTTAACTTGAAATCGCCTGCCACGTTGCCACTAACATCAATGTTATCTTTAAAGGGCTTGAAACCAGGGGAGCTTTTTTCTTCTTTGCTTATATATGTTCTATTAGTCATTCTTTTCCAGAATAGTCCTGTCTCGTCGGCATTAAAAACTTGCTTTGGGCTATATCCCATTTCATGCATGATAGCTTTAAGTTCTTCTTTGGCAGGAAACTTCCACTTTCACCACATGCAACGATATTTGCAAATTCGTCATGGTCAGCACTTCCACTTTCTGACATGCAACATTATGCAAATTCTGTCTTTTATGTTTTAATTTTCAAATTAAAAATGTAATGCTATCTGAATTTTACTTTCTTGACTCTTGTTATTTTTGCTGATAATGGAGTAGACTGTATCACTGAAGCATGAATCTTTTCTGCATTATCCTTAATATTCCTAATCGTGGATTCACCAACTCCAAAGACATGTCCAAGAGCGCTATTACCATCACCTGTGTCTGCCCTACGTAATATTCCAGTTTTGTTTCAAGGGTCAGAGCTTTTCTTTGACACTTTGCAACACTTTCCTTTGAAGAAGATGATGCTGGTCGTTTGGGTCCCATTATGCAGAAAAATAACCAGCAGTATGAATATGAAATAGCGAGAACTAGCAAACATATGATTGTGTTAGCTACAGACTGAGCATCCGAACTCCGCAAATAATACTGTATTTGGCACCACGTGCGTCACTCAGCTGTTCATGCAGAGATGAAATGAGTATTGTGATGCACATCTCGTACTTGCATAATTGCAAATCTTCCCTCGCATAAAAAGAATGAAGGTATAAAAATGTAATTCGCATAATTGTGAATTTGCATACAGGCAGTCCCCGATTATCGGCGGGGTTCCGTTTCTAAGGGTGTGATGATAACCGAAAATCGCCGCTTTGGTAAAAGTGTATGAAGTGAAGTTGACACAACTTGTCCCAAGTTGTTGTGGTGGAGAATCTATCATGAGTGCTGGAAGGTCCAGGCACTTGTGTCTTCTAAACCTCATAGGTCATTTAGTACTCTCCTGATTACTGGCAACCCCTGGTTAACGGTGGGGGTTCCGTTCTTGAACGAGCGCCGCTAACCAAAAATTGGCGATAATAGTGCCAAAATCCCCACTTAACACTGCCGTTAAGTGGATATTGGCACCATTAACCGGAGATCGGCGCCAAAATCTCCGCTTAACGCTGCTGTTAACCGGAGATCGGCGCCGAAAATCCAGTTAATGACATCGCTAGCCAAACACCATATCACTGAAATGCCGTTAACTGATGCTGCCGGTAAGTGGGGACTGCCTGTAGTGAGAAGGGAAGAAAAACAACAATCTGATCTGTCCCAGGATACCATAAATGTGTAATTTCCTGAGGTTGCCATTTACGGAAAATTGAACAGTAATTTGGCAAGTTTTTCAGGTTATGGCCCACTGTCTCAACATGAAGATTTCTTTCTTTAGACAAGTCCTGGTTCCATCTGCTGAGAGAGTGGGCCACTATAAGCACTTCCTGGTGTGTACTGGGCAATCAGAGTTGTTCAGTTTTTCCACCTGTAGCAGGATCCTTATTACCAGGTGACATTTCATGAGATCTGGTGCCCCTCTGTTCCTGAGGTAAGCCACATTTGTGGCTTACATTTACTGCTACCATCTTGCCAAACAAATGTCTTGAGAACTTGAGGAGGAAGGAGACAGCTTTCAGCTCTTTAAGGGGTTAATGTAGAGTCCTTTCTACCTCTGACCAATGACTTGATGTCGCTAGGTCTGAAGATCAGTATCACATCCCCTCTGGAGGTGTCCGATAATAAGAAGTCTTAAGAGAGTTAAAGGTTTTGAAGGTCCTGCCACCACTTGAGATCTAGGTGCACCTGGTGAGAAATGGGGAACAGATGTCTTTAGGGTCTAACTGAGAAGACCACTTCTCATTCAGCTGCCATTGCGTAGAACATGTGTAACTTGCATCTGCTGATAGGTACCAACTTTAGAATTCTAGAGATGACAAGTGACCTGGGACCTTTGTCCATAACGTTTCTATGGATGCTTGCGAGTGTAGGAATGCAACAGTGTTAAGAATCTTTACTATGAAAATGGTAGAAGCTTAAGGGACGGTGTACCCAGAGCTATCCAAAGATGCATTATTGTCTTTGATGTTATCAAACTTGATTTTATCCAGTTGGCAATCAAACCCAAACAGGGACAGACCTAAGAGAACCTTCAGGTGCTTCCAAAGTTCTTGAAGAGATAATGGTATACCTCTAGCCAAGTGGGGCCCAAGTAGCAACTAGGATGAGTCCTTTGATGAATGTCTGAGGGGTTAATGCATGGATCATAATATCCTGAATAGATAGTTTTATATAAGTAACTTACCCAGTAATTGCATAGCTATTAGTTTCTTTTAACCGGCAGCTCAAAATTTTGAAATTGCAGATCCGCCAGTTTGTTATGGTTATGGCGACATGCCCTGCCCACTTTTGGGTGTAAGGGAAGGTACAACATAGCAAAGAGCTTCAGTTTGTTTCTGCCGGCTGTGGTTGAAGGACTGTAGTTGGCAGCAGCTCGAATTTTGGAATTTATACTTTGCTGGTTGTCTGACTTATCTTCAGTTGGTGAAGTATTTAATTTCGTAGCCCTTCGGCATAATTAAGATAGTGTTAGGCGAATTTTGATTATTGATTGATGACTCTTTGCCTGTTTTTTGGACTTGTATTAGACTTTCTAGGATGTCTGACACTAGTAGTGCTAACATTAGGTATTGCAGCAAAGCTGCAATACTGAACTAACTGAGAATCTTACAATCGCACATTGTTTGTGTTCCATGTAGGGTGTTCCATGTAGGGGACAAACGTGTTCAGTAGATTTACGTTGTGAGGAGTGTAATGACTGGGATATTAAGAAGTGGAAGACTTTAGATGCACATCTCAGAAACTAGCTAGAGATAGGAAGATGAAAGCTATTGCTAAGGAATCTAGTAAAGCTTTTATCTAGTCAGGATTCATCCACTAAGTCGGATGCAATCACACCTGTAACTTCTTCCAGTCCCATTCCATCTCCTCCATTTGTGCAACCATCTCCTTTACCTGGCTCTCACGTTTCCGACTCCCAACATCATCGCCAGTCTGGAGTCTAAAATCGACACTCGCTTTGAATTGATTGTGCAATCAATTGCTAAATTAGCATCATCGGTGAAAGTGCTTATGGATAAAAGCGAGTCAGAGCGCCCCGTGGCGCCCAGTGCAAGTGCAGTGGCAGTGGAGGAGGTGGCTGTTCAGCCTGCTGATTCTCCTAGGCCAAAGGTTCCTGTCATACTCCCCAGCACCTGGGAGGAGGCAAACTGGCAGCCTAAGGGAGGTCGGTGGGGTTTGCCCCCGAGCAGTCGCCCACTCAGTTCAGTCTGAAAGTGAGTCAGAGTGCCTCGTGGCGTCCACTGCAATTGCAGTGGTAGTGGAGGAGGTGGCTGTTCAGCCCACCAATTCTCCTAGGCCAAGGTCCCTGTCATACTCCCCAGCACATGGGAGGAGTCATACTGGCAGCCTAAGGGAAGTCGGTGGGGTCTGCCCCCGAGCAGTCGCCCCCTCGGTTCAGTCTGTTGATGAATCCCAGATTGCAACCAAAGATTATTGGAAAGGCCTTCAAGTGAGTGCTCACTGTATGTCCTCCAGCTCTGAAGATTTTAGTCCCAGGCGCGCACAGCGCTATGTGGACAAGTCATGCCTGCTAAAGCGGCATGCAGTGGAGTTTGAGATTTCTTCCCATTCCTTGTAAGAAAGGCAAGGATTCAGCGCCCCATCATGTAGTCACTGGGATACCCTGGAACAATTCTCTTCTGCTTCTTCTAACGGTGGTCGTAAATTGGCGCCTAAGCGCCTTGTGGCACAGAGACGTTCGTCGTCGAATAAAAGGAGCTACTGCATCAGGAGTTGTGCACCCAGCACCTCCATCTCTACAATCAGCTACACCAGCAAATAGTGTTGAAGCGCCCAAACTCCTGTTTGCGATTGAGCGCCCACTGGCGCCCATTCATCAACAAGTTTCGCTACTGGCTCCCGTCTCCACAGTGCCCTCGACTGGCCATTGGCGCCTGTTCTTCGACAAGTTTCGCTACTAGCTCCCGTCTCCACAGCGCTCCCCAAGCACCCATTGGCACCCATTCTTCGACAAGTTTCGCTATGGGCTCCCGTCTCCACAGCGCCCCCCAAGTGCCCATTGGCGCCCGTTCTTTGACAAGTTTCGCTACTGGCTCCCGTCTCCACAGTGCCCCCCGAGCGCCCGTTGGCGCCCGCTCCTCCACTGCTTCTTAGTAGTGCCGTCTCGGACACTGTTCCTCCTCCATTGGACCCGGTTCAGAGCAAACTGGATAATATTCTCAGTTTGCTTCAGAAGACTCCTCCTACAGCTCAGATGACCATGGACTTATCTCTTTCTCTTGTCTCTTCTGAGGAAGAGGTTGTTCCCGATCAAGATGCGCCTTCATCGGTGTACTTGCCGCTGTTGAGGTTCCTGCTAGCAACTTATCCAAGCTGCTTCTTGCCAGGTATTCCCTCTTCAACTAGGAAGGCACTGGAGGCAGTAGAAAATTATGTTCTCGGCCTCGGAACTTGCGCACCTCCTTAAAAATATTTTTAAGGTGTTCGAAGTGATGAGCTTCCTTGACTGGGTGGTGGGCGGTCTGGCCCTCAAACTTAGAAAGTGCTTTTTGTTACCTCAAGAGATCTCGTTGGATCTCTTGGGAGTACTTTCCTGTATTGACAGAGGCATTCGCGATAGTACGCAGGAGTTAGCCAGTCTGTACGCCATGGGTATCTTAAGAAGAGGGAGCTTTGGTGCTCTTTTACTTCGAAAGGTGTCGCTCCGTCTCAGAGATTGGCCCTCCTATTCTCCCCTTGTACAAGACATATTTTTTTCCACTGGCTACAGTACTGAACATCGCCTCTGACATGCAGAAAAAGAACACTCCGGACCTGCTCACTCAATCTACGAGATGCCTAAAGGATACTTTGGCTCTTCCTCCCAGATCTTCGTCTCCGCTGCATCCTACTCCCTTTTGGAGCTCCTGTTCTAGATCCTAGATTAGGACAAGAACTTATATCAGTTTCCCACGGCGTTCCATCAAGAAGTCCTCTTCAAAGTCTTGCTCCAAGAAATGAAAACATTTGTGGTACTTCAAGAAACCTTTGGTGATCTGTGAAATATCCCTCTAGACCCCTGTCTAAGAATGCCCTGGCATTTTTTCTGAGTAATCTGATTTCCGAAGCACATTCCATGGTGAACGAAGACTCACTCTCATCTTTAAAGATAAAACCCACGAGATAAGAGCATTCGCCAAGTCTTTGGCATTTAAGTGCAATCTATCCCTTACGTCAGTTGTACAAGCGACGTTTTGGAAGTGCAAGTCGGTGATTGCATCGCATTATTTAAGGAATATCGAAATGACTTACGATTAATGCAGTACCTTGGGTCTGTTTTACTTGGCTGGAGTGGTGTTGGGGAAGGAAACGTAGAAAGCAATGTCCGTTGTTCAGTCTCTTCACCTTATCTAGGGTGTTGAGTTTTGGGGAGCCTGAGGGTACTATGTACGTGGAGTACCCTCCATTCTTTTGGTTTTATGGTTGGGTATTGGTGTTTTTAATTTGATTTTTATTGGTTATGGTGACTATTTACTCTGGTTATTTCGTGTGGTACTGTGCCCTGGGCAGGGGCATCTTGTTGTACTTTGCTAGCCATCGGAATTTAGTCCATCGCTACAAAGCACCCACTGTAGTAGTAGGCCCTCAAGGCTTTACCACCTCGCCTCTGCTGGATAAGATGAGCGCCAACCTGAGGCAGTATCTTACTGATCTTACTGTAGCAGCTCTCTTATCAGGAAAGGTTCAACAACATTGATTCAATATTAGCAAATTTCTATTCTCAAACTCATTACTATTAATAATGTTTTGGGGTAGATATGTCCAACATTCCCACCTCCATTCAGTGTGGGAATCAGCTATGTAATTACAGGCAGTCCCCGGTTATCGGCGGGGTTCCGTTTCTGAGGGCGTGATGATAACCGAAAATCGGTGATTTCGGCGCTTTTTCGGCGATTTTCGGGGGTTATTGGTGCCGAAAAGTACCAATTTTCGGTTATCAGCGCCTCTGTTAGGTATGTATCGGCGCCAATACCCAATTATCAGGGCCGATAAGCGGAAATCGGTGATTTTCGGCGCCGAAAATTGCCGATTTTCGTCGCTAGACAAGCCCCATAAAACCGAATCGCTGTTAACCGAGCCCGCTGTTAACTGGGGACTGCCTGTACTGGGTAAGTTACTCACTTAGACATAAGGGCATAAATAAATTGAAGCTCTTTGCTATGTTGTACCTTCTCTTACACCCAAAAGTGGCTGGGGCATGTCACCATGACCATAACAAACTAGCGGACCCACAGTTTCAAAATTTTGAGCTGCAGGTTAAAAGAAACTAATAGCTATGGAATTACTGGGTAAGTATATATAAAACTTTATTTTATTATAAAAATGTAATTTTTAAACATAAAGAATGTTTTGCTATAAAAACACCTCATAAAATTAAACGTGTGCTTTTTATACATTTTGTAATGCCCATACCATTTCATTAATGCAGAAAATAAAAATAAAATACTGACTAAACTTCTAAAACTGACATATAAACACTTTTATCTCCTTCTCCCTCCCCTCCAGCCTCTTATCCTAATCCCCTCTAACCTGTATTATTCTCCAATTCTTTGCCCTCCACATAATTTCTAATATTTTCCCCTGAAACTCCAACTTCAGTCAATACATCAGCTATTTGATGCTCTCCTTTTATCCGTCTCACCTCCTTTATGTCTCCAGATTCTATTGTTTCTCTTATTGCTGCAATATCAATTTTTAATCTCTTACTACTTACTCCAGTACTTGATTTTATTGCAGTCATTAGGGTTTTACTATCAGTTTTAACCAGTGCTTCTAATTGTCTCCCTCCTACTATCTCTTCCCACAAATGTTTGAAATATACCAACCTTTGTATGTGCCTCCCCTACACTCAGTGCCTCTGCTTCAATGGTGGACTTTGCTACTCTTCTGGATTTTCTGGATTTCCACCATATGGGACTTTTCCTCTTACCATCTGTCAAAGATATCACGTAACCTAATTGTGTATGACCGTCTCCAATATTCCCAAATGAAGCATCTTCATAGGCTTCCCAATAAATCTTTTCTTCTAACTCACGTATTATCACTTCTACCATTATGCTCCTCGTTTTTCTCACTATTTTAATCAGCTTTTTCATATCGTGAGTCGTTCCTTCTTTAAAAGCTTTACTTAATTCACTAACATCGTATGATATTTCTGGCATGATATGTAGCAATACCCAATTCAACTGTCCTACCATTCATCTATATTCTGTTAACTCCTTTTGCCCTAATACTCTTTTGTCGTAATACTCTGTTACCTGTAGATCTTTTAGCTCCTGGTTCTCATATAGAATTTATATACTGCCTCTGATTAAGACAAATTCCATTTTCCTTATGCTCTACTATTACTCTTATACACTTAAAACTTTTACTTTCTTGTTCTCCTACTTGCAATTTCCCTTTCAATTTCCCAGTTGTTTCCTTTAAAAATCCTTCAGTTCCTCCATAGCAAAAATCATAAACGTATGTACATAAAATACCATTCAATTTATTGTCTTTCCTCCAAAAGGGTATATTAGGTTCTGATCTACTTCTCTCGCCTTTAACCCTTAAACGCCGACTGGACGTATCATACGTCGACTAAAATTGTCTGTTGGGTGCCGAGTGGATGTACCGTACGTCGACTACAAAAAATTTCAACCTTCGGTCAAGTTTGACTCAACCGAAATGGTCGAAAAACGCAATTGTAAGCTAAAACTCTTACATTCTAGTAATATTCAATCATTTACCTTCATTTTGCAACAAATTGGAAGTCTCTAGCACAATATTTCGATTTATGGTGAATTTTTGAAAAACTTTTTCCTTACGCCCATGCGTAACTCGCCAAAAATTTCAGAAATTCTTTCGTCATTTTGTTGTAAGTTTTGCACTGTTTTATATTAGCCGTTACGTAAAGTATTATATATGAAAATGTGCGCAATTTCATGTAAAATACAGCAACATACAACCCATGTTTGTAGCTTTTATCAGTTTGGAAATATTTTCATATAAACCACGATAACTGCCAAAATTTCAACCTTCGGTCAACTTTGACTCGACCGAAATGGTTAAAAAACGCAATTGTAAGCTAAAACTCTTACATTCTAGTAATATTCAATCATTTACCTTCATTTTGCAACAAATTGGAAGTCTCTAGCACAATATTTCGATTTATGGTGAATTTTTGAAAAAACTTTCCTTACGTCCACGCCAGAAATTCTTTAACACGTTGTCGTAATGTTTGCACCGTTTTATATTAGTTGTTACATAAAGTTTTATATATGGAAATGTGCACAATTTCATGTAGAATACAACAGAAAATAACTCATGGTTGTAGCTTTTATCAGTTTTGAAATATTTTCATATAAATCACGATAACTGCCAAAATTTCAAACTTCGGTCAACTTTAACTCGACCGAAATGGTAAAAAAACGCAATTATAAGCTAAAACTCTTACATTCTAGTAATATTCAATCATGTACCTTCATTTTGCAACAAACTGGAAGTCTCTAGCACAATATTTCAATTTATGGTGAATTTCTGAAAAAAAAAAAACTTTTTCCTTATGTCTGCGCGCAGTAACTCGGCCGAACATCTCGGAAATTCTTATGTCACGTTGTCGTAATGTTTGCATCGTTTTACATTAGTCGTTACATAAACTTTTATATATGAAAATGTGCCCAATTTCATGTAGAATACAACAGAAAATAGCTCATGGTTGTAGCTTTTAACAGTTTTGAAATATATTCACATAAATTACGATAACTGCCAAAATTTCAACCTTCGGTCAACTTTAACTCGACTTGGTCGAAAACGCAATTGTAAGCTAAAACTCTTACATTCTAGTAATATTCAATCATTTACCTTCATTTTGCAATAAATTGGAAGTCTCTAGCACAATATTTCGATTTATGGTGAATTTTTGAAAAAACATTTTCCTTACGTCCGCTGATTCCTGGTAACTCTGCCTCCACATCTCAGAAATTCTTTAGTCACGTTGTCGTAATGTTTGCACCGTTTTATATTAGTCGTTACATAAAGTTTTATATATGAAAATGTGTGCAATTTCATGTACAATACAACAGAAAATAACTCATGGTTGTAGCTTTTATCTGTTTTGAAATATTTTCATATACTGTAAATCACGATAAATAGAAAAAATTCTACTTTCGGTCAACTTTAACTCGACCGAAATGGTCGAAAACTGCAATTGTAAGCTAAAACACTTACAGTCTAGTAATATTCAATCAATTAGCTTCATTTTTCAACAAACGGGAAGTCTCTAGCACAATATTTCGATTTATGATGAATTTTTGAAAAATTTTTTACGCCCAACCGTTACTATTCATACTTCATTTTGTGATAATATTTTCTCTGTGTTGCTTTGATCGTTTTACAATTTGTTATATACCAAAATCATTGCAATTTAGTGTACAATACAAAGAAAAACAAATAACTGTTAGCTTTAACCGTTTTGCTCACAGCGATTTGTATAAAATTATATATGAAAATTTTTTTTGCGCTGTCATATATTTCAATATTTATATATGATAATGATATTTTTTCATTTCTGATGGTTGCATACTAAACTTCAGGCAATGACAAAAAAAAAAAAAAAGAGCCAAAAATGAACTCTTAATCTTAAAAACTAAGCGTGCTGTGATTTTTTGAAAAAACATTTTTTCCGTCAACTTAACTCCCGAACGCCGCCAGCATACGGGAGACGTTTTTGTAAATAGAGGCTCGGCGTTTAAGGGTTAAGCACCTCCACCACTTTTACCACTTTACAATACCATGCCTTTGCTGCATGCTTGAGCCCATAAACAGTTTTCTTCAATTTCCTTAATCCACTCCAACCATCTTCACTAAGTGGTTTTAAATATATCTCTCATATTTCATCACCTTGTAGATATGCAGTTTTTACAACTAACATATAACAATTCCAATCTTTCAATTTTATTACTGTCAAAAAATTTTTAAAATTTTGGCATTGCGTGTAGGAGCATCTTTTTCCCATTCAGCCATTTCTTCTTCAAAATCTCTTGCTACCAATCTTGCTTTACATATCCCCCCCCCCTTTTACCTTTTCAGTTAACTATCCATCTTGTAGATATAGCTTTTTGTCCAACATTATATACTTCCTCATATACCTTGTTTATTCTCCAACTTTTCAGTTCTTTTTCTTTAGCTTCAATCACGCTTCTATTTTCAAATTTTAGCAAAACCTCTTCTTCAGCTTCAGTTTTTTCTACATGACTATAATCTCTTGAGTTAACCCATCCATTGTCACCTGACTGCGAGTCCACTACATTGCACAGCTCGGTCCAAAATTTGCTTGGTCATTTTCCTACAAGACTTAATATAGTCCATTCTTCTACTTGTCCTGTATTTTTGTTTATAGCTCTAACTATATTTCCATTTTTGAATTTGGGTATCTCTTCTGTTACCTCACTTTCCCCTTCATCTTCCAGTGTTTCCTCTGCCAAATCTCTTTATATAATCTCTTCTATATCTTCACTCCTTCTCCAGCCTGTTATCATCTCCTTTCCTTCCTGCCCATCTATATTCCCTTTCTTTGATGCACAGGATTCAGCCTTCACAGTGTTTTA
Source organism: Macrobrachium rosenbergii (assembly GCF_040412425.1). Taxonomy (NCBI): domain Eukaryota; kingdom Metazoa; phylum Arthropoda; class Malacostraca; order Decapoda; family Palaemonidae; genus Macrobrachium; species Macrobrachium rosenbergii. The sequence continues at coordinate 20,291,686 of NC_089786.1, forward strand.
TCTATCTTAGGTATCTTTTCTTTTTCTGGTGATAATCTTTGAATCCTAGTAACATGCTTTCTAGCTATATACTTCTCTTAGAGAATCCCCATGTATAACCACTACTGTTTTCCGATACTCCCATTACCTGAGCAGGTCCTCTCCATTCATTTTCATTTTCTCTCTTATAGAATACCTCATCTCCCACTACTGCTTCTTCAAATTTATATTCTCCGACATTTTTATTTAAAGTAGTTTTTATTTTATTACAAGACTCACTTTTGATAACCACTTTTCTGGCCTTAGGCATTGCATTCAGTGTATCCCTTACTGTGCTTTCTTACATACCTTTCTTTCTGCTTTGCAGGACTTGAACTCTCTTCTCCCATTAAATTTGGCAAAGAAGGGTTTATTCCAAATACTAATTGGTTAGGGGAGAAACCACCATTATCTATTAAGCAGTTCCTAGTGCTCACTACCCATCTTAATACTATGGACCAATCCACTTCCTCATCACCTTTAATCTTTCTTAAGCTTTCATTGATTATGCCTACCATCTTTACACACAATCCATTGCTCCATGGAGATGCAGATGCTGTAGCCAATACCTGAATATTCAATCTTCCTGCCATCCTCCTTAATTTTTCATTTTGAAATTCTCCCCCTTTGTCTGATAATATTTTAGAAGGTGCTCCAAATATAGCTAACCACCCATCAAAAAGTGTCTCAGCATATTTATTTGTTTCCATAACCACATGATTAAATATTTCCAAGGGAAACAGTTTCACAAAACACTAAAAGTGTAAGATTTTCTATGCCCTCTACACCAGGATTACCTGTAAAATATGTAATTCTATATAATATTTTGGGGTTTTATATAAGTGACTTACCAAGTAATTACATAGCCACTAGCTTTCTACACAGCAGTCTAAGAATTCAATTTTGCATTGGCGCTTCCCATTGTTTGTGTAGGTGACAAGGTCCAGCCCACTTTCAGGACTGATAGGTACAACTCAGCAGAGCTTCAATTTGTTTTCTGCCAGCTCCCGACTAACCTAGGTGGTTTTGTGCAGTCATCATCATCATTTTTGGGGATATTTGTCCAGTATTTTGGTGAAGTATTCGAATTTTGCTTTTTTGGTGTGCGCCGATAATTTTCTGGTGCTATTTAGTCATTTTGTTGGCTATGTTAACTTTATTATAATTAGCTAGGCTGTCTGACTAGTTCTTCTAGTGTTTGGTACTCTTCCGAAGGTTGTAGGACTAGATTAGTTAAGATCTCTTTTGATTCTCTACTAAATGTGTGAAATGTAGGGGTGCAGGACTGTAATATAGATTTGACTTGTTCTGAATGTCAGGGTTGGGACAAACTAAAGTGGAAGGCTTTGAAATCGCACTCAGCGAAATTAGACATGGATAGAAAGAGGAAGGCGGCCCTTAGAGCCGAGAATAAGGATAGTTTAGCTCCTTTTCCTTCTGTGATAGAAGACAGTGTTATTTCTTCTCCTCAGATCCATGGTTTGTCTCCAGCCCTTTTACTTCTTTGCCTCATACTCCTTTACCAGGTTCCCATGCTTCCCATCTCGACACCATTGTCAGCCTCAAATCAAGATTTGACAAGAAATTTGAATTTTTAGCAAACACGGTTATGGAGTTGGGTGTATCATTTAAAGCCTTTGTGGCCCCTTGATGTGGTGAGGGGGCTCTTGAATTCCAGGAATTTGTTCCTGGGTTTTAGTCCAAGAGTCCCATATACCATTATATACAGTATTTATTTGAATTAATTTTTGTGGAATTTTCCCCTTTAGCTAAAATTTATTGGACCTGGTAAATAGGAAAAGATATCATAGCTGGGAATGGGTTTATATCTGAAGCTAAATAGTGAGAAATGTGGTAGGACCATCAACTGCCCGATAATGTTCGGAAGTGAGAGTTATCACATTGATAGCTCACAGGTGGAACTATTCTTTTGGGCTGGACCACGTACTCCAGGAGGGTCTGGTTCTGGGGATAGGACTCGGCATTCTATCTTGTTTGCCCATAACATGATTAGGATGGGGATGGTTGTATTCTAGAAATATTGTCAGTCCTAGCAAATGGGTTTGGCTTACACTTGGGCCGCTCTAAGGGTCACTCTAATCATGTTGTGCCATCCCCTGTAGAATAGGGTAGGGAGCAGACATTTGGGAGTCAGTTTCACTTGTGTCATTGGTGAAGGAATAAACTCCATGTAGGGCTGATGATATCTTTTTAAGGTTTTCAGGTTTATTTTTGAAATTTTTTTTTTTTATATACTGTGCCTCAATCTTTATGTTCAGCAGTGTTAAAGATTTAAGTACCCCTGGGCCCTTTGATGGTAGTGACCCTGCACAGTTGACAACCGCTGGAACCTCCTCTGATAACCTCTGGAAAAATCAGATAAAAATACTAATGCAATTACACTGGAGCCTTATGCTCCAATAAAAAGCAAACAAAAAAAACAAATATATTGACCCAACCTCGACTCACTACGCATATTGACCCAACCTGGTCTCTCTTCGCATATTGACCCAACCTTGACTCAATTCGCATATTGACCCAACCTTGACTCACTTCGACTCCCTCTTTGGTAGTGGAAGTTGGTCAAGATTCCTGACCTTAGAAACAGAGAAGAAAATATCCGCATTGAAATTAGAAAACTTCCTATTGAATCAACATTCAACTACTGAAATGTCATTCAAACAAATAAAAGATAAGATGTGGTTGATAGAAACCACAGCAAAAAATCAATCAAAATTACTTAACTATAAAAATATTGATAATATAAAAGTATGTATATATATATAAAAAAACATGACAATATGAACAGTGTACAGGGTACCATAGTACTCCCTGATAATGATGAAGAACCAATAGAAAAGAACACATTGCTAGATTCCCTCAAAAAAAGTTATAGCAATGTACAAGATTGCGAAATATATACAACATAGCCAGTAGACAGAGTATTGGAAAAACACTGAGAATAGCAAAGACAAAATTTGAAGGCCGTGAATTACCCATAAAAATTAAAATCTTGGGCCAAAGCAGAGAACTGAGACCATATGTTCCAAAACCACTACAGTTCCAAAACTGTAATACATATGGACATACAAGGAAAAATTGCCGTAATACATCTATATGTATGTACTGTGGCTCTGACAAACGTACACACAGTAGAGGTGTGGTGAACCAAAATGTGTGAACTGTGGATAAAATCACCATGCAAGATCTAAGGAGTTTATGTATACAATACAGAATTAAAATTACTTCAGGAAAGGACAGTTCCGGTAGGAAATGAATGTTCTCTACTGTAATAAGATCAAACAATGAAACAAAAATGGAAATAGATAAGAGTAACAAAACCCTGATAGATTAGTCTCAAAGAAAAATAACCACTTTGCAAGAAGAAACTATATAGCAAAGAACTAAGAAATGTATACAAATATTTGCTCAGATTCATTTGAAATATTAAGAGAAATGGAAACCCTAGAAGATAATACAAGCACCACAGAAATATTAGGAGATAGTTATGATGAATTAGAAGCTAAAGGAAAAAAAAGAGGCCTTTAGAGAGAACTCCACCGAAGACCAGCAAAAAACCAACTATTATTAGAGATATATCAGTTAAACTAAAGATGAGAGACCCAAAGAAAGAACATAAACCAAAAAATGATAAGAATATAGCTTTGTGTCCTAAAGTAGTAATAAAACCAATGGAAACAGATACCCAGAACATCAAAGAAATAGAAGAACAAACTATTGACAAGAATGATTATGTGGTGGGTGAAGAGATTATTCCATCACCAATAATAGGTGCAGCAAGAGCAAATGAAAAAACGACACATGAAAAATACTTGTAGATGTAATGAATGTTTCACTGAACTGTGCAATAAAAACAAAAGTATAACAAAAGACAGTTTAACAAACACTATACAAAATTTTATAAGATACAGAGATAAACTACTAGTTTAGACACTCATGAAAAGGGCTATGTGCGCATTGGACACCTGACATCGTATAAAGAAAAACAAATAAATATCGTAAATAAAATTTTGAAGAAATGCAACTTGATGATCCACAAAAAGAAAACACTTGAACACACTAATGTTATATTTTCAATAATTATATTATACAATGGAACGTAAATGGTGTACAGACCAAATTACATTTGGGAGAAATACAACGATTACTAAGGGAATATGAACCAATGATATTATGTTTACAACATGTCAGCAAAACAGTATCAGCAATAGGTAAATATACCTTAGTATCTACATCTAGAGAGGAAGAAGGAAATTTAGGTACTGCTATATAATTTATGTATATAACAAAGTATGTTATGACAGAGTACCTGTAAACTTTACTGACTTGCAAATATCGAGTATTAAAATACGAATAAATAAGACAATTACATAATTTGTGATTTGTACAACCAACCTTATAAAAATTACGACATTGATAAACTTAAGGATTTACTTAACAGTGCCAATGAGCCGACATTAATGGTAGGCGATTTTAATGCTCACAACCCAATATGGGACTGTAATTGTACAAACTCAAATAGAACAGGGAGTAAAATAGAAGAGTTCATGGATTTAAACGACGTGCTGTGTAAATGATGACGAAATTAGCACATATTTTTCAAAAGCACATGGAACATTTTCCTCAGTAGACTTAACTCTGTGTACAGCAAGTATAGTTGACAGATTAGATTGGAATACAGTTGATGACTTGCATACCAGTGATCATTTCCCAATATTAATTTCCTTGTTACAAAATAATCCTGCAAAACATGTCCCTTACTATAACATTTATAAAGCAGATTGGGAGTGATATGACATGCACACTAGAAATATCCCACTGTTTGAATATTTAAAAGACCATAATGAAACTAATAAATTTCTTGTTGATTTCATTAACAAGGCTGCTGATAAAGCAATACCAAACTCAAAACCCCATCCAACAAAACACAAAGTTCCATGGTGGTCCGATAAGCTAAAAGAATTGATAAATATAAAACACTCAATAGGGAGACGATTAGATAATTTGAATAGAAAGTTCAATAAGATAAATAAAACATTACCGATATTAGAAGGAACTTTATAAAAAATGACTGTATTATTACTAGAAATTGATACTTTAAGACCTGTATACAACAAAATATCTGCAAAATATAAAAAAGAAGTAACTCAAGGAAGAATCATTTCGTGGAGGAAATACGCATTAGATCTCTCTAATAATACTCCCATACAAAAAATATGGGAAAAATTGAGGAAAATAAATGGTACCCATGTTAAACCACCTAGGAATGCCATATTAATCCTTTAACGCCGAAGCCCTATTTTCAAAAACGTCTCCCGTATGCCGGCGGCCTCCGAGAGGTAGCGCCGAAGCGGAAAAAAAGTTTTTTTTCAAAAAATCACAGCGCGCTTAGTTTTCAAGATTAAGGGTTCATTTTTGGCTCCTTTTTTTCTCATTGCCTGAAGTTTAGTATCCAATCATCAGAAATGAAAAAAAATATCATTATCATATATAAATATTGGAATATATGACAGAGTTGGAAAAAAAAAACGTATATAATTGTATACAAATCGCTCTGTAAGGAAAAACGGTTAAAGCTAATGAGTTAATTTTTTTAGTTGTATTGTACACTAAATTGCGATGATTTTGGTATATAACAGATTATAAAACGATTAAAGCAACACAGAGAAAATATTATCACAAAATGATGCATGAATTAAACGCCTTATGGACGTAAAAAAGTTTTTTTCAAAAATTCACCAAAAATCAAAATATTGTGCTAGAGACTTTCCAATTGTGCCAAAATGAAGGAAACGGATTGAATATTACTAGACTGTAAGTTTTTTAGCTTACAATTGCATTTTTGAACCATTTCGATCGAGTTAAAGTTGACCGAAGGTTGATTTTTTTCTATTTATCGTTATTTCGATGTAAATATTTAAAAACTGTGAAGAGCTAAAGGAATGATTTATTTTTTGTTGTATTCTACATGAAATTGCGCACATTTTGATGTATAACACTTTATGTAACGAATAATATGAAACGGCGAAAAAAATTACGGCAAACTGACGCAAGAAATGCCATGATTTTCAGCGGATTCATGCGCGGAGCGGAGGAAATTATTTTTTCAAAAAATTCACCAAAAATCTAAATATTGCGCTAGAGACTTTCCGTTTGTTGCAAAATGAAGGTAAGTGATTGATTGTTACTCGAATGTAATAATTATTATATCTTATGAATGAAAATAATGTTTTTCGATAATTTTTGGTCGAGTCAAAGTTGACCGAATGTTAAAATTTTGTCAGTTATCGTGATTTCGGAAAAATATTAAAAACTGTGAAGAGCTAAAGGAATGATTTATTTTTTGTTGTATTCTACATGAAATTGCGCACATTTTGATGTATAACACTTTATGTAACGAATAATATGAAAACGGCGAAAAAATTACGGCAAGCTGACGCAAGAAATGACAGGATTTTCAGCGGATTCATGCATGTGGGAGCGGAGGAAATGATTTTTTTAAAAATTCACCAAAATTCTAAATATTGTGCTAGAGACTTTCCGTTTGTTGCAAAATGAAGGTAAATGATTGATTGTTACTCGAATGTAATAATTATGGCTTACGGATGCGTTTTTCGATCATTTCGGTCGAGTCAAAGTTGACGGAATGTTAAAATTTTGTCAGTTATCGTGATTTCGGCGAAAACATTAAAAAACTGTGAAGAACTAAAGGAATGATTTATTTTTTGTTGTATTCTTCATGAAGTTGCGCACATTTTGATGTATAACACTTTATGTAACGAATAATATGAAACGGCGAAAAAATTACGGTAAGCAGACGCAAGAAATGCCACGATTTTCAGCGGAATCCGCGCGCGCGGAGCGAAGGAAAATTTTTTTTTTTTTAAATTCATCAAAAATCTAAATATTGTGCTAGAGACTTTCCGTTTGTTGCAGAATGAAGGTAAATGATTGATTGTTACTCGAATGTAATAATTATGGCTTACGGATGCGTTTTTCGATCATTTCGGTCGAGTCAAAGTTGACCGAATGTTATAATTTTGTCAGTTATCGTGATTTCGGCAAAAATATTAAAAAACTGTGGAGAGCTAAAGGAATGATTTATTTTTTGTTGTATTCTACATGAAATTGCGCACATTTTGATGTATAACACTTTATGTAACGAATAATATGAAACTGCGAAAAAATTACGGCAAGCAGACGCAAGAAATGCAATGATTTTCAGCAGAGTCATGTGACGGAGCGAAGAAAAATTTTTTCAAAAAATTCACCAAAAATCTAAATATTGTGCTAGAGACTTTCTGTTTGTTGCAGAATGAAGGTAAATGATTGATTGTTACTCGAATGTAATAATTATGGCTTACGGATGCGTTTTTTTTATCATTTCGATCGAGTCAAAGTTGACCGAATGTTAAAATTTTGTCAGTTATCGTGATTTCAGGAAAATATTAAAAACTGTGAAGAGCTAAAGGAATGATTAATTTTTGTTGTATTCTACATGAAATTGCGCACATTTTGATGTATAACACTTTATGTAACGAATAATATGAAACGGCGAAAAAATTACGGCAAGCAGACGCAAGAAATGCCATGATTTTCAGCGGAGTCCGCGCGCGCGGAGCGAAGGAAAATTTTTTTTCAAAAATTCACCAAAAATCTAAATATTGTGCTAGAGACTTTCCGTTTGTTGCAGAATGAAGGTAAATGATTGATTGTTACTCGAATGTAATAATTATGGCTTACGGATGCGTTTTTCGATCATTTCGGTCGAGTCAAAGTTGACGGAATGTTAAAATTTTGTTAGTTATCGTGATTTCGGCGAAAATATTAAAAAACTGTGAAGAGCTAAAGGAATGATTTATTTTTTGTTGTATTCCACATGAAATTATTACATTTTGATGTATAACACTTTATGTAACGAATAATATGAAACGGCGAAAAAATTACGGCAAGCTGACGCAAGAAATGCCATGATTTTCAGCGGAGTCCATGTGGTCATGGAGTGGAGAAATTATTTTTTTCAAAAATTCACCAAAAATCTAAATATTGTGCTAGAGACTTTCCGTTTGTTGCAAAATGAAGGTAAGTGATTGATTGTTACTCGAATGTAATAATTATGGCTTACAGATGCATTTTTCGATCATTTCGATCGAGTCAGAGTTAACTGAACGTTAAAATTTTGTCAGTTATCGTGATTTCGGTGAAAATATTAAAAAACTGTGAAGAGCTAAAGGAATGATTTATTGTTCCGACACAATATACAAACCCTCGGTCCTTTACATTAGGAGATACTTTCAGGCGTAGGCTGGAAAACGGCTGTTGAACTTCAACAAGGTGGTTAGGCAGTTACTGTCCGGGAGGCGGGAGCACCGCCTGCCCGGATGTAAACATTCCAATTTGCTTTCGGCCGTCGTAGCGTACGGACGTTGTTCTTCGCTCTCTGCCTGACTGCATCTTTTCTCTTCATCATTCTTGGTGGGAATTTTCCTTTTTCTTTTTTGTATTATGGATAAATCATCTAAATCCTCCCATCCCCAGCGTGTGTGTCCCGGGGTGGGAGGAAAAAGTGTTTCTTTTAGATCTAGAGTCGATGTGGACCCAAACGCTCTCTGCACATCTTGCAGGGGGGTGTGTTAATACCCAACTCTACTTGTAATGAGTGTTGTTTGTGGTCCTCCGAGCAATGGGGCAAGTTTGAAGGGAGGAGATCTTACCGTCGAAGCCTACCAAGGAGTCGTCTGAGGAAATACGCCCCGACGACCCGTTGGTGGCCGGATGTTTCGGTTCGTTTCTACCTCCCAGCGAACTTCCTCTTCTTGCTCCCTCTCCCTCGGGTGAGATTCCCCCTCCCCCTTCCTCTTACGTTTCTTCGTTTGTGGAAGGGCACGGGGAGAGGATTGGACTGCGGCTTCATCTCGGAAGTCTCTTCCCGTTCCGGAGGGGAGTTTTTCCCTTCGGAGCGGGTGGAGGCTTCTTCTATTAACCCGACTTTTGCTTCAGGTACCGGGCTCGATAGCCAGACGATGATACCAAGCTCACCCTGGCTGCACCGGGCCTACCTGGCTCGCCTCTGGAAGGTTTGGCTCCCATGGCCCCCTCCAGTCACGACCCACCACGGCAGCAACAGCCACTACCACGACTGTCACCTTCTTAGTTTGTCCAGATGCCGATTTCAGTTGCCATCCATCTGGACACCCAGGTATCGGCGTCATCCGCTAGCCAGCACGCTGTTCCCTGCCACCTGGCTTTCTGGCACCATTCTCGCTCTGGCCCCTCCTACATGGTGACGCCATCGTACCCGTATGTGACTGTTACTGCCCCGATTGCTGAACATGGCCTGGCCTTGGATACGATTCCTCGTCTGTCTCTCCAGCCTGGCCCTTCGTCTGCCTCAGTTCCCTTTCCAGCGACCTAAAAATTCGCGGCGCCGCTTTCTACCAGATCTACACGCCGGAGGGGCGGCGCTTGCATCCCTGGCCCCGCCCACCGGTTCCTGGCCGACACGCGGCTCGCTGCCCAGGCAATTGCTGGTGGAGCTCCGCCGTCTCTGCCCGGGTTGCACCTTCTGCTGTTGTGGCCCCTCCCGCTGTTCCTGTTCCTGCTGTTCCTGAGTCCGTCTTCGCTTTCCTGGGTTGGTGATCTGACTGCTTTCCTGAAGCAGATGGTGAAGAAGAAGAAGAAGAAGAAGTCTAGGAAGGTGTCGCTGATAATATCTCTTCATCTTCGTCTTCATCGTTGTCGCCGTCTGCTGCTTCTTCCTCTTCCTCTTCCAAGGCTTAAATAGAAAAGAAGAAGAAGAAGTCTGTCTCTCCCCTAAGAAACCTCGTACTGAGATTTCTAAGGGTCTGCCTCCTTCCATACAGAAGGCAGTGGGTTCTCTCGTTGGTTCTTCCCGATCTTGGATCAGGGAACCGCTGTTCCGGCCTCCGGGCCAGGGGCAGCGGGAGCCAAGGGTGTGCAGACCAAGGTCGGCACTCTCCCCGCTGCGCCTAAGAAACCTCCTGCTTCTAAGGCCAGCGAGACCGCCGGACTCTCTTCTCGCGATAGTTGCTCCAGTACCCGGGTCTCCAAGGAGACCAGGATACCCCAGTCTGTTACGGTGGACACTTCTTGATGACAGACCAGGGCGTGGGACAAGAGAAAGAGCCGGGCATGCAGGTGCCCCTTCTTCCTTCCTGCTGGCACTCCATCCAGTGCCAGGTCAGGTTCCCGATAATGCTTCAGCCCGAGGGGCCGAAATGTGCATGGAGAAACAGGGAAGAAGTCCCCTGCTCAGTCTTCCCGAGGCTTTTCCTCCTCAAGAAGTCTGGGGCGCATCTAGAGGACAGTGCAAGCTCGCGCCAGCCAGCCGGCTCCGACTCCTCCCAGTCCCAGGCCACGCCCACGCCAGACTGGCTCAGGGAGGCGAAGCGCCGCTCGACTCTGTTTTAGCCGCTCCGCTCTCCTCGGGAGACCGTTTCACCTGGGATGAAACGTTCTCCTCGACCTGAGGGCCCGCCATCACCGCTGGGTTGGTGACCGCCCTCGGCTGCTGCCTCTACTGGTTCTGCCAGTAAGGGCAGTGGGAGCGCCCAATCTTCCTCCCCCTGTCCCTCCGCTTCCTTCGGTCTCCTCCAAAGGGCGTGAGTCGGAGAGGAGGAACTCTGGGGAGTGTTCTCCTCAGAGTTCAACTGCAAGGGGGTATGTTCCTGGCTGATCCTTGGCTCGACCAGGTCCTATGCCCGTGTAGTTCAGGAAGATCCTCAGGGGTCTGCCGAGGTTCTCCCTCCTGCGAGGGAGAGTAGTTCGGGAGGACTGCACCCTGGAAGGACTTGAAGGTCCTCTGCCCTGGATGCGGACACCCCAAAATACAGAGGACTTTTTCGGAGGTTATCGCGCTGATTGGTTTAGCACAATGACCTCGGGAAGGGACCACGGCTTCGTCTGTGGATTGTCCTTCGCGCCTCGAATCCTTCTGGGGTCCTAAGAAGGAACCCAAGGCTTGTGGGGCTGCTGTGGTCCACGCTTGCCGAGGGGGTACTCGATCAGGTGAACGGTCTTGTGTCTGGGCAAGACAGTTCCTTCGATCGAGCAAGCTCGGAAAGCTTCTTCCTCCCCTCTACCTCAGTCCTGAAGTTTTTACTCTCCAATAGAAGGAGCGTTGCTGACTAAACAGGTTGACCCGGACCTGACTTCAAATGGATCCGGGTCTTTCGTTTAGGCAATTGTCGGCAGAGAATGTTTCTCTCTCCCAGCAAGAAGCTGCAACCCTGGAAGCCACCGCCATGGCGGTGCTTTCAGGCAGTCTCCTGGCTCGATCTGTGGTCCTTCACAGTATCGAAGGTAGCCGCTTCCTCAGGCGCTATTGTACCTGGGGAGGACTCTGCTTTTGGGAGACTGTGCCAGTCTGGAGGTAGGGCTATTTCCTACCCAGCCCACCAGACTGCAAACCTGGGTGTGGGCAAACTTGGTGTTAAAGCGAAGAGACGCGTTCTCTCTCGCTTTGCCAAGTCTGTAGGTCCCAGTCCTCAATCGCTTGGGGAATGGACTGTTGCTGGGTTCCTCCTCTCTTCCCTAGAGAGTTGGTGGATGCCGACAGACAAACGCCGTGCGATGAGAACGACCGCTTGATTCCCGCAGGCAGTGGTTAAGACCTCCGGTCTTCTCTTCCACTGCAGCCAGGTCTTGAGGGCCAGGCTGTCCCTTCCTCGGCCCCTAAGAAGTCCCAGTCTTGAAGGTGGTTGCCGAGGAAACACCAGCCTTCTTCTTCCTCGAAAAGAGGTTACTCCAAAAATTTTCAGCCCCCTTTCCAATCCGGTAGAGGGGCAAGGGGTAAGAAGATGAAGGGAAACGCTAGGGGTTTCCCAGAAGCTGCTAAAGGTGGGGTGCCTGTCGAGCCATTGGGCAACGTGGCAGCGAATTTGACGGGCCGAGACCTGGATAGTGGATGTCCTTCGGGAGGGATATCTCCTACCCTTCGTTCTCGGCCTCCCCTCACCTACACTCGGTCCATCTCCAAACTTATCTTTCAGGTTCGTTGAAGGACATCGCACTACAGCAAGAAGTGCAAGCCATGCTGAGCAAGAATGCTGTAGAAGTCGTGTCGGACCAGTCTCCAGGCTTTTACAGCCGGATCTTTCTAATAGAGAAGGCATCAGGGGATGGAGACCAGTCATAGACCTCTCTCCTTTGAACCGCTTTCTCATCGCCAGACTCGGTTCACGATGGAAACAGAACGATCGGGTGCTGGCCTCCATCAGGGAGAACGACTTCATGCTTACGGTGGACTTGAAGGATGCGTATTTTCAAATACCCATCCATCCGTCCTCGCAATTACCTCCGCTTAATCCTCGGGAGTCTGTCTTCCAATTCAGGGCACTTTGTTTAAATGACCGCTCCCAGGTGTTCACGTGAGTGTTCTCTCTTGTGTCGGCTTGGGCCCACTCGCATGGGATACGTCTTCTGAGGTATCTCGACGACTGGTTAGTCCTGGCGACTGCAGTAGTTTGCTAAAGGACAGGGATCGTCTCCTCGAGTTTTGCCGGGATCTAGGGATCGTGGTAAATCTGGAGAAGTCAGATCTCACCCCTCAGAGGGACAGAAAATACCTGGGCATGCTGATAGACACGGTGGCAGCAAAGTCTTTCCCTCGGACTCTTGTATCAGCAAGTTCAAGGAGGCAGCACAGTTGTTCCTGTCTCGACAGGAACAACAAGCTCGGCAATGGCAAGTCGTCATCGGTCACCTGTCGTCATTAAAAAGCTAGTTCCTCACGGGCGTCTTCACTTTGGTCTCTCCAGTGGAGACTAAAGGAGCTCTGGTCCCAGTCCCGAGACCCCAGTCCTTCCTCATTCCTCTTTCCGAGGAAGTGAGAAAGGACCTCCACTGGTGGTTGGACGACAGGAACCTCTTAATAGGAGTATCCTGCATACTCCCCCTCCGGACATGCTTCTGTTCTCGGACGCATCGACCGAGGGATGGGGCACACCTGGAGGAGTTGCTGACTTTCCAGGTGTGTGGCACCGAGACGACAAGCACCTTCACATCAATATTCTGGAGCTCAAGGCGGCCTTCCTGGCTCTCCAGGAGTTCGGGCTCGAGTGATGGGACACTCCGTGGTGATGATGAGCGACAATACCACAGTAGTGGCATATGTCAACAAATTTCAGGGGGACTGGTGTCCCATCAGCTTCATCAGTTGGCAATGCAGGTGCACGTGGAGTGGGCAGTAGCTCACTCGGTAGAGCTGTCAGCCAGATACATTCCAGGCAAGAGGAATGTAGTGGCGGACAAGCTCAGCCGCCAGAGCCAGGTGGTAGGGACCGAATGGTCCCTCCATCAGGAAGTAGCGGAAAGGCTGTTCGACCTGTGGGGGCGTCCAGTGATAGATCTGTTCGCCACCCGGCACAACAGAAAACTTCAGGTCTTCTGTTCGGTCGTCGACCGGACCCATGGGCCTGCAAAACGGAGGACGTGATTCCAACACCCGTGGGACAACCTGAATGTGACGCCTTTCCTCCATTCTGTCTGATTTTGGGTGATCAGCCGAGTGATGATCACCCAAATCTCAGAATGACTCTGGTGGCACCCAAATGGCCACAGGCCAATTGGTACCGGACCTGCTAGCTCTCTCTCCGAGGCACCGAGAGAAAACCCCTGGCCCAACCTTCTGCGTCAACCTCACGCAAGCTGTTCCACCTGGCTGTGCATTCCCGTGTCTTCACGGCTGGAGGTTATCCACCATCTCTTGCGGCGAGAGGCTTTTCACGCCGTGCAGCAACAGAGATGGCAGGATACCTCAGAAGATCCTCCGCAGCGGTATACCAGGGAAAGTGGTCCGTCTTCTGTGGTTGGTGTGTATCGAAGGGGTATCTCTCCGGTCAGAGCTACTGTTCAGCAGGTCGTGGACTTCCTCGTCTTCCTTGCGCCGAGAAATTCTCTCTCCATTTCAGCAGTAAAGGCTAGCCGCGCAACTCGGCCTAGTCTTGCGGCTGAAAGGGGTAGACATCTCTTCCTCTTTCGAGATTTCTCTACTCATGAGAAGCTTGAACGGTCTTGCCCACCCAGGGATCTCAGGCCCCTGCGTGGATGTGACTCTGTTCTTTGAAGCCTGACTCAGCACCTTACGAGCCTTTAAGAGAGTCGTCAGACAGGGATCTGACCCTCAAGACCGTTTTTCTTGCTTGCCCTTTTATAATTTTTTTTGTTGGCGAACTTCATGGACTTTCCTTTGATGTAAAACACTCAAGGGGATGGGGATCAGTTACGCTCGATTTCATCCCGGATTTCGAGCGAAGACTCAGAATCCTTCGGTCCCTGACGACGGTTCGAGTCCTTCACGATCCCCTCCCTAGAGGACTTTTTTGAGATAATGATCCAGACGAGATGCTACTGTGTCCTGTTAGGGTGCTGCGGTGCTATCTGAAGAAGACTTGGCACCTCCGCCTGAGTGTCGAACGACTCTTTCGTTAGCACCGGCTCGACCAAGAAAGAAGTGTCCAAGAACACCATCTCTTTTTGGCTTCGTGAGACAATAAGGAGAGCATACTCTGCTGCAGGAGAAGACGACACCGAGTACGCATTCCCGAGAGCTCCGAGGTCCGCAGCATTGGTCCATCCTCGCATTCGGGAAGAATATGTCGGTACCACAGGTACTGAAGGCAGGTGTGTGGCCCCAGACAGACTACCTTCACTTCCTTCTACCTCCGGGATGTTGCACACAAGTCCTGGACACTTTTTCCTTAGGTCCTGTGGTGGCTGCTCAACAAGTTGTGTAACTTATCCAGCTCCCTAACGGGACAGGTTGCATCTCGCCTATGTTGTAATATTAAAGGATTGGGGAGATGTTTGTTGAGTGACTGGCCTCTTTTCCTTCTCCCTATCCTAAGCTCTCTTCCCACGGGCAGGGAGCGGACGTGCCGTTACAAGCTGGACCGGGCGATCGAGGCAGGTAAGCACATAACGTGAGCTTCCGTTCTATTCCTTTTCAGGTTATAGAAGCAACCCCCACTCCTTTCTCTTGCAAGGGGAGGAAAGAGTAAATGACTTTGAGACAAACCCAATGCTTGTATTTGCCTTATTGTCATCCGACGTCAATTCTTCCTAGCCTGACTGGTGGTCATGAACTGACGTTTCCCTCTTTCATGCAAAGGGTCCCACAAGTCTGACATAGATCTTGCGTTTCTTACAACCCGATCTTTTGTCAGAGGTGATTTTCCTTCCTCGCTCTTAACGACCAGGAAGGGAAGACAAGGTGGTGAACTCAAGTCAGTTCAGAGAGACTTTTCAGATTCCTCCCTCCAATCAGTAAGTCTCCTAATGTAAAGGACCGAGGGTTTTGTATATTGTGTCGGAACAAATAACAATTTTTGAAAGTAAATTGTATTTTTCCTAACTATACAAACCGAGGTCCTTTACAATTATGCCCACCTCATGCCACCCCTCAATCTGTACATGGGCCGAAAGGCAAATTATTGGAATGTTTACATCCGGGCAGGCGGTGCTCCGCCTCCCAGACAGTAACTGCCTAACCACCTTGTTGAAGTTCAACGGCCGTTTTCCAGCCTACGCCTGAAAGTATCTCCAAATGTAAAGGACCTCGGGTTTGTATAGTTAGGAAAAATACAATTTACTTTCAAAAATTGTTATTTTTTTGTTGTATTCTAAATGTATAACACTTTATGTAACGAATAATATGAAAGGGAAAAAAATTACAGCAAGCTGACGCAAGAAATGACAGGATTTTCAGCGGAGTCCTTGCCCATAATGAGTGGAGAAATTTTTTTAAAAATTCACCAAAATTCTAAATATTGTGCTAGAGACTTTCTGTTTGTTGCAAAATGAAGGTAAAGGGGATGAATATCACCAGAATATGAGATTTTTGCTTACCCAAAAGAGACCCAAGTAAAAAAAAATTATATATATATATATATATATATATAATATATATTATATTATCTATATCTATATCTAATATATATATATATATATATATATATATATATATATATATATATCTATATATATATATATATATATATATATATATATATATATATATATATATATATATATATATATATATATATCTATCTATATATATATATATATATATATATATATATATATATATATATATATATATATATATATATATATATATATATATATATATATATATATATATATATATATATATATATATATATATATATATATATATATATATATATATATATATATATATATATATATATATATATATATATATATATATATATATATATATATATATATATATATATATATATATATATATATATATATATATATATATATATATATATATATATATATATATATATATTCATATATAATATATATAATATATATATTGTATATATATATATATATATATATATATATATATATATATATATATATATATATATATATATATATATATATATATATATATATATATACAGACATTCATACATAAACACATAAATTATATTGTTTTTTACTTTGTTACTAAAACATAACTAAAAGGAATGGTTGTGAAAAACTTTGTTTTTGCATAAAACGAAATTATACAAACAGCAATGAATACAGATATATAAAAACTTGTAATAAATATAAAACTAAAAATAAATTCAGTGCAGAATACTCACTCATAAATATAAAACTAAAAATAAATTCAATGCAGAATACTCACTCGTAAATATAAAACTAAAAAAATAAATGCAGAATACTCACTCGTAATCCTGACTCTTCGTGCTGTTTCTTGTTTTCTCCTCCTCCATTGAAGAGTCTTGCATTTTTTTTTTTCCCGACATGACGGGGCACAAGCGGAGGAGGGAGACGCGCCCTTTACTGCTGGTGGGCCACCCTTTGGCCGGCTCGCTGCGCCCTCCTGTGTCGCTCGGGCAGGCGCACTCCAATAAATAACCGCATTGTGGTACCTGCGGTTACACTCCTCCAACCTGCAAAGTGCTACCTTGCAGGTGCGACACATGTACCGGCTGTCTCTCCTCTTGCCATTCATATGGCATACCCGGCACCGTTTCTGTCTGCCCCCCTTCAATGAGCTCCAGTGTGTGATCTCCTGGCTGCAGCCGACACACAGGGTCGGCTACCTGACGGGACACTTGGACACTAGAATTCGAGGGGCGGCGGCATCTTCAGGGGTGGCGTCATCATCAAGGTCGGCGGCAGCAGGGGCGGCGACAGCAGGATGAGGAATTATGATGTCGGGGTATCTCACGACATCTGACCTTTCCTCTCGGGCAGAGTTGGAGCTCGGGGCAGGGGCGCCGTTGGAAGGCCGCTCCTCCGGATCGAAGTTGATGAGGGCACTCCCAGCCACCTCAAGAAACTGGATGTGGGTCAACCTCCGAGCGTCCGAATTATACCCACAGTAAATGATGTAGGCATTCTGGAGGGCCAACTGAAGGAGGTATTTGAGGAGCTTCTGTGTCCACCTCCTGGTTCTCCTGGCGAAGGGATAATACTGGATGAGTTGATCAAGGAGATCAACTCCTCCCATGTGCCTGTTGTAGTGTCCGATGACAGTAGGGCGCTGGACCGAAACTCCTCAAACGTAACTCGGCCCTGCCGGCGTGTCTTCTTCCGCTGGGTGATCTCCTCTTGGATGGGCTCATGACTCGTCGTAATCATGGGCACGAGTCGGACCCCCTTCCAACAGATGACGAAGACATCTCCCTTCCGCTGCCACTCTGTCTCTTCTCTTGCAAGATGTTGCGGGTGGCTAGCAAACCTCTTGAGGACATTTGGGGCCCCACGCACCAACGAAGGGTACCACTGACGTGCACACCTGCTTCATACAGTTCCTGGGCCAGGGATACCTAGTTATAATAATTATCCATAAACAGGTGGTATCCCTGGTTACGAAACGATTCACAAGACCGAAGACAGTGTCACGGCGTGGAGAAGACCCCAGAATACACCAAGAAATCCACGACGTATCCAGTGTTGGCTTCCGTAATAAAAATAACTTTACACCATACTTCTTTGGCTTCTTGGGTTGTACACTTTGATACTTAGACGCCCTTTGTATGGCATCATACCCTCATCCAAAGAAAGGTTCTTGAAGGAACCACGAGTCTGGCACCTTTCACGAATGAACTCCAACGCTGGGCGGACTAAGATGAGGTGGTCGGGGTTATTCCGGGGTATAGCCCTTCGGTTGAAGTTTGAAATACCTGTCCAACGCCAGGAAACTATCACGGGACATAATGCCGCCACATTAGGCGTGCCAAAAAAATTCCACCTCCAATATTGCCTGGCGTCAGCAGCAGGCATCATCTCAAAGAATATGTGGAGCCCCAAAAAGTGCGCCACGTCCGTGAGGTTGCAGCCCGCCAGCGGTGCGACAACGTTGTCCGCAATTCCTCAGTACCGGCAGTACCTCCGGCGTAATCTAGAAAAAGTCTCCGCAACCAGGAATTCAAGGTGGGGGTCAGCCAATTCCCGCGTCAGGAAAAGCTGAATGAACCCCAGTACTGTGAGAGGCACAGGGACGCGGTCAGTCCAGGTACTGCCGTGAATGGGTGCATGTTAGGTGGGGTGGGGTCCTCCGACCACCCCTCATCACTTTTCGGACGGCCTTCACCCTGAGCTGCGCATTGGTGGCAAATACGCGATCGGTGACGTTGCGACCTTCTACCACCAAATCAGGACTTCCGACCTGTTTGTACTTGTCAATGTCCTTCTGTTGAGGCCTCCCAAATGTTTTGCCCCTCAGGACACCCCGATGCTTCCTAGGGTCGTCTGCAACAGGATGTGGTCCTGGTCGCCTTCGCACTCTCACACTCCCAGCTGGGCTGCTGTCTCCTTCACTTTCCCCATCACTTTCTGTTTCTGACGTCCCCACCAGCCACAATCTGTTGTCATCCTCCTCCTCCTCCAACTCACTTTCTCCTCGTAGGCACTAAACCCACTAAACTCTAATTCACTTTCCTGCTGAGGATCCACGACAATTTTGGAATGACATTGGTGGCAAATAAAACGCCCAACAGTTAAAAGATGGCCCAAAAAGTATAATGATATCATAGGAGTTATGTAGCAAATGTCATAGTGCTAACAATTTAGATGACCAACAAGGAATAGTAAAATAATAACAATAAATTTTGAAACAGTACAAGATAATCAGGACTTTATTATGTCAGACCTGCTCTTGATCGCAATAAATCTGCTCTAACAGTACTTGTCAATGTCCTTCTGTTGGAAAGGCCTCCCAAATGTTTATATTTCCAGGATGCCCCTCAGGACACCCCAGTCATGATGCTTCTACAAGGCTTGTTGTTAGAGAAAATAATGCTTGACTAACATGACACACATTAGAAGCAGGATGTGGTCCTTGGTGTCACTTTCATAGGTTGGGTACTATTTACGTGGCGAACAACCACGTGTAAAAATATGCTAATATTCCCAAGTTATACGTTTTTCCTAATAATGAAAATAATTTTTCAAAAAATCACAATATCATAACATAAGAACTAAAATCAGTAACAAATTCTGAGTATATTTGTTTTTTTAAGATTAAGAGTTCATTTTTTTTTCTAATATAACTTTTCTTTGCAAAAATATAATGACATCTATAAAAGATAAGAACTTCCCTGGTAGTTATGAGTATAAATAAAAAGATGTCATATAGAGCTTTATCCAAGGCATACTGATTAGCTACTACAGTTCCATAAGTCATTTATGGACCACTGAAGTGCTATGAACATCTTTTCCGAAATTTGTATGTGCAAAATTTAGCCTGCCAATCAAAACCTGTTACTGATAGATACTCAGGTGATGCCCCATTAAACGTTAAGAAGCACAGGATCATCAACCAGTACAGATGCTTGATGGATGCCCTCACTCTTACGGTTGGATGGCAACAGCACCTTTATCACGCATCTGTTATGTCACCTGAGAAGAGCACTTTGTACACCATTCCCAATTGTCCTCAGAAAAACGTTCCCTGCCGTCGTTCTATCAACACGTTGGAAATTCGCTCTTATCTTTGGTTGCTTTACTACAATTGGTGAAGTACCCATTACTTGTTTGGTTTTCGTTGATGGCTTTACGCTGATTTTGGATCTTCCCTGGATTTTTCGTTTCTCATTGTTAGCCTATTTGGTCAGTTTCTGACTGTTACAATTGTTCTTTGTACTTGCTTTTCAAGATGGCTGACCCTGTTGTTAGAATGTGTGTTAGGGGATGCAAGAACCGGCTTCCCAAGGCTGCTCTTGATCCCCACACAGTTTGTAAGAAATGCAGAGATCATGTGTGCACTTGATGATAGATGCAAGGAGTGTGAAAGTTTGTCCGAGAAAGAGTGGAGAGAGTATGATCGCTATGTGAGGCGATTGGAAAAGGACAGAATTAGGAGAGCTAGATCTTCCAGTATCCTTTCAGCTAGGTCTTCTGATAGTCAAGTCCTTTCTAACTTGTCTGATACTAATATTCCTGATCCTAACCCTAAGGTTATAGTACCCGATCCTCCTGCGAGTCGGGAGTAAGTAATCCATCATTAAAGGATATAATGGCTGCTATTTACGGCCATAGGAGTTTCTGTGCAATCCCTTTCTTGGATAGGGAAGTGATGTGGGGCAGTGCATAGTTTGCAACAAAAAGTTCGGTGACAGTGTTAGTGCAGTGGAGGTGCGTCCGTTCGTGTCTGTCACGCTCCTAGCCCTAGACCTCTTCCATGCTCCCCAACCCCTGGGAGAAGGAACGTCGACAGGCTAAGGGAGGTGAGAGACGTTGAACAACGGCGGACGTCCCCTCGGCGATCCTGTTGACGCATCCCAGGACGCTCCCCTGCCGCAGGAAAGGCGAGATGAGGGCGTGTTCGTCTTCCTCAGATGACGCAAGACCCAGACGTGGTTGGCGTCAATCACAAGAATCTAGACCTATCAAGAGACACAGGTCCCCCTTCCCGCTCCTACAACCCTCTTGCAGCAAATGGAGCTCTCCAGAGAGATTCCTGTCAGAAGAAGACGGCGTTTCTGCGCCTAAACAGAGGCGTAAGACGACATAGCTCGTCGGAGGAAGAAGACGTATACATGACTTCAGTTCACGCTTCTCCCCGCCCCAGAATGGGACGTGTCGCAAGCTGCGTCACCACCTCTTCATCAAAAGATCCCAGCTAGAGTCTCCGGTTGTGGAAGCTCGTGCAGTGCCATCTCCAGTTGTTTCCCAGCAGCAAGTGGCACCTCAAGTAAAGTTCTTGTCGGAAGTCCAGCAGTCCCTTGCGTCTCTTTTGACTCTTACAAGTCGCAAGGACTAAGAGAAGAAACACACAAGAAGGAATCTAAGGACGTCAACAGACCCAAGAAGAGGGTAAGGCAAGAATCAAAACAACAAGACGCTACCAGCCAGCAAGGCGCAAACTCGCGGCAAGTTGCAGCGCTCATAGACGCTTCCCGCAACAAGCCGCATCGGTGACGGGAGGGAACAAGGATCGTGAAGCTCCCTCGCAGCAAGTTGGACGCATGCGTGGCGCACGCAAAGCAGCACAATTCACACGTTTCCCCACTCGTTCGACATCGGAAATAGCGGATCCTTTGGAAGAGATCTCGGAAGAGGAAACTCAAGAAACTCTTCATGCCGCTGATCTGAAAGACTTCTTACTCTTTTGGCGGACTTATTTCCTAACGATTTTCAACAGGCCGTACCTCGGAGTCCTCCCTCGCAATATTTGATGGGTAGACCCCAGAAGTCTTCCTCATTCAAGAAGACAGTGTTGGCCAAATCAGTGAAGAGAGCCTTTTCGACACTGAATGATTGGATTTTGAAGAAGAAGGAACAAGGAAAGACAACTTTTTCCTTTCCCCCGACAAGATTGGCTTCTAGATCCAGCGTGTGGTACGAGACTGGGGAAGCTCTCGGTTTGGGAGTTCCTGCCTCCTCCCAAGGGGACTTCTCCAGACTCGTTGACTCTTCACGGAGAACAGCCATGACAAAAGCCAAGGTTCTGTGGTCCACTTCGGAGTTGGATCATTTGCTGAAAGGCGTCTTCAGAACTATTGAAGTCTTCAGCTTGATGGACTGGACTCTTGCAGCTCTTGCAGAGGTTTCAGATCAGAAGAATGACACGCAAATGCACCTTATTGCCTGTCTCGATAAAGCTGTGAGGGACGGGTCGGTCGAACTTTCTGCCCTTTTCACAGCAGGTGTTATCAAGAAACGAGCTATGCTGTGTTCGTTCGTGTCTTCTGGAGTGACTATAGCTCAGAAATCTGAACTGTTGTATGCTCCCTTATCTAAACAGCTCTTCCCTTCAGAGCTGGTTAAGGATTTATCAGCAGCCCTTGCGCAACAATCAACGCAAGATCTGATCACAAGGACTGCTAGGAAAGTTCTTCCGGCAAACTTTTTAGCCTGGAAGGACAAGGAAGCTCCTCCTACGCGTCAGCCCTTTCGTGGGAGAGCCCTTTCGAGAGGAAGTCAGAGAATGGCTGCTGGAGGACAACCGTAAGAACCCCAAGCAGCAACCCAAATCCAAGAAATGATCACAACCACCTCCAGACACAAGTGGGAGCCAGGTTATCCCACTTTTGGCAAGAGTGGAGCCAAAGGGAGCGGACGTATGGACAGTCGAAGTTTTGAAGGAAGGATACAAGATTCCCTTTCTAAGGAAGCCCCTCTTTCACAAGAACCGTTAGAGTTGACAGCTACTTACTCGGGGAGCAAAGCAGCAGCTCTTCAAGAACAGGTGACCCAGATGCTATCAAAAGCAGCAATAGAAGAGGTAAAGGACCTCTCGTCAGAGGGTTTTACAACAGACTTTTTCTGGTACCCAAGAACTCGGGGTTGGAGACCAGTTCTGGACGTAAGTCCACTGAACAAAATGCGTAAGCAAAGTCAAGTTTGCCATGGAAACATCTCTTTCAGTCTAGCAGGCACCAGACAGGAAGACTGGATGGTTTCGATGAACCTACAGGACGCCGTATTTTCACGTACCAATTCACCCAAACTACAGAAAATATCTGAGGTTTGTGCATCTCGGGACAACCTATCAGTTCAGAGCACTTTGTTTTGGACTAAGCACGGCTCCTTACGTTTTCTCTCTCGAGTGGCATCGAACGTAGCTCACTGGTTACATCTAAAGGGATACGGTTTCGATGTACCTGGACGATTGGCTAATCAGAGCCAGATCGCAAGCAAAGTGTCTGGAGGATCTACAAGTTACAATGAATTTGACGCAACAATTAGGTCTGGTAGTAAATCTAGCCAAATCGCAGCTAACGCCTTCACAGGACATCATCTACCTGGGGATGAGGATTCAGTCAGTGGTTTTTCGGGCTTTTCCAGCCCCGAAACGCATTCTAGATTGCTTAGAAAGGTGAAGCTCTTTCTAGGGAGATGGACCTGTTCGGCGAGGAGTGAATGAGTCTGCTGGGGACCCTCTCCTCGATCGAACAATTCGTCTCCCTGGGAAGACTACATCTACGTCCACTTCAGTTCCATCTGTCAAGCTATTGGAAAAAGGCCAAGATCTGGAGACGTGGATTCCGATCCCTCTGGGAATCAAAAATCATTTGAGTTGGTGGAACGACCCCAAAAAACTTCAATTAGGCCTCGAACTTCAACAAAAGAACCCCGACCTAGTGTTGTATTCAGACGCATCGGACATGGGATGGGGTGCAACGCTGGGGAAGGGCGAGATCTCAGGTCTATGGGAAAACCATCAGAAGAAATGGCATATAAATGTCAGGGAACTGGTGGCCATTCGTCTTGCAGTAGTCCACTTTCAGGAGAAGGTCCAGAACAAGATTGTACAGGTCAACGCAGACAACACCACAGCGTTGGCCTACATCAGGAAACAGGGTGGCACTCGTTCGGTTTCCCTTTACGAGGCAGCAAAAGATCTCCTGCTGTGGGCAGAAACGAACAACTTAACTCTGATCACCCGCTTCATAGAGGGAGAGAAGAACGTCAGAGCGGATCTTCTCAGCAGAGGAAGACAGGTTCTCACGACAGAATGGACCTTACATCACGATGTGTGCAACAGGCTTTGGAATCTGTGGGGAGAACCGTCAATAGACCTCTTTGCGACACAGAGAACGAAGAGGTTACCAGTCTACTGCTCTCAGTCCCAGACCAGGAAGCAGTGGCAGTGGGCGCCTTCCTCATGAATTGGGAGGGACTAGACATGTGCGCTTTTCCTCTATTCAAGATCCTAGACAGAGTCATGAAGAAGTTCAGAGTCGAACGACGCCGCGCATGACCCTGATAGCTCCATTTTGGCCCATGAGACCATGGATCACGGAGGTGATGGAGTGGCTAGTAGACACCCCCCAGATCGTTACCTTGTCGGAACGATCTACTCAGACAGCCACATATAGAGAGATACCATCAAAATCTCCTCGCTCTCAACCTAACTGCCTTTCGACTATCGAAAAACTGGCAAGAGCGAAGGGCTTTTCAAGGAAGCTGCAAGAGCCATCGCGAGTGAGGAGAACGTCCACACTCAAGGTGTACCAATCAAAGTGGGACATATTCAGAGAATGGTGCAGGAAAAATAACATTTCCTCTTCCAGTACCTCTCTAACTCAACTGGCAGATTTTCTTCTGCATTTGAAAACCCAAGGAAACCTAGCAGTATCTACCATCAAGGGATACCGCAGCATGCTTGCTTCCGTCTTCCGTCACAGAAATATTGACGTGTCGGGAGACAAGGACCTCACGGATCTCATAAGGTCTTTTGAGACAGTTAAGAGGAAGGACAACCCGACCCCCTCTTGGAATTTGGACGTAGTCCTAAAATTTTTAACCTTGAATAGGTTTGAACCTCTCGACAAGGCTTCATGGAAGGAACTCACTAAGAAGACCCTTTTCCTGGTCGCTTTGGCTACAGCCAAGAGGGTAGGAGAACTACAAGCCTTTAGCAAGAAAGTAGGCTTCAATGGGGAAAATGCAGTCTGCTCACTTCAACTTGGTTTTCTCGCTAAAAACGAGAACCCTTCTCAACCATGGCCCAGATCTTTTTCCATACCAGGGCTGTCTCATTTAGTAGGACAGGAAAAAGAGAGAGGCCTTTGTCCAGTTAGGGCCCCTAAAATTTTATCTACAGAGGACCAGAAACATGAGAGGTCAGACAGATCACCTCTGGTGCTCAGTGAAGAAACCTTCGTTACCCTTATCAAAGAATGCACTGGCGTTCTTTATCAAGGACTTAATAAGGGAAGCTCACCAAGAATGTGACGAGAAAAGCTTCCCAATCCTCAAAGTCAAAGCGCACGAAGTAAGAGCTGTGGCGACTTCGATGGTTTATAGACACAACAGGTCTATGAAATCGATTTTGGAAGCGACTTTTTGGTGAAGCAAATCTATCTTCGCAGATTGTTACCTGAAAGAAGTACAGACCCAATATGAGGATTGCTGTTCCCTGGGTCCGTACGTTGCCTCCGGCGCCGTAGTTGGAGAGGGTACTACTGCCTCTACCCTATAACCTTTTTTTTTTTGTATTATACCCTTGCCTTTTTCTTGATTTGAACTCACAGGTTGTCTGTGAAGGTTGTTGCAACCTTCCACAGTCTGGGGTTGCAAGTCTAAGTTAGGTTTTATGGAGTGTGCTATTTAGTGATTTTAGTGGGTCAGGTGGTCAGCTCTTTGTCCATGGCTATGCCAGGATAGCAAGGGTGGTGGTCTAGTCATGTTAAGGTTGAGGACCGTGTGACAGCCCCATAGAGACTTTCTACAGCCCCTGGATGGGTCGCTGGGTCTCTCAAGGAATGCAGGCGAATGAGGCAGGATAATCATGAAGCCAGCTTCCTTATCAGGTAAGAACCAGAGTATGTTTACAGCTAATATTTAGTGTTTAGTAATTATACGAATTCCCAACGGTGTTTTGGTTCTCTAACCCACCACCAATGGTGTCAATCAGCTATATATATGTAACTACCAGGAAGTTAGATATTTAAAAATGGTATTTTCATTATAAAATAAGTTTTTAAATATACTTACCTGGTAGTTACATATATAAAAGGTCCCTCCCTCCTCCCCTCTGAGAACAGGGGCATGGAATTTCTGAGGACAATTGGGAATGGTTCTAAGTACCTGGTAGAGGGCGCTCAGGTATGGCCACCTGACCATCTATCGGCGATTACCGCTGAATTTTGAATTTCTGCCGTGCTTGTGCATGACGAATCGGCGGGATAAAGCTATATATATGTAACTACCAGGTAAGTATATTTAAAAACTTATTTTATAATGAAAATACCATTTTTGGCTCCTTTTTTTTGTCATTGCCTGAAGTTTAGTATGCAACCATCAGAAATGAAAAAAAATATCATTATCATATATAAATATTGGAATATATGACAGCGAAAAAAAAACCATATAATTGTATATAAATCGCGCTGTAAGCACAACAGTTAAAGCTAATGAGTTAATTTTTTTTAGTTGTATTGTACACTAAATTGCGATGATTTTGGTATATAACAAATTGTAAAACGATCAAAGCAACACAGAAAAATATTATCACAAAATGATGCATGAATTAAGTAATGCACGGACGTAAAAAATGTTTTTCAAAAATTCACCATAAATCGAAATATTGTGCTAGAGACTTCCCGTTTGTTGAAAAATGAAGCTAAATGATTGAATATTACTAGACTGTAAGTGTTTTAGCTTACAATTGCAGTTTTCGACCATTTCGGTCGGGTTAAAGTTGACCGAAAGTCGAATTTTTTCTATTTATCTTGATTTATATGAAAATATTTCAAAACTGATAAAAGCTACAACCATGAGTTATTTTCTGTTGTATTGTACATGAAATTGCACACATTTTCATATATAAAACTTTATGTAATGCCTAATATAAAACGGTGCAAATATTACGACAACGAGGCGAAAGAATTTCTGAGATGTTCGGCCGAGTTACACAAGCAGACGTAAGGAAAAGTTTTTAAAAATTCACCATAAATCGAAATATTGTGCTAGAGACTTCCAATTTATTGCAAAATGAAGGTACATGATTGAATATTACTAGAATGTAAGAGTTTTAGCTTACAATTGCGTTTTTCGACCATTTCGGTCGAGTTAAAGTTGACCGAAGGTTGAAATTTTGGCAGTTAATGTAATTTATGTGAAAATATTTTAAAACTGATAAAAGCTACAACCATGAGCTATCTTCTGTTGTGTTCTACACAAAATTGCGCACATTTTCATATATAAAAGTTTATGTAACGACTAATGTAAAATGATGCAAACATTACGACAACATGACGAAAAGAATTTCTGAGATGTTCGGCAGAGTTACGCAGCGCAGAGACGTAAGGAAAAAGTTTTCATTTCAGACATTCACCATAAATCGAAATATTGTGCTAGAGACTTCCAGTTTGTTGCAAAATGAAGGTACATGATTGAATATTACTAGAATGTAAGAGTTTTAGCTTATAATTGAGTTTTTACCATTTCGGTCGAGTTAAAGTTGACCGAAGGTTGAAATTTTGGCAGTTATCGTGGTTTATATGAAAATATTTCAAAACTGATAAAAGCTACAACCATGAGTTATTTTCTGTTGTATTCTACATGAAATTGTGCACATTTCCATATATAAAACTTTATGTAACGACTAATATAAAACAGTGCAAACATTACGACAACGTGATGAAAAGAATTTCTGGCGGGGCGTAAGGAAAAGTTTTTTCAAAAATTCACCATAAATCGAAATATTGTGCTAGAGACTTCCAATTGGTTGCAAAATGAAGGTAAATGATTGAATATTACTAGAATGTAAGAGGTTTAGCTTACAATTGCGTTTTTGACCATTTCCGGTCGAGTCAAAGTTGACCGAAGGTTGAAATTTTGGCAGTTATCGTGATTTATATGAAAATATTTCAAAACTGATAAAAGCTACAACCCTGAGTTATTTTCTGTTGTATTCTACATGAAATTGCGCACATTTTGATATATAAAACTTTATGTAACGGCTAATATAGAACAGTGTAAAAATTACGACAAAATGACGAAAGAATTTCTGAAATTTTCGGCTCGGGCGTGAGAAAAAAGTTTTTTTCAAAAATTCACCATAAATCGAAATATTGTGCTAGAGACTTCCAATTTGTTGCAAAATGAAGGTACACGATTGAATATTACTAGAATGTAAGAGTTTTAGCTTACAATTGCGTTTTTCGACCATTTCGGTTGAGTCAAAGTTGACCGAAGGTTGAAATTTTTTGTAGTCGACGTACAGTACGTCCACTTGGCACCCAACAGACAATTTTAGTCGACGTATGATACGTCCAGTAGGCGTTTAAGGGTTAATGAGCGGCAGAACTCCTACAGCCATTATTGGAAGGAGGACGTCCGAAATGAGTTACTGTGCCATCATACCACATCCTGAACAGTACCAGATCCCTGCATCTGATGCACAACACCCTTACATTAGCAGTGCTGATTAACATGTTGACTGCGATGTGCTCCTTGTGTGGTTCACGGGACTCTCCAGTTTGATTGAAGTCCTGTTAGTAATTGTACTAATGCACAGAACAATTGTGTATGTGATAAAGTTAACATATATATATATATATATATATATATATATATATATATATATATATATATATATATATATATATATATATATATATATATATATATATATATATATATGTGTGTGTGTGTGTGTGTGTGTATACTGTACTTAGATTGTCTGTAAAGTAACACTATATTGAAAATCTACACGTTTCAATTGACCACAGGCCACACACATATCATACAGGGCAGTGTGGACTATTTTCAGCCACACCTAGCGTGATCCACATCTGGTACATGTCGCATACGGTAATTCCTGAGATCATTCTGAGCGATATGCACCATATCTGGCAATCCAAAGTGTGACCATATTTGGCATACAATGCCCACAGGAATGTTTTTAATAATTTTGTGCGACATGAACCATATATGACCACATCTAGTTTGTGCATATTAGGGACACAACGCCTATAGTAAAGACTTTCATTGTGTCAGGTGAAGGTGTGTCTTGTGAAGTGTACCAGATAAAATCATGGTTTCTGCAGTGTCTGAGCACTCAGCTTACCTCACAGAAATACTATTGAAATTCCCACTTCAATAGGTTGCTGGTTACTGATTTTATATGGGCTTAAAGTTATCACCCACTGGGACAGTTTGCAGAGTTGCCTATCAGTCAATGTGGTAATGGTATCTGAACTGGTCTGCATGACTACAGCAGGCTTCAAGTGCAACTAAAGGTTTATGGGACTGCCATCGTAATTCAGAATGGGCAGCAGTGGTGCCCAGTTGATCTGCTCATTGCAGTCTCCAACCTACTTGCACTTGCAGCAGCTGACCTTAATCATCTAAAGTTATTTGATGTATGTGCAGACATATGAAATAGGCAATGTTATGGATTTGTAGTGAAACTGAAAAGAATTTTGTCCATTTCATGCTTGATTCATGAACAGCTGGGAAATTGTGCATCTCCTTTAAACCAAAAAGAGAAAGACGATGAGAACCAAACATTATTTAAAGACAATGCAACTGAAATGAACATATAATATTTAAAAATAGTGTCTTAACAGAGAGGATCCTATCAAAATAATAATATTAATACTAATAATTACCATCAGTTGGAAAGGTTGTGACTTTCATGGCAAAGGATTGGCATGTCTCTTGTTTTGTACAATAATGACCCCTACTTACTATTTCTTTGGTACAAATATAGATACATAACATTTCTTGGGTACAAATATATGTAGGTACATAACTTTATGCATGCAGATATCCCAATTTTTAGAATTTGCTAATTAACTAGTGTTTCTCTTTTTTTTTTTTTAAGGAATTGCATTTATTAATTTTGAGACCCAGGAAGCTGTCGACAAGTTGATTGAAGAGAAGTTTGTTACTATGGATGATGTTAAGGTATGTTGCTGCTGATTAAAAGTCAACTGTTGCACCCACAAAAAGAATCAAAAAGTGATACACTTGAGGTTTTTTCAGTTCTTTGTAAATTAGACAGTTAACATCCCTCCCAGTATCGTTTTCTTAGTATAATTACCAAGTATTTGCTTTTCTTTTACAGCTTGAAATTAGAAAACCAAAAGAAGGCAAAGGAAATAACCAGGTAAGTTATTTTATCATTTGTTTAAGTTTTCCTAATTCTGTCACTCATTATTACTGAAATTTTTTTGAGTCCTGTACGTGTATGTTTATACATCTAAGTTACACATTTCTTTTTGTATAACATTTCAGGATGAACCAGTTATATCTGTTCCCAGAGAGGCTCTGAATTGCTATGTTTGTAAAAAGGATAAATTCCCATCTCTTAGGGTATGTATTTTATCTACATAGGTGTAATGATAGCTTTTAGATCCTGTTGCTGATGAATTAAATTTTTGAAGGAATGATCTGCATAAGGTTTTATGTTCATTGTGAGGTACAAAACATTACATTGCAAATGTCATTTAGTTTGGCTTCATTTGTCAGATCAGTTACTATTGAGAAGTCAGATTACTTCATTAACTAGCGAGTGTTTCCTGTACTGTATACAGGCAGTCCCCGGTTATCGGTGGCCTCGGTTATCGGCGATTCAGTTTTACAGCACTTGTCTAGCCACGATGATAACTGAATTTTTGACACCGATCTCCAGTTATCGGCGCCGATAACCAGGGATCAGCACTATTATCGCTGATATTCGGTTATCATCATGCTGTCGGGAACAGAGCCCCCGCTGGTAACCGGGGACTGCCAGTACTGTGTTTCCAAATTCCTATCTGTCTTGTGTCACACATTCTGCTTAGTCTTATTAGGACTGCTTTCATTGCTGGTTGACTCGTTTTCATGTATGTGCTTTATCAGTACCACCTCCTCTTTTTCATCTTGGTTTTTATGTGCTGTTTGTTTCAGCCATCATTACAGTATCTGTCATTGCCTCAAGTTTAAATCATGCTTACTAGCGCAGTTAGATCACTGTCATTTTCATTGTATACTTTGTTTTATGTTTTCCTTCCACATAATTGTATGTTAGAATTTCACCTTGATACATAATAGTCTTAATGAATTAAAATGCTAAAATAACATTGCTCTTGAAATTTTGTTGATTTTTTCTCAGGCAAGTGAAGGGCATTACACACAGTGCAGTTATTTTGTAAGCACAAAGAGATAAGAGAAAGGATAAATGAGAGAAAATTGTCTTCTAATCAACATGGATGCTTCTAGTACAATATTCAAATTTTTGGTTAAAGGATAATAACAATAATGGATTACTTAAAGTATCATTTTGAAATAAATCTTACCTCTCTGTTATGATAGCTGTATTTCTGCATCAGGTGGGAGGGCAATAGAGTGAAAAGCAAACAAAAAAATAATAGGATCATTAAGTTTGAACCGTCTGTTCGCCTGTCCCTTTTGGGTGGTTTGAACATCCATAGTTTTCCATGCAGTTTTTCTCTGTTGTCGGCCTGCAAGGACGCATTGGAGAGTGTTTATGTGATTTTGTTAATTAGATCATTATCTGAATTTGGTTTGGGTTATCTTTTGTATATTTGTCATTATTTAGGATATCTTCCAGAGAGTAGAAAGACAAGTCGTCTTTAGTCTGTAAGGTAAGAGGGTGCATACCCGGCTTGACTCTTCAGTTTACGACGGTCACAACCAACAGTTAAATGGAACGACGATCGATAGATCAGTGTATTGGTTGTTCAGATAAAATAATGAATATTTATTTAAAGTATAAGCAGATGCAAAAAGCAGGTAAGAATGTGAAAAGACAGAAAAGATTCTTTTAACTCTAAGACAGGAAGTGAGGTTAGGAGTTTCTCATTTTCCACAACCTTTCAAATAGCAGCCCTTGCCTCTCTCTCTGTTTTCCTCATAATGCTTCTTCAAAATTTTCTCTTCTCAAAGCTCCCCATATTGTTCAGGATATGAGGTTTGGCATTTAGAAGTGATGTAGCTGTAATTATAGTCTTAGGACTACTTGCTGCTTTATCTGCCCAATTATTCTACCTTTTTCTGGTTTCTCCCTTGCCTCCCAGTTGTTGGAGGTACAGGGAAGTGGGGTATGTCTGGGAGTGGAATTGGTTTGTGCCTGTTGTCTTCCTCTGGCCAACCTGGTATGTGTCACATACAGGTTGGCACTCAGTCACCGAAAGATAAGCATGACAAGATCAAGCGAATTTTGGTAAAATTAGTTTAGTTACATTCTTGTTGCAGAAAAGGCTAATGTTCAGTGATTGAAATAAACAGACTGATGAAATATTAAATAAAGTAATGTTAAAGATGATTAATTATAAATAAGAGAATTCAGTGTCAGTTTCTATTATGTACTAACAGTATGAAAGAAAAATCAGTAAAGTAAAACTGTTTCAAGTTACATAACTTTGTACGTAGCATGAACAGTGTAGTGTGCCCGCAACTGTGTTTGTGGAGTGAGCGCTTAGGAACCAGGAACCAGGCAGGAGGTAGATATAATAGGTAAGGCTAAGCACACTCACTCAGTATCTGATATTTTGTATCCCCTAGGCCTTAGTGGAGGCTGTGTACTCCTAGCAATCCCTATCCAGGTTCTTCCTGTAGTCTTCCCTTGCAAGATGATTTGGTATTCTCTCAGAGGCCATTTGCTTGACATCATATGCTCGCTTGACAGTAGGCGCTCACCTGGCAGCAGGCGTTTGCCTGGAAGTAGGCTCTCTCCTGACAGCAGGAGCTTGCCTGGAAGCAGGCGCTAGCCTTGCATTGGAAGATCTCTTGCCAGTAGGCGCTCACCTGCCATTGAATACACACTTGACAGCAGGAGCTCGCCTGACGCCGAACGCTGCCTTACCGTTAGACTTTTGCATGGCACCAGGCGCCCATGTTCTTCTCGGTTTTCCGGGCAGTCTGGCTATGCCGGTTCATCTTCACGTTTTTATCTGACGTGAGGGATTTTCATGTAAGTTACTGCAATCGGGTGTGTGAACTCATTTGTTCTCCTAATTCTCCTTCCTTTCTCAGGTGTTCTCATCAACTTTTGACACCTGCCTTGTAAGACAGTATAGTCTACCCTCGTTAAGACGGACTAATAGGGGGCCAGGGTGTCCGTCTTAGCCGATATTGTGGTTTCGCCGCCGATATCTATATATACTGTATACAGGCAGTCCCCGGTTATTGGCGGGGTTCCGTTTCTGAGGGTGCGTTAAAGTGGGGGTCCACTGCATGTAGAGATTTTTAAAAATTTGAAAATGCCACTCTCTGATGGTTGGCATTGCTGCACAGCCTCAAAAAAATGTTGTTAACACTTCTGGCACTCATACAGAGAAATTCTGAATTTAAGAGGGGGAGATCAGACAGTTGTTATACAACAAGGCAGTAGAGCCAATATTAATGTACTCGCCACAGTTTTACCATTGTATTTTCTTGTTCCCAAGACCTCAGGAAGAGGGCTGGAGGCCAGTATTGGATATTTCCAGTCACAGCAAGTTTATTCATTGTACTCCTTTTTCGATGGAGTCATTCAGTTCAATCCTGGCAGCCATTTGAAAAGGCAAATGGAAGATTTCTGTCAACATGTAGGAAATGTACTTCGAAGCCCAAGCACAACCTCAGTCGAAGAAGTGTCCACACCTGTTCTAAGGGAAGGTCTTCCAATTCTAAGCTCTGCATTTTGGTCTGAGTTTGGCACTATGCGTTGGCGTCCTTAGCAAGGTGGAGTCACCTGCTTGGAATTAGAGTTGTCTCATATTTAGACAACTGGTTAGTTCTCACCAATTTGTTTCAGGCAGTCTTGAAGGTGTAAGATTACTTGTATGTCTAGCCTCAGGACTGGACATTTTGTTCAATGGCGACAAATGTATGCTTTTTCCAGTCCAATTGAGGTTTATCTGGGGATGAAGATTGACTCTCTTTTTAGGTTTTTTTCTGACAGAAAAAGACAGTTTTCTGCCACTATTAAGAGAATTTTCATGGGTCTGCCTCTAGACCTCAAGAACCCAGACCTTACATTGTCATTAAATGTCTTGGAGGAAGGTAGGGTGTCATTCTAAGACACATTTGATGTCAAGGAGTTGGACTGTAGAGAAGAGCAAACTGCATATAAACAACTTCGAGATTTTACAGGTTTGGAATGGTCTTATGCAAGTGGAACATCTAGCCAGAGACAAGACGGTCACAGTCTTTTCCAGCAATTCAACTTCTTAGTTCTTACATAAGGAAGCTAAGAGACACTGATCAAGAGATTTGTTCAGGCTAACAAAGAAACTCCTTTCTCCTTCGGACAGAGTCCAGGGACATGATTTGTTTACCTCATTTTGTCCCAGGCAGAGACAGTGTTACCGCAGACCATTTCAGTAGGAAAGTTCAAGGTCTTCTTTTAGGTGTGCCGGAAGTTGAACCTCTTGGAAGGCCAAACATGAATCTGTTCATGAGTGCCCAAAACACAACACTCCCAGTTTACTGCCCTCCATGCCAGAATCCTCAGGCATGGGCAGCTGATGCCTCTCTGCAGTACATGAGAATGGTTTTGATAGCTCCTTGATAAGCTCAGAGGAAATGGTTTCCTAAAGTTCCTTTCCTGCCAGCAGATGTTCATTGCCTTTTGCTGTTCAGGAAAGATCTTTTCAGACAGTCTTATTTGAGAAGATCTCATCAAGCCTCCACATGCCTCATCTGACAGTGTAGAGATTGTCAGCCGTCTGTTACAAGTTAGAGGCTTTTCTAGGGTGGCTAGAGAAGCAACCCTTAAGTCTAGGAGACTCTCCACTATTAGACGGTATAAATAACAAAGGTCAGTTTATTGATCCTGGTGCTTGTCCAGAGGGATATCTAGCACCTGTACCACTATAGACATCCAGAGCAAGTTCTCTGGTATCTCAGGTACACAAAACAGTTTTCTGTCCCAGTGATCAAAGGATGCTGCTTTACATTGTCTTGAGTTCTGTGTCATGCTTACTGGAACATGCTCACAGTTTAAATTTGAAAGAGGTTTTCAGTCTTTGGAGCTGGAAATTTCAAGTCTTCCCACCAGGGTTTATGATGAAATTTAGATGTAGTCCTTACATATTTAACTGTACCTCAGTTTGAGCCTTTGGGTAAGGCATCTCTTAAGCACTTTAGAGACACGCTTTTTTAGCCCTTGTGATGGTAAAGCATAATAACGTGCTTCAGGCCCTTTTAGTGTTCTGTACAAGAAAACTGTTGTGCTGTCTGTGTCTGTCCATCTGCACTTTTTCTGTCTGCCCTCAAATCTTAAAAACTACTGAGGCTAGAGGGCTGCAAATTGGTATGTTGATCATCCACCCTGCGATCATCACACATACCAAATTGCAGCTCTCTAGCCTCAGTAGTTTTTATTTTATGTAAGGTTAAACTAAGCCATAATCGTACATCTGGCAGTGATATAGGACAGGCCACCACTGGGCCATGTTGAAGTTTAATGGGCCACAGCTCATACGGCATTATACCGAGACCACTGAAAGATAGATCTATTTTCGGTGGCCTTGATTATTCGCTGTACACAAAACTCGATTTCTTTGTCGCATTTTTTACTTGTTTTGTATGTGGGTCTGGTTCCAGTGGAAACGTCTCTTTTCTTTCATTGCATAGAGAAAAGGCTTAGAAGTGAAAACCCTTCCCAGATTTGTGACAGCGCCAAATTTAATGCTTAAGGTCAGTGAGGAAGTAGTTTTATGTCCAGTTAGAATTCTAATGGTTGACATGGACAGACTTAAACCCTCAAGAGGAGGAGTTAAGAATTTATATTATGGTGTTAGAAGGCCAAACACTCCTATGTTCAAGAATGCTTGATTACACAGATTTGAATCCTGAGCTTTTCCTGTTTTTGAAATTCAAGCTTGTGTCATCCATGCCGTAAGCACATTTTGTTTCCTTTAAAACCTTTGGCGAGAGAAGGTTGTCAATGCAACTCAGTGGAAGTGTGTAACTGTGTTTTTGCCTCATATTACTCATGAAACATTCAAATTTAGATGAGATGTGTAAAGCCCATAGTCTTGTTGTTGTTGTGGGAAAGCCTCTCCTGAACCAAATAGAGTAACCCTGCTCTCTCTCTTATCATTGGTTGTTAGAAAATCCCTCTATCGAATTTTGGGAGCTTGAAGGTACACATTGGTGTATAGGAGCACACCTTCCTATCTGAAGGAAGTTGTCTTTAGTTTTGGACAGTCAGTTATGGGCTTTAGACTCAGGCACAGGAGTACTAGTAATCTATCTCGTAGATTACTAGTCCTTTTCTCTATAAGGATCCTCTGAAATCTCACTATGAGGGTCTTACACCCTGCTGTGGTTCTAAAGTCTGGCAACAGTACCTACCAGTAAGGATCACACAACAGGCAGGAATGTTTAGAAGCTTTTTTCCCCCTTATTAAAAAACTTTTAGTTTGCTTGGCTGAGCAGTTGTTTCTCTGACTGCACTAACCCACCATCCTCCTTAAGTGTGGTAGTTAGCTAACTTTAACAGTAAGATTCATTCCAAATAATGAATTTGTGATAAAATTGTTTCGATATTTCCTTACTGTTAAAATGAAAACCCACCCAGCCTCCCCGCATCCTAGTGGGTGGTCATGAAGAATTCTGACAAGAACTTAAACATTCCAGTGCCACCTGGTGGGAAACAGGTGATTACAGGGACAGTCCTAGTGGGTTAGCCAAGCAATGTTTTGTTTATTTTGAATCGTATATAATTGCGTGAAGATATAAGCTAGCTTTAACAGTAGGTAAATATCCATATAATTTTATCATAAAAACTTTAATTTTATTTAATTTTCATATAGGTCTAAATTTATAGTGTAGTTTAAAAATACTAGTAAGGCTGTCATCATTACGAATATCTAGATTTTTTGCCCTTGTATGTTCTTGGAAAGGCTTATTATCTACATCAGTAATATTAAAGAATGCATGAATTTTATTAAATTAAATGGAGTTTCACCTAATATTGTATTTGGATGTATGATGGTTTTGACTACACTTGATACAATTTAATTCTATGTGGTTGTATAGTTGCTTGATTTTCTTCATAGTTAATTTTATATGTATAGCCTTATTTCCTTATTTTGTCCAATATTTTTATTTGAGGGACTAGTTTACCCATTAAATTATATTTTTTCTACAGTTAGTGGTGCATCTTTGTTTCTTTTCCAGTGTACAGTGTATCATAAATGTCCTTGTTTTCAGTATTTTTGTATCATTTTTGTTGATCACGCTGTTCTTCCATTCTTTGTAATTTACTGTCCATTCTCTCGTGTGCTGTTCATAAATGTCATGTCCACTAACTTTACTATTCACATTATAAATTTTATTAGTTGTCATGTAGTTCTTAGATTTATTTGTGGTTGTAGTCTCAACAATCCATTAATTTCCCTTAATTTATCAAAACTATTTTCCTTTGATGGATATCTTGACAGGAGATAATTTTTAAGTATAAATGCTCTTTTGGTGTTGTTTTAGTATTAGGAACTTAACCAATTCCAAATTCCTAAAAGTGTCAAAGTCGATCAAGGATTGATGTGGTGTATTATAAATACTGCATTTAGCCTTGGTTTCTTTTTACATGGTTCCAAAGTTTTATTGGCTTATTTTGTGGGACTCGAGTAGGGAGTTTATGGAAGTCTTTATACATATATGGGTTGTCAGGATTTGAATTATAATTGCCTTCCAATACCAAAGGGACCTACAGGGAATGAGTGTGCAGTAGTTCTCTTACAAATGATGTCCATCCTGAGAGAACTTTGTAGATATACACCTTACCCTCACTGCCTTAAGGGTCATTACTCATGTGAGATCAAACCCAGCACTTGGGTAAGGTTTGACATTATTCTTTTTTACCTCACTTGGCTATGCCAACTTCTCTAATTTAGGGGGTTAAGTGGCACACCTTTCATACACACCCACCTTGGATTATTCTAAGAATAATCCAAACCATTTTCAACTACTGGACTTGTTTATTGCTTATATTGTAAAAAAAAAAAAAAGCTCGGTCTTGATAGTAGAGAAAAATGGTGTGGTAAAAAGTGAGAGTCAACTAATATAGTTTAGAGTAGCTAATTACAAATTTAGACTTAGACCAAAGTAGTTACCCTTCAAAGCATCCACCCAGTGACCAGGAGTATTTGGCAAAGACAAGAAAATGTTGAGAACATATTCGATGTCTAGATTCCATAAAGGGAAAAGATGACATAAAAACATTAATAATGATGATGGTCTTGCGCCTGTGCAATGTTACATTGGTACATGAAGGTAGGCTCATTGAACTTTCAGATGATAAAATCAGCCTTAGACATATTTCTAAAAATTTAGTGTGCTACTGAAAGTAAAGGAACTTTGCCCCAAACCCTCATTAACAAGTAAAAGAGTTTACCATGTAGGATTTTTTTGTCTTTAATTCTTTAACTATCAGTTTTTACCGCCTTTTACAGTAGTCATATTTCAGTGTGATATAAAGGGTTTATCTTTTTCACACATTTTAGTTTTACACAACCTATGTTAATCCAAAATTCAACCAACAAGTTATGGAAATAAATAATAAATAAATTTTTGTCAAAATCTTCATTATTTTCAATTTATCTAATCATCAAGTTTATAAGAATTTAAGTAAAATCCAAATTCTGTTGATGAAGACAAACCCTTTGGCCCAGCCGTATAGGAGTTAAGGATTCTGACAATGGGCTAAACATCCAAATTTAAGTTCTTCTCTTATTGATGACGTATGCAAACATCAAAAAAAAAAAAAAATTCACAAACCAGCAGACAAGATGAGGATCATTTTCAGCGAGTGTTCCTGATATTTTTTATACATATGTAATGTTTATGCTTATTTGTTTTGTAGAGTTTAAGATTATAATTATAATTACATTATCTTTTGTCTGCAAGAGAGAGAGAGAAATATTTTTATACATAAGTAACAAGAATGTTTATTTGTTTAGTTTTAGCTTTTATTTATAATTGCATTACTTTTCTGAGAGAGAGAGAGAGAGAGAGAGAGAGAGAGAGAGAGAGAACACTTTATATCTTCCTTGGAATAATTACAACTTTGCAATTGCAAAAACTACGTAATTTATCTTAACCCTTAAACGCCGACTGGACGTATCGTACATCGACTAAAATTGTCTGTCGGGTGCCGATTGGACGTACCGTACGTCGACTACAGAAAATTTCAACCTTCGGTCAACTTTGACTCGACCGAAATGGTCGAAAAATGCAATTGTAAGGTAAAACTCTTACATTCTAGTAATATTCAATCATTTACCTTCATTTTGCAACAAATTGGAAGTCTCTAGCGCAATATTTCGATTTATGGTGAATTTTTGAAAAAAACTTTTTCCTTACGTCCGCGCGGTAACTCGGCCGAAAATTTCAGAAATTCTTTTGTCACTTTGTTGTAATTTTTGCGCCGTTTTATATTAGCCATTACATAAAGTTTTATATATGAAAATGTGCGCAATTTCATGTAAAATACAACAAAAAACAACCCATGGTTGTAGCTTTTATCAGTTTGGAAATATTTTCATATAAATCACGATGTGCCAAAATTTCAACCTTCGGTCAACTTTGACTCGACCGAAATGGTAGAAAAATGCAATTGTAAGCTAAAACTCTTACATTCTAGTAATATTCAATCATTTACCTTCATTTTGCAACAGATTGGAAGTCTCTAGCTCAATATTTCGATTTATGGTTAATTTTTGAAAAAAACTTTTTCCTTCGTCCACGTGCGGCAACTCGGCCGAAAATCTCAGAAATTCTTTCGTCACGTTGTCGTAATGTTTGCACCATTTTATATCAGTCGTTACATAAAGTTTTATATATGAAAATGTGCGCAATTTCATGTAGAATACAACAGAAAATAACTCATGGTTGTAGCTTTTATCAGTTTTGAAATATTTTCATATAAATCACGATAAGTGCCAAAATTTAAACCTACAGTCAACTTTGACTAGACCGAAATGGTTGAAAAACGCAATTGTAAGCTAAAACTCTTACATTCTAGTAATATTCGATCATTTACCTTCATTTTGCAACAAATTGGAAGTCTCTAGTACAATATTTGGATTTATGGTGAATTTTTGAAAAATCCTTTTCCTTACGTCCGCGCACGGTAACTCTGCCGAAAATCTCAGAAATTCTTTCGTCACTTTGTCGTAATGTTTGCACCGTTTTTCTAATAGCCGTTACATAAAGTTTTATATATGAAAATGTGTGCAATTTCATGTAGAATACAACAAAAAATAACTCATGGTTGTAGCTTTTATCAGCTTTGAAATATTTTCATATAAATCAAGATAAATAGAAAAAATTCGACCTTCGGTCAAATTTAACTCGACCGAAATGGTCGAAAACTGCAATTGTAAGCTAAAACACTTACAGTCTAGTAATATTCAATCATTTACCTTCATTTTGCAACAAATTGGAAGTCTCTAGCACAATATTTCGATTTATGGTGAATTTTTGAAAAAAAATTTGTTTTACTTCTGCGCGATACGAATTCATGCATGATTTTGTGATAATATTTTCTCTGTGTTGCTTTGATCGTTTTACAATTTGTTATATACCAAAATCATTGCAATTTAGTGTACAATACAAAGAAAAAAAATAACTCATTAGCTTTAACCGTTTTGCTCACAGCGCGATTTGTATACAATTATATATGACTTTTTTTGCGCTGTCATATATTCCAGTATTTATATATGATAATGATATTTTTTCATTTCTGATGGTTGCATACTAAACTTCAGGCAATGACAAAAAAAGGAGCCAAAAATGAACTCTTAATCTTAAAAACTAAGCGTGCTGTGATTTTTTGAAAAAAAACTTTTTTTCTGCTTCGGCGCTAACTCCCGAACGCCGCCGGCATACGGCAGACACTTTTGTAAATAGAGGCTCGGCGTTTAAGGGTTAATTGCAAATAGTTTTTTGGGCAATTATTCTTTTGTTGGGGGAATGGCAGTTTTCTCATATCTCATAATTTCTACTCATTACTCCACATACATAATATTAATTTGGGCAGTTTTTATACACTGTTTTATAGAGCAATCATTCAGCTGTAAAAATGAAACAAAATTGAGCATTCAACCTTGAAAATTGTTGGAGCTACAAGTCTGAACAAAAAAGGTAAAAGAAGCTTTCTGAGCATATGGAGTGGGTGACCGGCACTTTTCTTATTGAAACATGATGCTACTTTGTCATTCATTTTTTCATATTTTCCTTGCTATAATTACAACTTTTTAAAATTTCAATAACTAGGTAATTTATCTGGATATACTGTACTGGGGCTTTAAAACGATGACTTTAAATTTTTTTGACCAAATGATTTTTTGGGAAAGTGCAAAATTTTCATGTATCTAATAATGTCTACTCAATATTTCACCTATGTAGTTTTTTTAGGATTTTTTATGTCATTATATAGGGGAATCATTCAACTGAAAAATTAAACAAAATTACGGTCTACCTTGAAAACTGTTGGGGTTACGTGTCTTTGAACAGAAAAGGTAAAAGCAATTTTCGTGCTTATTGCTTGACTGACACTTTTTTTTTTACAGAAAACGTTATGCTAATTTGTCATCTATTTTTTCATATTTTCCTTGCTATAATTACAACTTTTTGCATGGCAATAACGAGATAATTTATCTGGTGTACTATGGATAAGCAAAGAAAACTTTATTGCAAATTTTTTATTTTTTTTTATTTTTTTGGTGGGGAAAAGTGCAAAATTTTCTTGTATCTCATAATTTTTACTCATTCAACCTACATAAAAGTAATTTTGGGGCGATTTTTGTATGTCATTATATAGAATAATTATTCGGCTGCAAAATGAAATAAAAATGACACTTTAAATCAATTTGTATTTTTCATAACTAGCAAACCTGCAGTCTTAACTAAAGGGAAAAATTCTCTAGTGCCTGCTGGAGTCTGGTTAAAAAAGTACAAGGAGTTTGGTGGCAACGGGAGTTAGCCAAGATGGCAGTAAGGACTGGTCACAGCCGACCTACCTTACTCCATCTCGGCTACAATGCATCAGTTTCCTTTAGCCCAGGCAACAAAATGAGGGGTGGCTTGAGGTGAGCCATATACGTTAAGACTGCAGGTTTGTTAGTTTTGAAAAATACAAATTGATTTAAAATTTGTCATTTTTTCTTATACAGAAGAAACCTTTGGTCTTAATGTAAGGGAGACTTACTCTTGGAATGAGGATGGAGAAAGCCTCAGAACCAACTGGAGTTTCAGCACATCTGAGCTAACTTCCTAGCCAAAGTAGGACATAGGAAAGAGTCATATGCCTCTGATCTGCAAAGTAAAAGGTTGCTCATCAGCCAGACATCTGGGCTAAGAGACATTGTGAACTCCTGTTACATTGTGTCTTGTAGGAACATTAAGAACCTTAATTGTTGGAGGACAATAAAACTTACATTGGGCACCAACCTTGTTTATTGCCATTTCCTCTCTCCCCTTGTAAGAGAGAGGAGGGGGCTTGCTTCCATATATAGTTTGTATTGTGTAGGAACAATAAAAAAAATCAATGGAATGGGGCTCCCTCACCTGTTTCTGACCAGTTCCATTGCATGATGGATTAATTCTCTCCACTGCCCACTGGTAGGGTAGAAAAAGAAAGTGAAAGGAAGAAGACCAGTCATCCCATTCACACTCACTTTTAAAACCAACATCTTAGGAAAGATACAAACAGTCCCACTAGGGGCACTGGCTGAGCTACACAACTTGTTGAGCAGCCACCACCGGACCCAAGAAAAAAGTGCCCAAGGACCTATGGGCAATGTCCCGCAGATAGAAGGATGTAAAGGTGGTTAGTTAAAGCCATGTACCAGCCTTTAAAATTTTTTTGAACCAACAAGTTCTTTTTGAAAGTGATGGAAGGGCCTAGACCCCTGACATCATGAGCTTTTGCATGCATTGTATTGGCATGTGATTGTGAAGAAGAACTATAGGCTTGCTTGACTACTTCTCGTAGCCAAAAGGAGATTGAATTCTTGGACACTCCTTCTTGTTCCGGCCTGTACTAGCAAAAAGTCTTCAACAACCTTGTCTGAGATGTTGAGTCCTTTTTATGTCCTTTCTATGTCCCTGATGGGACATAGAAAGTAATTCGTCAGGATTGTTACCAACAAAATAACCGAGGGAAGGTGTAGAAAAAGACTTGAATCTGTCGTCATGAACTTATCTACAAATTCCAGGACAAATTCGAAGACTACTAACCCCCAACCCTCATGTGCTTAACTTCAAAAGAGAGTCCATAAAGTTTACTAACTCTCTTTGATGAGGCCAAAGCTAAAAGGAAAGCCATCTTGAGGGTTAAATTCCTGTCTGATGAAGCCCTTAAGGGTTCGTATGGACTACGTGGGAGACTGCTAAGTGCTGGTGTTAGGTCCAAGTTTGGAGGCCTAAGATCTCTTGGGGAACAGGACTGCTCAAAACTCCTGAGAAGCATAGAGATTTCCCATGTAGAAGAAAGGTCTGTGTCCTTTAAACATAGAACTAAACCTAGAGCAGCCCTATAGCCTTTGATGGCTGACACCAAAAGAAATTTCTCCCTACAGAGAAAAATGATGAAATCTACCACTTGTTGAATTGTAGTTCCGACTGGATGCCAATCACAGTAGACAGTCCACTTTCCCTGGTACACGGTTGTAGAAGACCTCCTCAGGTAACCAGACATTTCTGACTCTGCTGTGTGAGAAAAGCCTCTTGCTCACAGGAGGTATTGGATAGTCTCCAACCGTAAAGAGGTAGGGACCCTACCGACTGGTGAAACTTCTTGATGTGTGGTTGGCATAGAAGGTTGTGCCAAGGAGGAATCTCTCTTGGTGCTTCTGTCAGTAAAGCTAGCAGATCGGGGTACCATTCTGGGTGTAGCCACAAGGGAGCTACAAGGGTCTTTCTGAAGTTCTGAGAAATCATCACTATTGATAACTTAGCAGATTAGACAAAAGGCGTAGATGTCCAGATTGCCCCAAGGATTTTGTAGGGTTTCCTCTGCCAAGGCCCAGGGATCTTGAATGACTGAATAAAATATCTGTAGTTCTTTTTGTTGTGTCTGTTTGCAAAAAGATCTATTGATAGCCTCCATATATAGAAAAGCCTTTTCG
This sequence comes from Macrobrachium rosenbergii, assembly GCF_040412425.1. Lineage (NCBI taxonomy): Eukaryota > Metazoa > Arthropoda > Malacostraca > Decapoda > Palaemonidae > Macrobrachium > Macrobrachium rosenbergii. The sequence goes on from NC_089786.1 coordinate 20,335,773, forward strand.
CCACTTCCTGATGCAGTGACCACTGTTCCCAGAACCTGACCATGATGATTCAACTTGTCTGCCACCATGTTCCTCTTGCCTGGGATGTAACTGACTGAGAGAACCACCGAGTGAGAGGCCGCTCACCGGTGCAATTGTGGTGTCATATCGTGAAGATGACGAGACACTAGCCCCCGTTTTTTGACATAAGCTGCCACTGTATTGTTGTCGGACATTAGGACCATGGAGTCCCCGTTACCCTTTCTTGAAATTCCTGAAGTGCTAGGAAGGCTGCTTTCAGCTCCAGGATGTTTATATGAAGCTGTTTGTCTTGGTGATCCCATACCCCTGATGTTAGGAGATCATCCAAGTGTACTCCCAACCCTCATATGAGGTGTCCAAGAACAGAAGAATCTGTGGAGGGGGAGAATGAAGGGGTACTTCTTTGGTCAGGTTCCTGTTGTCCAACTGTCAAACTAAGCCCTTCCTCACTTTGCTGTGAGAGGAACTTGGAACAAGGGAGGATCCCTTGAAGGGAACCAAAACTCCTTTAATCACCATTGGAGAGATCAAATGTGGAGACGACTGTGAGGAACTAGCTTCTCCAAGGACAACAGGTAACCTAGAATGACCTGCCACTGGTGAGCAGGTTGCTTCTGTTCGGACAGGAAGAATTGGGCAAAGTTCCTGAACTTTTCTAGTTGTTGGCCTGATGGGAATACCCTCACTGCTGTCGTGTCTCTTGGCATGCCTGTTCTGTTTATGAACAATTGAGAGGTCTACCTTGAAAATTGTTAGAGCTGAGCATCACTGGAAAAAAAAAGTTGTAAAAACTGTTACTCTTACTGCTTGAGTCACTGCCACTTCCCACAGATGTATTTGTGGAAGGGTTAATAATAATGATAAGAATTAGTTTTTCATGTGTTGGCTGTAAACCAAAATAATAAATTTTCTAAACCACATTTTCACACTAAAGTAATTGACTTATGCCATACAGTATATCATTAGGTTGTTTATTAAGGTCTAGAAGTGTATAATCCCCATACATATCATTTCAGGTATTCTTCAATCACAAACAAGGAAAGCAGCATCGAATTCTTCTCAAGTTGTTTAGAGCAAAAAGTGCTTCAGTACTTCAGCTTTTGAGAGCAGAGTCGAAGGTAGGTCTCATCATCCTCTGTTTCAGGTCCTTTATTTGATGTCCAAGTATCTATAAAAACATTTTTTCCTTAAGGTCACTTTTCTAGATTTACTGAGGGACCTGTCTTCAAAGACAGGCAGAAATTGGATCAAAACGAAAGTGAAACAGGTTGATGGGCATGGACCAAAGTGAATGAATGAAAAGCAAAGGCAGAAAGTAGTAGGGCAAGAGCCAGCGGGATTCTGCACTTTCAGAACTACCTATTGTTTCCTATGCAAGGGAGAGCTGTTGGTGGAAAAAAATCAAAATTTTTTCCAAATACTCTTAAGTATACGTAATTATGAGTAAGTATATTTAGTGGTTAAAAATCTGCCTAAAGTCTCAAGAAGAATGAAGACATCTGCAAAGTGCGATTGTGGAATTAACCTATAACAGGGTGCCTGAAATCCTTAGCCTACCATATGGGAATAAAAATGAGTAAAACCCTCTCAGTATTGATAAATAAATCAGTAAGCAACATTCATATTAAGCTAATCATACAGTACTGAGTGTGTTGTCTAGCTTAGGAGAGCTAATTAGAATACAGTACAGTACGGTACTGATGGTTGGGGGTTTGCCCTCCCAGTGCATATGTTTTTCAGCCTGTGTTTATATGTGTGTATGTGTATGTGTGCATCGTATCTCTCTCTCTAGGAAAATGCACAAGGGACAATGTAAAGGGAGCGGAGTGGAAGACAGACAGGCAAGAAAACAGTTAGAAATAATCATCTCACAATTAGGCGTTTTATTTAGAAATAATCATCTCACAATTAGGCGTTTAATAGAAATAAATTTCCATCTCACATCATGATCAAACCCAGAACTCATAAATGAAGGGCAAGGGTGCTGCCAGTTGAACTACACAGGTCATAAAAATGTTGGAACCTAAGTACTTCAGTACCAGAGGCTGTACCTGGGTAGGATGCATACCTTGCATGCGGATGAGTTTTTCCAGCTTCTTGACCCAAGGTATGCGGCTTGCCCAGGTACAACCTTATGTTAGTAGTGCTTGGTTCCAACTTCTCTTATAAATTATATGAATGAGTTGATATTGCCCTTGCCTTTCATTTGAGATCCTAGGTTTGATCCTGATATGAGGTAGAAATATTTTTATTTTACAGACATGATTGTACTGTATGCAGTCAGCTCCTGGGATTCGCGGGGAATAGGGATCACAACTACCCGCGAATAGCTAAAACCCCCGAATACTTGGCACCCTCCTCTAAAAATGCTTATAACTGCCTATTTTAAGGGGAGTGCTGATGCCATACATTATAAAGTGCTTGTTGCTATCTCTTGTGAAGAAATTTAGAAATTTTTTTTGCAGTTGAAAAAAATCATGATGTAACTTTTCAAAAATATTACGCAGAATAAAAACTTTCACTCAGAAATGAATTTGCCAATGAGAAATCAATATGCTGTACACAGTTATACTACACTGTCAAAGTTTCATTGAGTTTAGTTCAGTCTTCTTGGAGAAACAAGAATTTATTTTTGAAAAAAGTAAGCTTTCAGAAAACAGCAAAAGAAATACATTAATTGCCTATGAAACTGTGACAGTTAGAAAGCTGATTTTTGCTCTAAAACTATTTTGTCATATAAGCAATATCCCCTGAAATTTACAATGTAATCAAAAGAATAGAACTGAGCTCTCTCTTGATTTATATGTTACCTAAAATTTGCATTTATGGGGAGCGCCGATGCCATAAGGCCCCATTATAAAGTAGTTGACTGTTTCTACCTTTTGATTGAAGGAATCTGCTTCAAATTTTTACTACGTATTCTACAACTAATGCTGAATAAACACAAGTCTTGTTTCAGTCTTCTTGGAGATGTAAGCATTTAGTTTTAAAAAAAAAAGTTCTCAGGAAACAGTGAAAGAAAAGTATTTTTGGACATTCTAGAAAGTTGAAACAATCAGGAAATCTTGATCAAGTTATCCACATATCATTATAACCCGTTTTCTCTGACACTGCCACTAGAGAGAATGGTATATTTTAGGGGGAGACTATTATTTTGTACAAGCGATGAACAAAATTGTCCATGAACCAGTCTAAAAATTTTTTTAGCAATATGTTTCAAGATATGTTTATTTACACATTTAACAGTCCAAAACTGTGTAACTTGCTTGATTCTATCCTGAATTATTCATACAGACGTTTTTTACAAGCCTTTTTAAAAATTTTTGGTCCACAGTGTCATACAAGCGATGAACAAAATTGTCAGTAAACTAGTTAAAAACTTTTTTTAGCATTTTTGCTTCAGGGTATGTTTATTTAGACATTTAACAGTTGAAAACTGTTAATAATTAAAATTTGATTATTCCTTGAAATTTGGCAGTCGGCGTGCCCTTAATTGTTCAAACACCAAAGACCCCCTCTAAAAATGCTTATCAGCTGCCTATTTCAATAGTTCAAACACTAGATATACCTTAAACTCATCCTAAAGCACTTTAATATTTCAAAGTTATCTTACAACATTACCCTTAAAAAAAACACTAATATTTCAAAGTTATCTTACAACGTTACCCTTAAAAATATATGGCTCATAGCTACGTGTGAAAACTAATCAAGTTACCCCCTAAGAGAGAGAGAACTAAAGTAAATTTGCACATTAAAAATATTTAATACACTAGTGACAGTAGTCAAAAAAAAAAATAGGGAACACTCCATCACAAAGCATCATAGTTACACGCCAATCAGCAACTAGCAAAGCTGGTATCCTGCTGTGTGATTGGTTGCTACTAACTCTTCTAACTAATAGCGTGTTGTGCTACAAGCCAATCAGCACCGAGGTAACATACCCTACTATGTGGTTCCTACTTTCAGTGACGATGATGATCACTTGATTTGAACTGACATTATAAGGCTTTATAACTCCATGGACACTGAGTCATTGTATCAGTATTGAGAAAGAGGGAGAAGGTCTGATGGACAGTTGGTTGACTTCTACCATGATACAGTATTTGACAATAAGCTCAACAAAATATGTCAAGTTTTTATGTGTTTGATAACTATATGGGATGATCATGTTGGGTGGTAGTGTCACCAGTGACTCTCATATAGCACCTCAGGTATTACTAATAGGCATTGTAGTGTCCCCTGGGTTCCCAGTTGCCCTCCCTGGTTTGCCTAGTAGTTATGGTTTAGATTTTTTTATGAAAACAAAGGAAATTTTAGCATAAATGAGTCAAGTTTTGAAGCATGTTGCAACATGGTGTTTTATTTGCCTGACATCTTGCTCCAGTGATGCATTGCAGGGAGCTGGAGAGGAACTCCGGAAGAATAGTATGCCTTCCCCATAAGGGCAGCTGTTTTCTTAGCATTGGAGAATTGAGTTGAAAATAAAATAGGATGAATTTTAAATTCAGCTGTTTAGGTGTAGTGATAAAGGATTATGTGCTACTATTTTGTTCACTTATTTACTTGGTGGGATTATTTTACCAGCCCAGTCTGTGAATAATTTTTGAGAGCTACTGATGAACAGTATGAAATTATTTCATGCCTGCAACCACAGAAGGTCAGTGAGAGGGAAGTGTAGGGAAATGAAATTAAACTAGAATTGCTCATTCGTTTTTCCTAGATAATTTGTTTTTAGACTTGATTTAATTTCATCATTTGACTGAAATCCACAAAATCTCCATAAATTTGATGGATTCGGCTGGTTAGTGCAGACATAGGTTTTAAAGAAATGTTTTCATCTTGTATTAGTTGCTGATTAGTTCATACATTGGTGCTTAAGGAAATATTCTTCTCTTTTATTTGTTGCTGAGTAGTACAGACATTGGTTTTTAAAGAAATACTCTCATCTCTTATTTGCTGCTGATTAGCACAGACATTGGTTTTTAAAGAAATATTCTCATCTTTTGTTTGTTGCTGATTAGTACATATGTTGGTTTTTAAAGAAATATCTTTTATTTGTTGCTGATTGGTACATACTACTGTACATTGTTTGTAAAGGAATATTTTTTTCTTTTATTTGTTGTTGATTAATACATACATTAGTTTTTAAAGAGATGTTTTTATCTTTTAGCTGGCATCTGATCGTCTTTATGACATGAAATGGGTAAAAGAGAACCCCAGTAAAGAGAGACCATACTGTGAAGTGTGCCAGGTTCAGATCAACTACAATCGTAGTAGACATGAAAAATCACCAGAGCATAAGGTAAAGTCATCTTGGTCTTAATAATTCATATTTTTTCAGTGGTCATTAATTAAATATAAAAATTTAATCGTGCCTTCGGACTTTTATGATTGAGAACTTCATCCCTTTAAAAAGTGTTATTTATCTTGACACATTTAAATTGTTTTAATGTGTGATGTGGTTGAGTGTCTTGATATACAAATTTTTAGTTATTACAAGCTTTAGTTTCCAAAAAGCCAGTTTATTTTTTGTTTGTTTTATAAATAATTTACATTATGTTTTCAGATGGTCGTGAGTTATATAAACAAGAAGTGCTGTGACATCGAGTTCACAAACAGAAATAAATATGAAATTCATTTACTCTCTCTCAAGCATCTTAAGGTAATAGTAGAAAATTTTTTTGTACTGGTTTTTGTATATTTGTTTAATACAGTAATTATGTATTAGTATCTTGATTGTATTTTATGAACAAAATTAGTTATGACAAAATGTTAGGTACCTTGAAGTGTAGGCGTTAAATCCATAGTTTAATTTTACTGAGCTCAGCAAATCAGGTTTAGCTCAGAAGAAATGGTATTGTTTGAACAGCTTGCTAGAGGTCTTGATGTGCTTATATTTTTCATGAATTGATATCAGAAGGCTTAGTTTTATTATAAATTTTTATATGTAAGAGAAGTTTAGGATTGAATCCAATGTTTTTCTTTTGACAGAATACGTATGAAAAGAAGCAAAAGAGTATCTTGGATAAGGGTGAAGAGAGACTAACGATGAAGAAGGCTATAGGTAAGCACTTCACTTAGATTTTCCTACATTTAAATTGTGGTAATGGTTTTTGTAGTGATATAAGTAGCTTATTAGTGTGGAGGACAAACTATTTTATTACAGCTATGAATTTCTAGCCAAAATTTTTATTTTTGCTCTCAGTGTTGTTGGGAGGGGGGCTTGCCGCTGCTTCAGTGACAAGTGGCACTTTAGTATTTTCATCTCCCATCATAGTGTGATTGAGTTCTTAGTTTCAAACCTTTTTTCAATATTGTATTAGTTATTCAAGATAAAAGTGTTATTACATGACAGCCTGGGCTGTGCAACGGAAACTTACCAATAGGATGCATGGAAACAAATATCAAAACTCAAAAACATAATCATAACTCAGCCTCTGGAATAAAGTATATTTTTAGAGACATAATTAGACTCAGGGGAACAATTGAAAAGTTTACTTTGTAAATAATAACAAGTGAATCAAGAGGCGTTAGTTACAGATATAGCACAAGTGTAAATAATAAAAGATTAACAGTAAAAAGCAAAATGAAACTGCTGGAAATGCAGAACTGTATGTGCTGCACTGCAAGTGGCTTGCAGGCGTTGAGAATTGAGCTGTATCTTGGGTCACTTGCAATAAGCTATCCATGTGAAAGAGAGGTGTATCGAATTAATTCTAGAAGTAGCATGAATTATGACCTCAATTATATAGCATCGAGCTAGCCTAACTTACTGGAATAACATGTCTGGCTTCCAGATATTGATGTAGACCCATGAGCCAGGTATGCTGATATCTGTAAACAAACGAATTGGGAAACAGCTGTTGTTTATAAGTAACTTACCAAGTAATTATATAGCTATTACTTTCTAACTATCGTGGCAGCTTAAATTTTGGAATTCGCGGTAGTACTTCTATTGTTTTGGTATAGGTAATTCATCCTGCCCCACTTTCGGGAAAGAATAGGTACAACACAGCTGAAGAGCTCAGTTCGTTTCTGCTGGTTAACGACTGAACATCGGTTGTTAGAGCAGCTTTTGTTTTGATTTTTTCACTGGATGTTGTGGCTATCGCTGTCTTTGGTGAAGTATTCATTCATTTTAGTAGTGTTCCGGTTCTTCAGAATAAGTAGAGCATTTCAAATCGTCAGTGTTATCGTATGGCCTAAACAATTCGAAGCGTACTAACCTAAGTCTTATACTATGACACCCAGGTTACTTTATTCTTAAGCTACTTCAAATTGCGATTAAATCAGGGCATTGCGTTGTGTATATTATTCTAAACATAAATGATATAAACTTACTGTTGGCGCATTCAATGTTCCTAGCTTGAAAAACAGTAGAATCAGATTGGCATGAGCACATTCTCTACTTCGTAACCCTCTTCCAAAGCACACCTCAAGAAATTCTCCTTACATTTAGATATGCATATCTCCTAAAGGAATTTTTCCCAAATGTACTTTAAGAAGACAAGGAATACTTAAGTGGATTTGAAGGCACCGACAACTATGGCTGCATTCCCCTTTCTTGAGTCCTTACTAGCTCAACCACACTGTATCAAGGCTGTGAAGAGACTGACTTCATGGCCGTCTTTGACCGACACCAAACATTTGACTAACCACTGGACAAACAACCGATGCCGGTAGTTAAGCACTATTACATGTATACTTACAATTAAATGCATGAAAGAGCCAGAACAACGCTTTTCATTACTAAATACAAACACAACAAAACATAATATCTTTCTTCTACATAATACACATTTCCACTTTACGTAAATTTAGAAAGAATACATAAAACTATACCACAGCTTGTGGAAAAGTACAATATCTCTTGTCAAAGTTTCGGCAGGTATCCGTTGTGCTAATTACACTTAACTTAGCTAGATTTAACTAATTGTGACTTTTTGATTATGTCTGACTGTAGTTCGACTAGTATCCGGTTTTCCACAAAAGGCTGCAATACCAGACTGATGTCAGCCAAATACGACTCTCATACTATTTGTTGTCAATGCAGAGGGCAGATTTGTTTTAATGATCTAACTTGTGAAAAGTGTAGGGATTGGGATCAGGGGAAATGGAAATCTTTGAATGCACATCTTGACAAACTTCAAAGAAATAGACAGAGGAAGACAGCTGTTTTTTCCCCCCATTACCAGCCCTCCAACTTTTCCAGCAACTCCGTTACCTGGCCCCCAAACTTCGATGGAACATGTAGCAGCAGATTTACAGAAGAAATCAACTCAAGATCTGTTGGCACAGTTTGCCAAGAGCCCCAAGGAATTGGGACGTGGTCCTACGGTCTCCTTCAGTGCAAGGACAGTCTCCCCGCTTCAACAGCAGCCCTTTCGAGGCAGCTGAGCAAAGTTCCAGCCCCGCCTGCACACGAACCTATGGTCAGTCCGACCTGTCAAGAAATCATCCGCTAAGCCCTCCTCTCACAAGTGAGGATCCCATCCTCTGTGTTCCTGTGGGAACCAGGCTTCTCCGTTTTTGGGCAAGTGGGAAGCCAGGAATGTAGAACCATGGGTCTTGAAAGTCCTCAGAGAGGGCTATTCCATCCTGTTCAGGGAGAAATGTCCTTTAGTGTCATCACCCATCAGCTTGACAGCCTACTTGGTAGGCTCGGAGAGGTATTCGGCCCTGTCAGAAGAGGTCTCTTCCCTGCTCAGGAAGAGAGCTGTAGAGTTGGTCGAAGACATAAGCACAGAAGGTTTCTACAACTGTCTGTTTGTCGTCCCCAAGTCATGGGGGAGTGGGAGGCCTGTCCTGGATGTCAGCACTCTGAATTTCTTTGTTCAGACAAAAAAATTGAGGATGGAAATGAACCATTCAGTCCTGTCATCCATTCGCCAGGGAGATTGGATGGTAACCATCGATATGCAGGACGCTTACTTCTATGCCCCAGTACAAGTGGGCTCCAGGAAATACCTGAGGTTCGTGTTCCAGGGCAGAGTCTTCCAATTTCGGGCTCCGTGCTTCGGCCTCTCTACAGCTCCTCAAGTATTCATCCATGTTCTTGCCCCTCTGGCGAAGTGGCTCCATCGTATGGGTATCAACGTCTATCTATATTTGGACGATTGGCTTCTATGCACCCCCTCAAGAACAAGATGCATGGAGGACCTTCAGAAGACACTTCTTACCCAAGAGTTGGGCCTTTTTAATCAATCTGTAGATGTCTCAGTTAGTCCTGACTCAATTGATTCTCTATTTAGGAATGAGGATTGACTCTGAGTTTTCCGGCTTTTCCGTCCCACAAAGGAGTCCAATCCTGCCTCCGGACAGTACGAAACTTGCTCTCTATCCTGTCCTGCTCAGCCAATGAATGGATGAGTCTACTGGGCACTCTTTCATCCATTGAGAAGTTCGTACTTTTATGAAGACTCCATACAAGAGTATTACAATTCTTCCTAAAGGCCAGTTGGCACAGGAAGACTCTTCCGGACTCGTTCGTTTTCCATATCACTCCCAAGGTCAAGGAGGGCCTTTGGTGGTGGCTTGCAGAAGGAAGGTTTTTAATAGGGAAGTCGCTGCATCCTCTGCTTTCTTTGTCTGTCTCAGTTTTGGTAGATACCATTGTTAATGCATATTATATCTGAGTTAGATTTTAACTAAGAAAATAGGCCTAGAAGCAAAAGTTTGTTAGGTTAAATGTGAATATTCATCCATTAAATTAGTCTTACCAACCCTGTGACTTATCTAAAAATTTGTTACAAGCAGTCCCCAGTTATCGGCAGTCTCGGGTATCGGCGATCCGGTTTTATGGCGCTTGTCTAGTGACAAAAATTAGCAATTTTCAGCTCTGAAAATTGCAGATTCCTGCTTATTGGCACTGATAATTGGGTATTGGTGCCGATATATACCTAACAGAGGTGCCATTAAGCGCTGAAAATTGCCAATTTTCGGTTATCGTCACGCTGTCAGAATGGAACCCCCGCCGATAACCGGGTACTGCCTGTACTGTTTTTTATGATTAACAACCACTTAGTACTACATGCAAGCAAGACACTGCCATGAATAACAGCAAGTACTGACATGAACAGTTGAATTGAGAAACAGCCGTTTGCCTATGTCAGTTACCGTAACTAACACACGTTTAGTAAGGGTTGCATTGCAGTTGTTTACTTGTTAAAAATTTGCTCATTTTGATGGTGTGGCTTCCATAAATAAAAATAAAATCTTTATTCATCCTTCATGCAATGGAGAGGAAAATGTTATGAAAGTATGCCACAAAATTGACGGTTGTAGCTGTGGCTGGAAATGAATAATGCGTGGGCCACAAAACGTTTTGGAAGAGGCAAAAGCAAAATCCAGTGATGGCAATATCATGCCTTTACTTCATTTAATTTACTGCACTTATAAATAAAGTCAGTTGCACTTTTAAACCCAGCTCTGATATTTTACAAAAAAAAAAAAAAAAAAACTAGTGCCCGAATTGCATTTCATTTAGCAACTACTGGCTGTGATGATGTCAGTAAAATGTAATCAGCTGATGATTTTAAGAATGTAAGCACTTCCAGAATGCAAATTGGGCTTGATTGCTGTGTTCATAAATTATAATACGATAATTTGACAATACTGCATGAAGTATGATTACATACAGTATGTAAAACAATAGTTTTATTAAAATTTTTGTTATTGTTAATACAACTGTATTATTTGACTTGTGCAAATGGATACCTATCAGTGTAACAACCTAAACGAGGCCAATAGTTTCTCTCTTACACACACACACACACACACACACACACACACATAATAGTTTAAAGAAACAAAAGCAAGAGATTTTTACGTTTTTGCTGAAAACAAAAGCCAAAAATGTTTGAAGTGCTGAAAAACTTTGAAAGGTTCCAGATCAGAATTCAGCAGTGCACTCATATAGTGGTTTAGGCTCCAATGTAGTGAAGGTGCAAGCGATTCTAGGGAGATGCTTATAGAGCAGGCCAGAATTTTCATAAGGAACTAAACCTAACAAATGACAGTGATTATTCATAACCTTTGTTCCACTTTTGGTAACAGCAATGTATATGTGGTATGAGCTGGGAAGGCTTTGTTTACAAAGAGCTTTTTTAGGGGTGATTTCTGTCATCTGAGATTTTCTGTGAGTTTTGACCCAAGGTTGCCATTTTTAAGAGGCTGTACTTTATATAAATTGTGTGTACAATTAAGAGTGATATACTCTAAATGTATGTACAATTAAGAGTGATATACTCTAAATGTATGTACAATTAAGATATATATATATATATATATATATATATATATATATATATATATATATATATATATATATATATATATATATATTCTAATTACATTTTTATTAATAAATATATACCTTTTCAATAACTACTATCACGTATGCTACTACATATTGTAAGTATCAGGATGCAAACTGTACCTAAATAAATAATTACAGTATTGATCATGATAGTTAAGGAAGTTATTCAAGAAATAATTCACACACAGTAAATGTATACATGTACAGTATATGTAAGAGAATAATAGAATGAAATATATTAATACACAGGCAGTCCCGGTTTACGACAGGGTTCCGTTAAATGCGCGCGCCCGTAAGTTTAAAATCGTCGTAAACCGAAAAATCGTCAAAAATCCTAAGAAAACCTGACTTTTAATGCTCTGGGTGTATTGAAAACGATGTAAACTGCATTTTTATTGAGTTTTTCATCAAAAAACCTTCCAAATTTTTATTATTCTGCCGTTTTGGAGCCATATTTCTTCCGTCGGATTGGCGTACGACGCGTCATAACCCTGGAACATGCGTCGTAAACCGGGAAATAATTTATAATGAATACTGTATATCTGAAAAGCGTCGTAACCTCGGAACGTCGTAAGCCGGACCCGTCGTAAACCGGGGACTGCCATTGGAAAAATTAATTAGGCAATCTACCTCAACATTAAAGTTATATTTTATTATAATACAATGATGTGTATATTCAAATTTATCAATTAGTTTTTGTCATCCATATTAGAAATTTGTTATTAATTAATTTATTAACGAATAATTGGCATTATAAACAAAACCTTCACTTTTCAGACAAATAAAACTAGTTGGGTTTTGTATATCTGTGTGCTTTTAAAGTCAGGTACCCTTGATATATTTGATTACTGAATTCCTTTTCTCCTTCCTTAGATATCTACAAGCAGTGTGACCAAGATCTGAAAGAACTGAAAGAAAAATATCCTGACCTTGATCTCAACAAGGAGCTGCCTCCATTTGACAATCAACCCATTGGTAAGTTTAGTTTAATGGAAATGATATCTTGCTTTTTGGGATGCATTTTAGTTACTGTACAAAGACTCAACATTTTTATGTTGTTGAAAAGCAAATTACTGTACTTTCAGAATTCTTAATTTTGTTTTAGTTGAATGTTTTGAATATGCTGGATAAATATTAGTCCCTGGTAATGCAGGCAGATAGATTAATCTGTTTTTTTAATGAGTTTAAGAATGCTGGTACACCAACTCAAAAATATACTGCAGTACTCTTCCAGTAGTTTTTGTCTACCAAATAATGAATTTTGTTATACAAATAAAAAGGTGTTTTTCTTATTTTTCTTATTAGAACACTGTTATTAATGATACAGATAGTGTTGTATATAAGAATGACAGTAAAAAATTATGTTAAGAACTATGTATGAAATGTTTTGAAAAATTCACTGTAGAAGAAATATGTATGAAATGTTTTGAAAATTCACTGTAGATCACTTGGAAGAAGAGTGGAGGAGGAAACTAAAGCTTGAATCTGAAAATTAAGCAAGATTACTGACAATATTCAATTGATTTATTTAAATTACATAAAGAAAAAACTTATATTCCAGATTGGTTGTTGAAAACACTCACAAAAAAACCAGTTTCCATAATCTTGCTTCTTACTGATGATGTCACATGTGGGCAGGAAAAAGTGGCTGGCTCACAGATGGAAACAGACAGATCTCAGCACCTCATCTCTAAGAACATTGATCATTAACTAGCTTAAGAGTAATGTTTCAATAAGTATTAGAACATTGATCATTACCTAGCGTAAGGGTAATGTTTCAATAAGCATTAGAACAATAGTCATTAACTAGCTTAAGGGTAATGTTTCAATAAGCAACATTACCTTGCAGGTTAACATCAGCAGAACAACTGTCATGTAGTTGGATAAGATGAAAGAGATAAAGGAAGTATAGATATGTTGCATAAAAGTCGAATACTTTGTTACATTAAGGCTACTGTTCTCAAGATCAAAGGATTATTGACATGTCCCACTTAAGCTCCCCCAAACAAATAAAATTGTGATCAGTAGAGATAATAAGCTTCTAGTTGATGCACGGGCCTTGTGTAACCTTCATCAGTATTGTGTCAAGTAGTTCAGGTGGCTTTAAGCAGTTTTGTTACACCTGTACAGGACCCTTCTCTACTGTTACTGTAGAAATTTGCAACCCCCTTTCTTGATGGTAGTGTTGCTGGTCTGTTGAGTCTCTTGTTAAGAAATCCTCTAATATTGCTTAAAGAGACAGCTCCCTAGCTAAGTTTTGCGAGCTTTATGATGAACTAATTTTGAAATCTCTTCTAACCATGTGTATGACATGTCTGTATACTGTTTGTACATGGCTCACCTTTCATGACTAGCTGTGACACCTCTTCTTACTTACCTGGTGATGTGCTCACCTTTCTCAAGCTGTGCACGCCCTTCACTATGTTAACTGGTAGATCTGTTTCTCTTCTCATGTGCTGACTTTTGACAGGCAGTTATTTTACTGGATCCTGCCACACTTATGGCTCACCTGTGTGCTGCCATGCTGCTACAGTACTTCTCAAATGCTGGTTTTGGCAAAGAGTTCTTGTGTTTTCTAGTTACAGTACCTATATTGGTTCATCATCCCTAGCATACCATAGGTGATGTTCCATATGGTTGCACCAGCAAGTGTTACTGATAACCCTGACTGATCCTCAAGTATTCCTGTATCCAGTTCATCTCCATCTCCTGTGAAACCATTCTTTATTTTGGATAAGCAGTGATGCCACAGTTGCTTCTATCCTCTCTTATTGTAAGTCTACTGATGTGGTCTCCACTGAGGAAATATAAGTCATGAGTGATGGCAGTGAAGAGTATCCTACACCTAATAAGACAAGGTTTCATTTAATGAAACATTAGGCTGGATCTGTGATATTATGGACTTAGATAATCTCAGCCTCCTTGTCTTACTTATGTTACGGAAAAAGGTATGGTTTGAAAATCAGGAACCATCCATGAGCTTGAAACTCTTGACAGTGGCAGCCACTACTGTGATCTAGAAAATATGAAAGATCCCATGTAAAGGAAAGGCTTGAAACAAGGCTGTAAGAAATCCATGGTGGTCCCTCAAGTATTTTCTTTACCCAGTGCCTGATCCTACGGGTCAGAGTTGCTTTTTCTTCATTCCAGAGAACTTTTTTATGACTTTACAATAGATGAATATTTTTTCAGCGACAGGATATTAAGTATAGCAAGTTGCCGGTTATCGGCGGGGGTTCTGTTCTGACAGCGGGATGATAAGCAAAAATTGGTGTTTTTTGGCGCTTATCGTTGCCAATAACTGGGTATCGGTGCCAATAACTGGAGATCGGCACCTTTGTTAGTTATGTATCAGCGCCAATACAGGCAGTCCCTGGTTTACGATGGGTTTTCCGCTCCTACTCCGCATCATAAACTGAAAATCATCGAAAATCATAAAAAATCCTAAGAAAACCTTACTTTTAATGCTTTGGGTGTATTGAAAACGATGTAAACTGCATTTTTATTGAGTTTTTCATCAAAATACCTCCAAATTTTGGTTATTTTGCTGTTTTGGCGCCATATCTCTTCCATCGGATTGGTGTACAACGTGCCATAACCCCGGAACATGCGTCATAAACCGGGAAATAATTTCTGATGAAAATATTTGAAAAGCGTCGTAACCTCAGAACGTCATAAGTCAGACCCGTCGTAAACTGGGGACTGCCTTTACCTGATTATCGGTGCTAATAAGCGGAAAGTGGTGATTTTCGGTGCCGAAAATTGCTGAAAACTGCCAATCCTTGTCACTAGACAAGCCCTGTAAAACCAGGTTGCCGTTAACCAATAACCGGGGACTGCCTGTAGATCTTAAGATAGGTACTAGTTCTGACTGACTGGTAGGAGTGGGTTTTTGGAGCCACAATTCATTACGGGGTGGTTTCCTTAGGCTGTATTTTGCTCTTGTATGTAATTATAATTTCATATGCATTGGCCAACCATCGAGAAGATGCGTGAGGGAATGCTTCAATACATCACAAATATACTCTTTTCATCTGGTTGTGAAAGTTTTAGGACTGTTGTTATAATGGATTAGTACTTGTTTTCAGCCCCTTTTGGTTAAGGAGGTTACTAATGGACTACATGCCTCAAAAACTAGGGCTGTCATCCCTCATCACTTCTGACAACTGCGTTCATGAGACCTTTGAGTCTCCTTCCTCTTACACCAGGGAAGACAGCCTTATAGGTCTGTTGCAACCTTAGCTTGAAGGTCCTGTCCTACCACTGTAAAAGGTGATGGTCATATTCTCTGACAACAGAGTCTATCCCTAGTGGGATCTTGTCTTCAGAATTTTGGATGCAGATCCATGTTTAGCGACAGCCTTGAAGAGAGGTTACTGTTTGCTTTTTCTAGATACAAAGCACACCACTGGCCTGAGTCGAGTCTGTTTGAGACTTATGCAGTGAACCAGTAGAAGTTATGACCATGCTAGACAACAAGGAAAAGCCAATAATGATGTGTAAACTTCATGGTATTTACAGCTGGCCATTTATGGTCCCCAAAGCATCAGCTGTCCTAATTAGTATTTTCAGTTAATGTCTATTCAGATGATAAGAGTGGCATTGGTTCGTTGCTTCATGCAAAGGATGACTTTTTAAGTGTCCTTGGACCTGAAAGATGCAAACTGTCATGTCTCTGTGCACAGGTCTAGGAAATTCCTTAGAGTCTTAGGCCAGGCAACGTCTCTTAGTTCAAAGCTCTGCTTCAGACTGGCAGCAGCTCCTCAAATCTTTACTTGTGTGCTATCCCAGTTGCTGTTTGGATTTACTGGAGGGTTATCAGGTTGTTTAGGTATCTCAGTGATTGTCTGGTTTTAGCAGCTCCAGCTTTGAACTCTGCATTCTTCTGAGATATCTTCTTAATCTGTACCAATACCTAGGTCTCCTCATCAATTTTGATAAATCAGACCCAGCCCCTCTTGCAGAATTGAGGCTAATACTTTTGAGACATCTCAACTCTTCAGAGAAGCTGGTACTACACAGTCACTTCTAGCTAAGGTTTCTGCAGGTACACCTAAGCAAGTGATGGTCTGCTTGGAGTCACCTGAATCACTTAACAATTCCACCACCCAGGAAGTCCTGGCAGATCTCACTTGGTAGCAGGACATTGAGAATATACATGGGCTCCCTATCCCTCTTCCAAAGAGGGATAGGAGCCATTTTATACTGTGCAGACTCTGGTGTTCTTAATCCCCACCACTATCTCTGAATTAAAGGGTTGGTTGCCTTGATGCATCTTCTCCAGTTATATCTGTTGAGAGCATCCTCCTCCACTAAATCCTCTTTCTCTAAATCCTCCTTCAGTTTATCTTGTCATCTTATCCTTTGTCTCCTTCTTGACCTTTTACCCCCAAATTGGTTTCACTCAAGCCCTCTCCTTGTCACTGGCCTACAAAAAGGGGTATGCATTTCAGCAATTTATTTATGTACTGGCAGAAGATATGAACCTATGGGTATTGATAACTTTTAAGGAAGGTTTTTGTTTGCCTTTCTGGAGACAATGTATAAGTTCTTCATGCTAGACATTGTGAGATTGACAATAGCAGGTAATCATTTTGTTGTATACTGAACAGCTGGATGTTTGTGGTTCTTCAGGCCTCAAGTATTGGAAACCCATCATGACCTCGGCATGTAAATCAGTATCTTTAGTTAATGTCCATGCGATTGGGGACAGTGGTGGTTTCAGTGCTCAGTGTAAAAAAGTGACCTGTCACCATCTGTGAATTTGAAAGACATGCACTTTCAGGTTCCAGTTCACTGGTCTTCCTGGTTGTTCATCCAGTTCTTATGAGAAAGGTCTCCCAGGTTGACAATAGCCCCTCAAGACTTTACTCTTGTGCTTGCCTCAGTTGCTCTTTTGGGGTGCAGTGGGTATAGGTTGTTGGAGTACCTTGATGACTGTGGTCACTGCAGCTTCAGTTTCAGAACTTGGCATGCAATACCTCCTCAACCCATACTGTTATTTGGATCTTCCTGCCACCTTGGATAAATCAGATCTGGTCCCA
Organism: Macrobrachium rosenbergii; assembly: GCF_040412425.1. Lineage (NCBI taxonomy): Eukaryota > Metazoa > Arthropoda > Malacostraca > Decapoda > Palaemonidae > Macrobrachium > Macrobrachium rosenbergii. The sequence continues at coordinate 20,353,155 of NC_089786.1, forward strand.
TCAAGAAGTACTGGTGTACCTGGGCATAGAACTGGACACAACTTCCTCTATAGTGCACCTGACTGTGGAGAGAAATTTAACCCTTAATGGAAGGGCATCATCTATGATGATCTATAACAGGTTTTGAGTGATGAACAGGCTAACTCATGTGAGTATTAATATTATGCACCATACGATTTGGATGAATTTAGCGGGAAAGATGTTCATAGCACTTCAATGGTCTATAAATGACTTATGGCAGCTGTAGTAGCTCAGCCCAGGACAGAGGGCGATCAGTGTGCCTTGAGACTTGATGGGGAATGTATTGCCCTTGTATACCCCATGATATCTTTTTATTTATTTGCTCATAAATATACCCAGGGATTGCTGTTGGTTTTAGTTCTTATCTTTTATGATAGTATGTTAGCTATAATTGTAATTTTGCAAAGAAAAGTGGAAAGAAATATTAGAAAAAACATGTATACCTCACATAAAGTTACTGCATCTCCCCGCCTCAGTAAATCTCATAAATATTTTACAACAAATATACTCAGAATTTGTTACTGATTCTAGTTCTTATCTGTTATGATATTATTTGAGCTGTAATTATAATTTTACAAAATAAAATAAATTATTAGAAAAAACATGTATAACTTGGTAAAATTAGCATATTTTTATGAGTGTCTTGTAAAAGAGGTGCCACACAGGGTTATAAATAGTCACTGTCAACTTCCCATGAAGGTAGGGAAAATTTTTAGAATTTTTTTTCTTATACCATGTGCATTTGCATATCTTCCTCTTTCCATTGATGTTTTTTTTTCTTAAATTGGCCAACCCCAAAGTTTGCTGGTCTGGGGGTGTGTTTAATGTATATTTATCCCTGTGGCTTAAGGGTTATAGACCACTTTTTCACAGGAGTTCCTTTGGGTCCCAATGGTTTTTGCAAAACTGTTACTAAGACCTCTAGGACATCTAAACTCCATGGAGAAGGCTAACCTAAGGCAATTGTTAGGTCACCTTGACAGCCTTCCAATTCCACCACTGCTTCAGGCCAGTGATCCACAGAAGAAATGATATGCTTACAAAGGCATTGTTTCATATTATTTAGGCCTCCTCAAGTCATCTGTTGGACATGGTGGTAGGAATATCGGGCAACTCAGCCTTGGTGAAAGTCCCCATAAACTATTGTACTTGAGTCCCTCGATAAGTATTCTATTGGCTTTGTAGCTGCAGTCCAAGTTGTAACCATCGAGTCCCTTGATAAGTATTCTGTTGGTCTTGTAGTTGCAGCACAAGTTTTAAGCATCCAGAGAGGGAGGGGGTTGTTTCTGACTCAGCTTTCCCATCATCATGATTCATAATCTTTTCATCACTGCGTAAAATTCCATGGTATTTGCTTTTATGCTGTGTTGGTGGGAGAGTGAAGCATTGGTTTGTTTGATCAACCCAGGGTGTACAACCCCATAGCCATATTAATAAGGTACTAGTCCATTTCATGACTACTATTAGTCTTCAGAACTATGGTATTGATTTACCAGATATTTCACTCCAGAAGTTCACAAACTCCTGTATTTGTTTATGTGGCTTCCTCTTTGGAAGCCTAAAAATGCACTGGAAAACAGCTAGGCTGTAGGAGAATCATAGGTTCATATTAAAAAAGATCATTTTTATATTTAACATTTTTTTTTGTAACTGGCTGAACGAGAGTAAGATCCTTTGCTCTGTGGTGTGGTGAAGCTGCTTATTGAAAATGTTAACTTTTATATATTTTGTAACAAAATATTTTTAGATACGGTTCACTCAGGTTAGTGTACCACGTTTGGTTTGAGTACAGGTTTGCAATCCTTTGTCCATAACCTTGAGGATGTGCTATGTTTTGGTTTCAGATTTTTCCAAATTTGAGAACTAAAGCTTGCTCCCCCAGTTGTGTTTGTGGCAGTACCCCGTAATCAAACATTACTGAATCAAACACTACTACTGCAGCAGAAGCACATGTCTGTTGAGTAATATACTCATAAATGAAATGGTGAGATATGGTCGACCCCCCGGTATTCGTGGGGGATGCGTACCACAACCCCCTGCAAATCACCAAAGTCCGCTAATACTTAAAACCCCTTTAAAAATGCTTAGAACTGCCTATTTTGATAGGTCCCCCCCAAAAAAAATCCTCTTAAAATGCCTATACCTGAGTATTTTAATAGTAAGCAAAAAGTCAAGAAATTCATTTTTTCCCTTATGCAGTGTTTTGTTTCACATTAGTTTATGGTCGTCACTTTCAGTATAAAGCTTAAATGCTTGTCTTTCTGTTTTTAAACCATATAAAGTGGTAGTTCCGACACCATGTCCTTTAATAAGACACTGCACAGACACACCACGATGAATTTTCTGCAATAACTCCACTTTCTGTTTTATTGATAACAATGAATGCTTCGTTTTCTTTTTCTCACCATTAGCCATAGGGTAACTGCAGTTTTTTATGGCCTTTTCATAATAATTTGCACACAAACACAATAAAAAGCAAAACAAACAGCAAATGTACATCCACTTACTGTGAGCTCTATCCTCCACAAAAAAGTGGGTTTTAGAATTTCAAATAAGGATTGTATACTTGTATTTAATCTTTTACTTATAAAATATCAGTACTGTTTGCTAAGTTTTTTAAAGTTCTGAATTTGCATAACCTTACTCATAAATTTATCAGGTTTCAGAAATGATGTAAAAAAACTCCAGTCTTCTTTTATCTGGATAGCAGATATGGTGCTTAGAATTTTAATTTATAGCTTTAGGTTTTTGATACAATATTATGCCTTTTTCTCATACAGTATTTATATTTAATCCACATCCCCTCAATGTTTTTCTCTTACTTTTAGGGTTGAATCACATCGTTAAGAAGATTAACTATTATTGCATATGCTGTGATCAGAAGTTCTTTGCCAATGTAAATTTTGTTAAGCCCCACTGTCGCTCCTACAGCCATTACTCAAACATGGTAGATTTTATTTCTGAAATTGAGGTAAGTTCTTTAGTAAATGAGCATTCTTCATTTCTAGTATATTATAGTAATACTGGCATCCTGACATCCCAACTTAATGGACCTCAGCATATTGGATTTCATTACTTAACAGATATGTCCAAGTCCAAAATAATCTCTTAATGGAGTAATCCACCAAGTGAGTGTATCCTGAAACAAATGTGACCAATACTTGCTTGCCTAGCCCTTTAATCTTAGTTCTGTTGATTCCAAGGTAACTCATCATGCCTCACTCTGCACCTACTCCCACTCACATGGGCATATGTATGTCTGTCTCATAAAGAAGCTGTATTTGTACTAAAATACAATCCACTATGTTTTGCATAATATCACAGCATAGTAACCTGGTTGACCTATTCTGTGGGTATGCTAAGTTTTTGTTTAATTATAATATTATTTGGAATGAATCTTACCTACTGTTAAAGTTAGCTTATACCTTCGTGCCATTAGGTGTGATTGGCATTGAAAATAAAACAAAATAACTCTTGGCTAATATGCTAGGACTCTCTCTGTAATCACCTGTTTCCCACCAGGTGGTGTTGGAATGTTTACATTCTTTTCAGAGTTCTTCATGCTGTGTCCTTGTGCAGATGGTGTGAATTGGCGTTAATGATAATGTTGGCTGTTTCTTGCTGATTTTCTCCTGCACGGTATTGTGATTGTTTTCTGTTTTTGTATTATGTCATCTACAACAAACAGCCATGAAAGCTGTGCATGATGGCCATGTGTGTTAGCCTAGCTGTTGAGCCACGAGTGTGGTTTTCTTGATGTGAAGATGATAAGGAGTGATTTGATGAGCGGATGAAAATCTTGTGAAATATCGGAAGATGCTGGAGGCTGATAGATTATGTAAACAGTTCATTAGGGCACACCATAAGCCTACTCAGTCTTTTCCTTTTTTCTTGTTTTGCTTCTCCTCCTCCAATAGCCTACTTGACAGCCTAGGTTAATTCCTCTCCCACTCCTTATGCTCTGCCTTCTTTTGCTCCTCATTTGGTTCAGGAGAAAAATAATAGGTAATTGAGATATATTCTTTTATTGTGGTTAGAAATTTGACCATATATATTAGGGCCAGATCACCCCACCATAGTGATTGATCTTTTTTGGTTTCCCCTGCGAGAGAGGTGTTGGAGCCTTGGTGCCTGTCTGTAGCCCACCCTCGAGATTGCACTGGGTCTGTTGGTCTTCTCTGCGGACAGGGAACTATGGCGCGTCTGGGGACCAAGGTGTGTGCTTTTGCCACCTCTCTCGACCACCTTCGGTTGAAATTTGACATGTTCTCCAAAGGAGTTGTTTGGTAGTTTAGCACTCATGTTTACCGGCTCACGTATCATCCATTATGGAGAGAGGATAGCGATGTATGTGAATTGGTAGAGTTATTTAGGGATACAGACATATTACATTTACCTCAGTAGTTCTGAGCTGTGTGTCAATTCTTCTGTTATCATTTACTCACCCTGCATCATCCTTCAAGTGGATAATAAACCTCCCCCTTCTCTCTCCCACCTGTCCAGTACTTACTACTGGCACTTCGTAATGTCATTGGTGATAATCCATGGTGTGTCACCTTCTCTGGCATTTTTTGCCTCACCATCCTTGTCTGTAGATGGCTGCTTTCTTCCATTACTTTAGTGGTTTCAACCGTGATTTGGATGATTCTCCTTGAGTGTTTAAACAGTGCATAGCTCGCGTTGTTCCATTTTCACTTTCTTTTGCCGAAGATGAATTCGTTGACCAACGCTCCTTAGTTTACTTCTACCTCGGCTCCTGTTAAAACAAGTAAAAAATTAACACTGATTACTGTAAGATACATTATCATGGAAGTAGAGCCTTTGGTAAATGGATGAACAAATGAAAGAGAAAGCTAGGAAACTGCTTAGTGTTAAATAGCTCTGCACCTATCACTAACAGTGTATTGTACTTGGGACTGTGTTTGTAGAGCGAGCTCATAGGAACCAACCAACCTAGGCAACATGCCGTCATGTTGCTGGCTTAATCTAAATAAAAGAGTGATCTTGGAAGTGTATCCTTTAATGCTGGTTCTCGAATGCTACTTCATCTATTTCAAGTTTTTGAAGCTGCGTAGAGCTGGGTTAGGACTTGGTTACGATATAAGTTTTTTCACCTTCCTCGTTTCAACATACCAGTTTCAAGTTCTTGGTCCATAGGTAAGGCACTTTGGCCTAATTGTGAGGCAGAGGTACCTTTGAATTTGGTATATCGTTCTTAGCACTACAACTCGATACTGCAAGAGTAATTTTATATATATATATAATATATATATACGAGGGTAAGTCAAAAAGTTCCAGGAAAAATTCAATATACTCTTTATTTAAGGAAATTCAAACATCATTTTTCTACATATCTACCATCTAACTCTATACACTTTTCAAGGCGCTGTTTCCACCTCTGCAACCCTTCTTTGTAGAAATTTGGGGCCTTTCTATTAAACCATGTTGAAACTGCATGTTTAGCAGCATCCAAAGATTCAAACCGGACTCCTCTTAAGTGTTCCTTGAGTTTTGGGAACAGGAAAAATCTGAAGGAGCAAGATCAGGACTATAAGGAGGATGTGGAAGAGTTTCCCACCTAAATTTCCGTAGGACTTCTCTTGCAACCCTTGATGAATGTGCTGGAGCGTTATCATGAT